>NW_026734323.1:0-300000 GCF_949786415.1 Peromyscus eremicus | reverse complement strand
ATTTTTGTTATGCATTTTACAAATTTTAACCATGCCCCAGGAATTTACACATCCAAAGTTAAAGAAATTACATCATAAGATATTATTTTTTGAGATTAAGAAGCAAAGAAATGTAGAGATAAAATGTGTTAGAGTACAAAGTAGATAGAGCTTAGAGATTTTCATCTCTTCATTACATTTTTTTAAAATTTAAAATACTTTTGTAACAATTCTTTTCTATCAGTGTTGGCCAGTTTCCATTTTTAGTATATCCTTCATGTGCAAATACATAAATGAAGTGAGTTAAAAGTAACCTATTACTGAGCAATGTCTAATAAATACTAATGGAATATAGTAAGTTTTGACTGTTGAGCTGTACAGTCAGGGTAAGGTACTAACCATTTTGAGGAGTGTGAAGAATTTGTGTATAAAATATATGGTCCTTGTGTTTTTGAAGAACAATCTGTAAAATCACTAAGAGCAAACTCTACAGGATTTTTAGATGTAATTTTGGGTCATACCCATTGAGCATTTTCAGAAACTCTTAAAAGCTGATGTACTGGGTAGTGATTATCTATAGATTCCATGTAACATGCTAATGCAATCTGCCGTGGTCATCAATTTAAATCAAATAAGCTGCATATTCTCTACTGGCAGTAATTTCTGTAGGCTCCATACTGGGAAGTTGTTTAAAAAGTATCCTTTCCATTATCATTAAGTCTATCATTTCTTGATTATAAGGAGATGCAGGTACTTGTGGAGAATTATACCTCACATCAATGTCTATAATACTGTTAACTTCTGGACATATACTTTAATAGGAGATGAACACTCACTTTCATTCCCACATGGAAGTACTGAGGCATTTCCAAAAAATCAGAGAGCAATCTCTGATTATGGAACAAAAGGGTACTGAAGCATTTCTCTTGAGTCCCAGGAGAGATTCCTAGAATGGGAAACCTGACTTCTGAAGAGTTATGAGGAGATCTGGTTAGCAGGGAGGCAATGTCAGTTCCCCATGACATCAGGGGTGTCTCATGCCTGGACATTCTATTGTATCCTGGAGACTTTAGAATGTTATCTGATGTCACCTGTGTTGTAGCAACACCAACTGCCTTTGGACAGTTGGTTCAGTGCCCTTACAGTTCAGCCATGAACATGTTGGGAAGACTCAGGACTCTATTGGGTCGAGAGAAAGGAGAGGGAAGAGAAACCAGAGAGAGGCAGACACAAGCTGGCCTTCAGCCATTCCAATGTGAACGATCAAGAAAGAAATGGTCCAGGAGATGGTACAGTAAGTTGTGGGCAGGAAATTGGGATGTCCCTGCAGGACCTGGGCTTGAGCTGAATCTTCCAATAATGGGACACAGGAGGTAGGAGTCTCTGGGAACCAACTGGACTTCCCTGCTTGTCATGACTCCTGAAATTCAAGGATTCCAGAAGAGTAATTTGTCTGTCCCAGAAATCAGGAGCGAGTAAGGCCAAAGCTGTTGTGCTGGGAGCTCTTGCCTTTCAATCCTACAGGAGGGTAGGGGTTGAGAGGAGACAAAAAGGCCAGCATTAGGGTAGGAGGTTCAAGTGAACTGTGACCAGCAAAAAGCAGGTCATCAATGTACTTCAACCTCAGTGTCTTCATTTATTTACATCTCACCAGCTCTATGCACCCTCCTTTGTCACTGAGGCGTCTTGGTGAGGATGGTGACCATATTCTGCCCCTGTGTGGATTCTCCATTTTTGCAATGTGCTTAGAGTGACCTGTCAGGATATTTCTGCATTTTTAATGACCTGAGTGCTTGTGGACTGTGTCAATTTTATCTTGGCTTTGATAGCAACAGACTAGTGAACCCTGCAGCCAAGTTGAATGCAGAAAACAGAGCTGTTAATAAGCCTGAGGAGGCTCTCTCCTTAGTTACCTAAAACATGTCCTAAAGGAGCAGAGGAAATCAGCTGGCTCAGACACCTATCTCCTGTCACAGAGATGGGAGACCTAAGATGCCCAGCGGGGGCATCTCAGTCCAGGGCAAAATTCTTTGTGGTGTCACTGAATTGCTTGCTTACATCCTTTCTCAAACACCTTCTCAGGTCTCAGGGTGACCTGTTCATTCTCTATGTCTTGTCACAATGCACGTTCACTTGTGTACATTCATCTACCCACAGGGGCCTCCAAAGAGCCACCACCCACTCCAACCAGCCTCACAAAGAGACAAGTGAAGCAGAAGGTGGAGAGCCTGACCACTCAGGTCCAGGTGATGACCGCTCAACGGAATGATCTGAGAGATCGCCTCATCTTAGTAACCGAAGGATCCTTGGACAACAGGTATTTACTGTTTCAAAATCCATGGTGACTGTCTTGGTTCCACAATTTCACCCTTAGTTTATTTTGTCTAAGAAATGGGCTTCTGGGAGGTTGGGTGCACCTTCACGGTGTCCCTTTGCCCAACACTATTTCTCTAAATGCTTCCCTGAAGCAAAACCTGACACAGGGGCAGGAGTGAGATGGGGACATAGACTGTTCTGCTTCCTCCTAATGAAAATCAGAGCCTGTGGCCTGAATCATATAACTCAGGAATTGAAGCAGTAGTGCATGAATTCCCAGCATGCATTTGGAGAGATCCTGTGAAGTAGTGGCTAGTGTGAGATTGCTGTTATTTTTTTTACTTGCCTGGAAAGACATTGTGTGCTGGATGCTTCAAGTAGCAGCTGGAGAGTTTTTGTACCACATCTTAATATGTGGCAGCAAGGCCTGGTACTGATGTCTGCTGCTCTTGGTCTTCTCTAAGATGACACTATTGCATGCATTAATTTGTCATCTCAATGAGAACATTTTATCACCTTTCCCTCTCTTAGTTTCTCTCTCTGACTCTCTCTCCTCTCTCTCTCTCTCTCTCTCTCTCTCCTCCATCTTTCTGTATCTATGTGTTTATGTGTTTGTGCATATGTGTCCCTCTTCACCCTGCAATCAAGGGTCTATGGTTGCACATGAAGTAGTGTTGCTTGTCTCAGTATCTAGGTGTTGTCTACATGGTGTACTGGGAACCCCATTTTGAGCAGCATAGCCCTTTGCCATTGTGTTCACCTTGGTGTCAACTGGGAATGCCCTGGGGGAATTTATGAAGCTGTCATAATATTGAGTCCCATCCTCTGAAATGCTCATGATGTGATTTTAGCCACCATGTCAATATAAGCCGCTGGAATGAGTATCTCTTATTTGAAGACAGCAGAAACATCACAGTTTCTGGTGGGCCCAGACCTATGATAGACTCGTGGGAACTCCATAGCAAGCTGTGCAGGACTCCTGAGGGAACATATTCAGTCCCAGCTGCATCCCTCTTAACACCCTGACTCTGCTGGCCAGAAGAGCAAGTGTAATAAGGAGCCAGAGGTCCCAGTACATAGGAACCAAGATGTGGCATCTTATTAATTCCAGTAATATAGAACACACACTGAATTCATGTGATCCTTGAGGCCTGTATTCATGGAATTCTTTGCTTCTGGGTCCAGGCCCTACCACAGGCCAAATCCTTTCTGGGAAAAGCTCAAGATGGAACATCAGCAGGTCATGTCAGACCTGCAGAAATTTGAGAATGAGAATTTGGAGGCCTCACAGAAGCTCAGTGAGCTGACCAAAGAGAAAGTCTTCCTTTGGTAAGTGCTTATCTTGGCAGGGACCCCCATCTGTTGTACAATGTCCAGTTCTCATTTTTTTGTGTTTGAACTGCAGGGTCTGTAGATGTGCTTCTAGTTTTTCTGCTTCTTAGCCAGCAGCATAAGCAAGCAGCCTTTGGACTTATACCTCTTTACTCAGTTTTGCTAAGGTTTAAAGAGTCTATTAGCTCTTCCTAGCACCATATTGTCATTCAGTAGCCTCCAGATTAGTGGTTATTAATCACTAATAACTAATTCTGTGATACTTTAATACATTGCTTCATTGTTTTGATGACCCCAAACCAGAAAAATTATTTTGTAGCATTATCTTAAGTTTATTTTGCTACTGTTAATAATTTTAATGTAAATGTCTACATAGGCCATCTAATATGTGTCCCTTGTGAAAGGCTCCTTAGATCCCAAAGGATTCACAACCCACATACTGAGAACCACTGGTTAGATGAGCAATTGGCCTCTCAAGAGGGGTGTCAGGCAGGAGCTGACTGCTATGGGATCTATGCACCCTTTGGGTCTCCTACTTCCCCAAGTGTACTTGCACATTACCTGCTGGTGTTTCCTCATGACAGTGGACTGATTAGGACAGGTGGAGTACTCCTCTTGTTTATGGAAGTGCATGAATTTCTGTTATTTGGGGGGGGGGTTTCAGAAATAGTTTGATTCTTTCAGGAAATAACTGTTCTCTGCTTTTGGGCTTGAGTGCCACTGTCATTTCTGTTGAAGGTTCTTGTTTACATCTTGCTGTGAACCTGGGATAGGGTTGGGTTGTTGAAGCATGGTGTTGTGGGTGACTAGAGGTGGCTGACATTGTCTTACTATTTGAAGTGTGTTTCCAGTGATCTGCAGAGCCGGCTCCTGATGGAGCAGAGTCAGCTCAAAAAGAAGTTGGATATGCTGTGGCAAGAGAAGGAGAACCTACCGGAGGAATGGGTCGTGCTGAAGCACCACTTGGGTGACTTACAAGTGCTCAGTAAGGATCAAGAAGAGATCAGTGACCTCCAGAACCAGCAACAGCAGGTAGGGACAGGCAGCTGGGTCACAGTTAGGTCCAGCACTATTTACTTATGTAATTTACCAAATCTACCCATCCAGACACCTGTGCTCTATCTCATCACTTTCCTCATCCATACACCCATCCATCCACCCACTTCATGATATAAAATTGTTCATTCTATGTCTGTGCATTAGTATTTCTGAGAAGTGAGTCTCCTCTGAGAATCTTGGTCATTGGCATGCAATCCCTGATACTCTTCTTGAACCTGTAGTCAATGGGGAGAAACAGGTCAATCACTCATCACACAGCTACATGTCATTATGATGGGAGGATTGCTATACACAGAATTGAGTTCAAGAGTAAAAATTTTTCTAACCATCTCCACTAGTTCAAGAGTATGCTCCCCTAGGCCATTTTAGTTCCCAGGAATGGAAAGCTGAGTTTTGGGAGTTTGCTTAAAGGCTGGTGTGCTTCTTTTAAAGATAACTGCTCCTCTATCACTTTGTTGTTTTCGTTTCAAGCCTTTCTCTGTCTCTCTCTGTCTCTCCGTGGTGTGTGTGTGTGTGTGTGTGTGTGTGTGTGTGTGTGTGTGTGTAGTAGATGAATGTGGGAGTGCAGTGCATATTTCATGTGGGTGACAGCTAGATGAGACCACTGGGTCTCTCTTTGTCAGTCAGTAAAGGTAATGCAGACAAGCCTGGAGACATGCATTTATATCCCTGGGACCCACCTTATTGATAGAAAGAATAAAAAAAATCTGACATAAATTGTTCTCTGAGTTGCATGTAGTTGGGAGTGCCAGGTCTTGACCCACTGAAACTAAGACAACTGTCTTCCCATTTCTCATTTATGCTAGAATATCTCCATCTGATGCACTCATATCAATATATTACTATGTGTTCCATTTGAGTGATTTTGGACTTTTTCTTATTTTAGTTTGGCCGCAAGGAACCATAGAAATAAATAAGCCAATGTTAAATCTTTATGAGAAAAACAGATTAAGAGAATGTGGTCATCTTGAATTTGTAGATTTGCTAAGACCTTTGTTACTCCCCAAATGCCCCAACGCATCTTCTATAGATGCCTGACTAACAATTATTTATTGTCTCTTTCTTATTCTCTCCAAGAGCCCATATGTTGTGGTGAATGTCAAGACTGTCTCTATGGCTTGCCCATGCCTCATTGGCGCTGATGAATTCTTCTAATGAGGATGACATGTTCTGTATGATTCAAATTTGGTCCAGGTCACCACCTCTGCCTTCTGTTGTCATCTACATTCCTCTTAGATGTGAGCAGTCTATACTCTACCCAGAGTCAAGGAATCCACAGAATTAGCACTCCTGAGTATGACCCTGAAATGAACATGGTGAGAGTAGAGAACTAATGGCTGTACCTTGTCCATTGATCCACAACCATGCTCTGGCACATGTGTGCAAACACACACACACAGATACACACATACACACACACACACACACACACACACACACATATATATATATGTATATGTATATATATATGTGTATATACAGATGAATAAATGTATTAAAGTTTTGAGAACAGAATTCCATACCTGGCAACTCTCAACCTAGTCTTGTCAAGTGACACAGACATTTATGGGGAAATGATGAAGAAAAACCATGTTTCCCTCGAGATTTTTAAACAAATGTTGGATGAAAGAAGATGAGGCTGCCAGAATGATGCTAGGGAGTGGACCTTAAAGGCTTTGGATGTTCTGGAAGGTTTGTTTCACATACAGCAAGGATGAAGACTTGGATCTGTGCATGTCAATAAGCACACACACACACAGACACACACACACTCATCTCTGATATTTTCTAAATGGATAGAGACCCTCAGTGAGAAACCATTGACAATTTGTGACAGTAGAGGGGAGACAATGTCTTTCCTCCTTCCTTCCCTACTGTCTCTGTCACATTCCACTACCATTTAGCACTACTGCATTCTATTTATATTATTGTTAGCTGTTAACAATCTCTTTTTCTTCTCTTAATATTTTCATTCAGCTGACAATTATGGAGGTTATAAGTGTCAGCAGGCACAAAGGGTAACACTGAAGGGAACATCCAATAAAGATGAGCTACCAGGCATGGTGATGTGGTGACATGCCACTAATCTCAGCACCAGGCAAGTAGTAACAGAACAATCAGGAGTCTGAGGCAACCTTGGGCTACAAGAGACCCTCCCTAAGACAATAATATAAATAAAAATGAAGAACAGCCTGTCTTCACAGTGGAGAGAGAGCTGACAGAGCAATATGTGGAAACATGGCCTGACTTGGCCCTGTGTGCTGTCCGGTTCTGTCTCCCATAACATGTAGCAGTTGGGGAGCTGAAGCCTCTTATTTGATAGACCAACCTGGAGATCCTGCAGCAGCTAGAACCCTCCCTAGCCACCCAGCAGAGCCAAGGCCTTGGAGACAATTGCTGGGCCTTTGGACATGAAAGCCTTAGGTATAAATCAGGGATGCTCTCCAAGCTTACATGCAGTCATAAGCATCTTGGATACTTCCTAGAGGGGATTCACGTGGCCCTGGCTCACTGGAGTCTTACTGATAAAGTGAACAGTGTGCAGAGAAGGCTTATTATATTATTGGCCTGGCCAAAGTGTCTAGGCCAAAGCTCAGGAATCTGCATGTCACCAAGACCATCATTGGCAGTAGTTATCAACCTTCTGAATGCTGTGACAGTCTTGTGTAGACATCATTCCAGGGAGAGAGAAGCTGCCTGCATGAATAAAGGAAGCTTAGACAGCAGGTTCAGTTCACAATCCTTGAAACCAGAGAAATCAAATGACAGGGGATGACAGCACAGTTTTCCCAAGCAATTGCTATTAGATTGTTGTTGGAAAGCTCCCAGGGTCACTCATGTCTCTGTGTGTGTGTGCCCGCTCTGAGACCCTTTGCTTCTCCTCATAGGGATAACCTGTAACAGTCAGAATTTCCCACAAACATGGGCTTGTTTTTCTTTCTGATCAGTAGAGAGGAGTGCCAGGACCAAGACTTGTTGTGTAGAGACCTCTGGAGAAGCTCACCTGTAGAAACCAACCCAGACCCTGAAACCAGAGCCAGTGAAAGAAACACACCCTGGTGTAAAACCCAAGGCAGTGAAAGAATCAATTTAGTCCTGAAACCAGAACCAAGGAATCACACCCTGACCCTGAAACCACAGCCAAAGAAACACACTTTGTCCCTGGAACCAGAGCCAGTCAAAGAAATACACCCTGGCCCTGAAATTAGAGCCAAAAGTCTAAAAAGGGTCAGTTAAAGAAACACACTTTGGCCCTGAAACCAGAGCCAACTCTGTCCTTGACCAACTAAAGCAACCAATTGCTGAGCAGGAAATCCAACCAATCCCTGAGCAGAAATATCTTCTCCCTGAAAAAAACTCCATCCCTAAGCACCTATGTCTGTTCATTTATCAGCTGTTCTTCTCCAACCTTGCAGAGGCAGCTCTTCTCTTGGATTCCTCCTTCAAAAATAAATCTCTTTCTTAAAAGATTTTTAGGTGAAGATCTTCTGATTGCTGGGAAGCTCCTTTGGGAGCAGAGCAGCGCAGAAGAAGAAACAGATACTTCTGCTGGGAAGCTCCCTTGGTAGTGGGCAGAATTAACAACTTTGTGTCAGAGCCCGAGCATATTGCTACATTTCTGGGAGGGGTTCTTCTTTGGCAGAGCAAACCAGAAGTAACACCTTGGGCCAGAGATGAAAACAAAAGGATATCTCTGCTGGGACATTTCCATAGGGGTGTAGAAGTAACCAATCATCTTATTAAATAAGAAACACAGAGCCAATACAGAGATAAAAGCCAAGAGGTCAGAGCAATAGCTAAGAGCTAAACACCTTACCCTTCACTGTCGCGGTGGTCCTACCTCTCCGAAAGAGACCCACTTCCTGTGTCTGTCTTTTTTTATAGAGTTTCTGTTTTGCCTCCTCCTTGGTTGTAAACCCAACCACATGACCTCCTAGTCACTGCCTGGCTGTACAGACCTCCAGGTCTTCTATGGTTGGTATTGAGATTAAAGGCGTGTGTCTCCAATGCTGGCTGTATCCTTGAACACACAGAGATCTACCTAGCTTTGCCTACCAAGTGCTGGGATTAAAAGCGTGCACCACAACCGACCAGCTTCTGCGATGGCTTGCTATTAGTTCTGACCCCCAGGCAACTTTATTTATTAACATACAAATAAAATCACATTTCAGTACAAATAAAATATCACGATATAGGGGAGCAGAGCAGCAGAAGAAAAGGATACCTCTGCTGGGAAGCTCTCTTGAGGGGGAAGGGGCAGAGCAGAACTCATCTGTAATGACTCTCTCTCAGAGGGAAGTAACATTGCTACATCCTATCTGGAGACCATCTCCCACTGCATCCCAGCTTCAATTATACCTTGACTTTCCAACAAGTCAGTATACTTTCTCCTCACAGCTGTAGGTATCCAGGATTCCTCCCTTCAAGCTGTAAATATAGCCTTACTACAAGTCAGGATACCATTCACTCCAGAGCTGTAACAATTGCTGGTGTGGCCTGACTTCCTGAAAGTCAGGATACCACTCCCTCCAGAGCTAAAACACTTGCAGGTATGGCCTGACTACATTACAAGTCAGGATACCTTTCCCTCCAAAGCTGTAACAATTGCACCACCTTCAATAGTAAGCATATTACCTGCCTGGAGGCCAGGTTACTTGAAGAAATAAAAAGGAAAGTAACCAGATCTCTGGAATGCTCAAAGTAAGAGGAAGTGTGTTATATGGCAGCTGAACATAGCTTAGAGGGGACCAGGGAGTGGGGAAGTACCAGGTGGCGCCCAAAAAATCCAGGCATCTTTCTCCTACAGGATTTGTGTTCAGAATTATCATTCTATTTTATGCATAAGACAACTGAGCCATCCAGGGATGCCTAGTGACTTATGCTGAGGATGAGATCTATCTCGCATTGTGAACAGGGGTATTGTGGTGGTTTAAATAAGAATGGTCCCCATAGGCTCCCATATCTGAATGCTTAGTCATCAGGGAGTGGCATCATTTGAGAAGGATTAGGATGTGTGGCATTTTTCGAGGAAGTGTGTCACTGGGGGTGGGGCTTTGAGGTTTCAGAAGCCAGGTGTGGCCCAGTTCTCTCTTGGCAAATCAGGACATAGCTCTCATCTACTCCTGCAGCAGCATTGGTGTCACCATGACGGTAATGGAGTAAATCTCTGAATCTGTAAGCAAGCCCACAATTAAATCCTTTCTTTTATCAGAGTTGCCTTGGTCATGGTGTCTCTTCACAGCAAGAGTACAGGGACTTAGACCTTTAGCAGAATATTCTAGTCATATTTCTGTGCTTGGGTCTGTAGGGAAGAGGAGTGTAGCTTCTATCTTGCACACCAGTGGTGGCAGACCTGAGCCCAGCATAATTATTGGTGCTATGGCAAGCTCCCACCTGCCACCACTTTCAGGGGCATCAGAGAGAGTTTGTAAACCTCCCTCTGGCTGCTTTATAAAACTGCAGAAGTAGTTCCCTCTTCAGTGACAAGTTACTTTTGTGGAGGTGCCAGGGGATTGGGAAAATAAAGATAATAGCTGGGGTCATTAGGACCACTTCTAGTACCTGGATGCTGTGCTGGAGAAGACACAGTCTTGCCTGATGCCCATTCTCTACCTGAAAGGCATCACGGGCCTCAAGAGTCCTCAGAGGGAACAGGTGAGGAGCAGTCCCAGCAGCCCCTGCAGCCTTCCTGCCCTCCATCTCATTTCAGCTCACTGAGGGTGAACCCAGTTCAACTGAGGGTTGATCTGGTTGAACCCAGTGCTCCATCTGTGTCTATCTGATGACACTTTCTCTCCTATCCTTCTGCTATGATCATGGAGAGGCTCCTGGAAAGGGCGCCTTGGCTACAGGTCAGTTTGGTGTGAGATAGTTAGCAGGGAGGTGAGGTGTGACATTAGCAATTACTTCCCCAGACAGTCTCTTGTATCTTGGAGAGCTCTGGCATCATCTCTGATATTACCAGTGTTGTGGAGATACCAACGACCCTTGGGGCATTTGTCCAGTGCCTATGTGTTTCAACCAAAGACATGTTGAAAAGACTGAGCTGGCTACTAGAGAGAGAGAATGGAGAGCACAGAGATACCAGAGAGACACCAAAGGAAGGTGGGCTTTGGTCTCAGTGTAAAACAGCAAGAAATCAATGTTCCAGGGGAAGGCACTGTGATTCCTCGACAGGGGGTTGGGAGCTTCCTGGAGGAGTTGGACTTGATATGGACCTCCCAGGAAGAGGGCTCAGCAGCTCCTCTGGGAAGCAATGGGCATATCCTTCTTTGGGTTCCTAAAGAGTAGACCCAGAGTCAAGGATTTCTGATGTTTAGTTTGGCAGAGCCAGGAGCTTACAGACTGCTCTGCTGGAGGTCTTCTGCTTTCCCTCTGAGTGAAGAAGGAATCAAGGGAGCTATTTTAGTATCATCACTGCTCTTCATCCCCACTCCATTCCTTTGGTAATTGTTGCACTAAAAACAGAGAGAGGGAACTGCCCTGGCAAAGCCTGAGGTTCTCATACTTTATATCACAACCACTAGCAGGGCAGGAGTCACCAAGCATTGATGTCTGCCAGTGAGTCCTAAGGTGTCTGAGATCCCAGCTGCATGGGTGGCACCCAGATCTGCAGTGTAGCCTGAGAGCTTTTAGAGGCAGTGTATTAGGACAGAGACAGTCCATTTCCTGACAGCACAGGGTGAGGAAGTGTTGGTGAATCTGATGACTAAGTTTTGTCCTGCATGACATTTCCATCAATATGAAGGTCTGCAACATCCAGGAAGTGACTTGGGAACCCCCCCCCCCATTCCATAAGTGCTTGTGGATAGTACCAGTTTTCCTCTGGCTCTGACAAAAGAGGACTGAAGACTCTGAAGCCAAGGTGCATTCTGTGCAACTGTGAATCATCCCAAGGAGATTGTCTTGTGCAGGGAGGCAGAAGAAGCAGCTGACCTCTGAGACACCCCCTACCTATAAAGGGGTGGGTGATTTGATAGCCACGGAGTAGGGTGAGACTCCACTGGGCTTTCAGATCCTGCTAGGGCAGAGTCTCATCTGCCAGTCACTTCCTGAATGTGTATGCTTCTGTGTGCCAGGGTTTCCTGAGATGAAGCAGTGTGTAGGGCAGGTCCTGTCCCTTGGCTTCGGGAATCGGGTATTCCTGAGATAGCTAACCTTGGCTAGCATGGCTTGTCAGTGTAATACACCATCTAAAAGGACACAGTACACCTCATGTCACTCATTTGTTCTGGGGTCCAACAAGTACACTTCCTAACCTCATTTCCTAGAAACTTTTATTTCTCATCTAATTGATTAGAGATCTTAGGAAGGGAAGAGCCATTCCCTGGGCTGTTTTTGAAAAGTGAGTCTTGAACTCTCTACAGATAAGTAATGAAAAGGTTCTAATGAGGCAGAGAGAGGCCTCTGGTTCTGTAAGGAGTAGGTGCAGAATGACATCCCTGTGTCCATGGGAACGCTCCTGGAAAGGGCAACTATTGGTTAATTAGAGCTCAGTAGCAGGTAGGTGAGTGCTGTTGGCAGTGACCCTAACAGTACCTTCCCTGAACATTCTATTCTACCCTGGAGAGCCCTGAGCATCCTCTTTCATGTCACCACTGTTGAGGCAACACCAACTGCCATTTAGGGCATTTGTACAGTGCTTCTGGGATTCACAAAGACATATTAGTGAGACTGAGAAAGCTACTTGGGAGAGAGAATGGACAGCCTAGAGAAGAGAGAGAGGCAGAAGGAAGCTGGCCAACTGTCTCACGGTAAAACAACAAGAAATAAATGTTCCAGGAGAGGGTTCAATGAGTCTTGTGGAGGGAATGGGGAGCTTCCTGGAGGAGGAAGGCCTTGAGCTGGGCCTTCCAGGAATGGGGCTCAGCAGCTGGGATACTTTGGGAAACAATGGGGCTATGCTGCTTCTCTAGGTTCCTAAATATCAGACACAGAGGATTTCTGGGGTGAGTTTGACAGAGATCTAGAAATTATCAAGTCTGCAGCTACTGTGCTAGGGGAGCTCCTTAATTTCATTCAGAGTGGAAACAGGGCAGCAAGAGGCACAGGATGATAGATGAGGAATCTCTGTCAGGATAGAGTGTTACTGAACTTCACTGAACCTCAGCAGATTCCTTTATGTTCCATGGATATCTAATTATAATAACAGGTATATTATATCCCTTGGGCATTCACCAAGGTCCCAGTCATTCAATTCCTCTTGGTACTAGACACAGATGGTCAAGGCTTGGTGCTGCTAAGCACTATGGACTCCAGGACTTTCCTGCACCACATCAGATATGAGCTGAGGTTGTACTTCAAACCGGCATGGCTTCCAGGGCCCATGGGACTGCAGTGGGTGTTGAGGCACATATCTAGCCACTGTGGTGGGGGACCTAGATGTGGCTTATATGTCCCAGCTTAAAGATAGCTGCCCTGTTCTTTCAGAGCTACTAAGGTTCCAAGCACTTCTTCTTCCCCAGGCCTCTACTTGGGACTTAGTGTAAGTATTACAGCTTTAGGGGGAACGGCTTCCCCAACAGAAGTGTTACAGCTCTGACCCAGCAGGCAAGCTTTCCCCAGTGCAAATTTAACAGCTCTGCTCTGGTAGGGGAGATTTCCCAATGCAAGTGTTAACAGCTGTATACTGAAAGGTATCCTGGAAATCAGGAGACAAGAAATTCCACAAAGTCATACCACACAACATAACTCACACAAGATACTTATTGAAATGGAAACCCCAAGAAGGTGGCTCCTCTGCTTTGGTGAAAAGCCACAGGGAACTGAGCAGAAGGCAGTCTATACAAGGGGTTTCTTGGGGGTGTGGAGTTTTCCAGTTTGGCCTGGGATTGATGAAACTTTGGTGAACTGATTTGGGGGCAAGCTCAGAGATTGATAGGATTCTTTTTCCTGGCCCAGGTCATGGGCTTGGAACAAGTCAGGGTCAAAATGTTCTTTCCTTGGCCCTGGTCTCAGGGCCTTCACGGTCAAGTTCTTTCCTTGGCCCTTTTACCCTAAACTTAGCATTACATCTCCTTGCCCTATGATATGCAATTATGTAAATACAGTTTTTTAATCTACCTCCATGAATGACTGGGAAGGCATCATTTCTACTCTCCATTCACTGAGCAGGATCTGGACATGAACAAGGTAGAGAAACTGACCATTCAGCACTTGTCAAGAGGAAGAGAACACATTGGGATTCAGGAAGAAAGGAGAAGACCACATGCCACCCAAAACGTTGACAATGAGAACCACTCACTTGGCACTGGCACTGGGCTCTAGTCCTTGAAGGCTGCTTCCTACCTGTGATCTCACATGACCCTTGCAAAGCAAATGAGCCACAAGCCACTGACATCATCAATGAAAGCTTTGTGTTGTTCCCAAAGTACCTCCCTGCATAGCAGCCCTCTGATCATAATGACATGTAGGTGTGTAATTTGTGACTGACACAGCTCTCTGAATGTACGGCAGCTTCTAGCAGAGCAAGAAGGTTTGCTTGACAATTATACAGTTTCTTGAAAGAGGCTAACTCTCCAGAAAGACTTGGGAGTGATCACAGAAATCAACAATTAGATGGTATGTAGGTGGGAGTCTGGATGGATGGGTCGATGGTTATTTGGGTGTCTCTATGTTTATGTTTGGAAGGTGGGCACCTGCCCCCGCTGCCTCAGCTTACCTGCTGCTGCTCAGCAGAAGGGTCACAGATAATCTCATGGGCCTCCTTCAAGAGCTTCTTCAGCTCCTCACAGGACTCTTGCAGTTCAATCTGCTCCTTCCACAGCTGTCTGTTCTTCAGTCTCAACACATGTACACTCTCCTTCCACTGAGTTCAATCTCGAAGGATCTGGCTGTGGAGGTAACTGAACAAGCGCCAAAACATGGTGAGCCCCAGCCAACCTCCTTTGCCCAAGTACCACCAGGGCTGAAAAGTCCCAGACTCCCAGACAGCCCAAGAATGGAGCTCTCAGTAGCCAAGCCAGCATCACTTAGATGCAGGCCAAATCCAGAGAGTAACCAAATTCCAGAAAGATTCAAAGTACTTCTGAAAACCCTGATGTCAAAAGGGATCCTGTCCCCCTGAGAACAGGGTGGAGCCCACACCTATGTTTAACTGTCCATGATACTGGGAAAGCATCAGCAGGTAGAGGGCAAACACTCTCGGAAGGAGGGAAGAAGTCCCAACCGAATTAATTCTCTCTGTGGCTACCAAGGAAAGCAGCTCTGTGAAGCCCTGGTCAGAGCCCCAGAGGTACTAGGATACCTGACAATCTCTTCATGGTACAAAACATTTTTCTATCAAGGGTCTCATGAGGATGGCAGGACAACACTTGGAGGGGCTCAGTGTCTTTTTACACTTAGCAAAACTGAGTGCAAGAGGCACAAGGCCAAGGACCACATGTCAGACTGCTTGTTAAGAGGCAGACAGGCAAGAACCAGAGCCCTCACTTGGAGTGAAAGAGAAAGATGGCAGAATCAGTGCCTCCCAAGATAAATCAGGCACATACCTGTAGGATACATTCTCCTCTATCAGCTGTTTGACCTTGTTCACACTGTCACTGATCTCCATGGGCAATTTCTGCAAGTCCAACATCACCTGCTTATGCTCCTTTTTCAGCATCTCAAAAGAATTCAGCCTGTTGTAGGGCATGGCCCCAGGAGAAAAGGACCCCATGAACACAGGCCACAAGGATCATACGGAATCAGGCTATGTTCTGAACTCCTCAGCCCCATGGATGCCACTGCCTGACATACACTGGGACCTCCTGGTGCTAAATAAACTTCCTATCATGTCCTCAGGCCAGAAGAAGAAGGTTGTCCAAGGGGGTTATCCAGGATGCATGAGCACCCTCAGTGGACTTGGAGCTATAGATTATCTCTCTAAGAATATCCTGGGAGTCTGTGC
The DNA here is from genome assembly GCF_949786415.1 of Peromyscus eremicus. Taxonomy (NCBI): domain Eukaryota; kingdom Metazoa; phylum Chordata; class Mammalia; order Rodentia; family Cricetidae; genus Peromyscus; species Peromyscus eremicus. The sequence continues at coordinate 284,426 of NW_026734323.1, read as the reverse complement.
CACATATCTGGTGCCATGGAAATCCTATGGTGACATTTTTCCTGTCTTTACCACAGGGATTCCCATGCCTGGGTACTTCTCCTTATACAGAGAGGACCAGAGCATACATTGAGTATTTCCAGGGAGGAATCTCAACTTCAGGAAGGCTTTATAAACTCCACAGGGCCAGTTGGTGGTGGCAAACACCTTTAATCCCAGCACTCTGGAGGCAGAGGCAGGAGGATCTCTGTGAGTTCAAGGCCAGCCTGGGCTACAGAGTGAGTTCCAGGACAGGCTCCAAAGCTACACAGAGAAACCCTGTCCTCGAAAAACCAAAAAAAAAGCCGGGCGGTGGTGGCGCACGCCTTTAATCCCAGCACTCGGGAGGCAGAGCCAGGCGGATCTCTGTGAGTTCGAGGCCAGCCTGGTCTCCAAAGCGAGTTCCAGGAAAGGCGCAAAGCTACACAGAGAAACCCTGTCTCAAAAAACCAAAAAAAAAAAAAAAAAAAAAAAAAGAAAAACCAAAAAAAAAAAAACCCTCCACAGGGGATTCCAATGTTCCATAAAAGTGAGATCAGTGGCCAAGCTTCTCAAAGTGGAGCTTGCTGGTGTCATCACTGGCTAGTGTCTACACTGGCATCCCCTGGAAAATGTGAAAATGGCAAATCCTCAGGCCCTGCCACAGACCCTAGACCTCCAGTACACACACGTACCCTCATGCCTTTTAAAACACACACACACACATACAAACACACACACACACACACACACACACACACACACACACACACACATGCACACACCCACCACATATACTCAGAACGCACAAGAAATGAAGGGAGTTTGCACTGTCTCAGAGTATAAGAAGAAGCTGAGAAAAGCCTCAGGCTATTACTTCCCCCCCACACAAACACACCACATACATTCAGGATGCCCATGAAATGCTGAGAGGTGGAACTGCCTCAGAGTATAAGGAGGAGGACAAGGGAGAAGCAGTGAAAAGCATCATCCTTATAGCCACAAATTGAGATGGATGAATGGGACCAGGCCCCTCCAGCTGCTGCCAGGAGCCTTCAGCACATTATCATCTGCTGGTCAAGTGCAAAGACTCACCACAAACTCACAGAACCTAGCATCTCCCACAAGCCAATACCTGCCAAGGCCTCTTCAAATGCATGTTGAGAGCTCACACACTAATGTCCCCCTATCCCCAGACTGTAATTCAGGCTGCAGGCTCTGCTTTTCATTTGGATTAATTGAATGGCCTCTGTCTCTATCTCACACCTAACCAGGTTCCAAATTCTGCCTCACCAGTGTACTCAGGAAAATTAGTTTAGGCACCAGGACACCCTGGAGGTTCAGCCTCCTGTTCCTCAGGAAAGCTTAGCTACACACTCTGGGGTCAAGATGGTCAGCAGAGAAGTGCACATAATGACTACCTGTTCTGCAAATCCTTGTCTGTATAACTGGCCAGGATTCCATGCAGTTCAATTTGCTCATATGATATACTCTGTAGCTGAAGGGTGAGTTTCTCCAACTTTGTCGTCTGCTGCTCCTGCTCAGTGGAGGTGGAGGTTTGGGTTGGTGTCTTCCCAGTAGTCCCTGCAGGAAGATTAAGCAAAGTGACTTGTACACCTGAATGGCATAGGGCCAGGAGAATCCATGCTAGTCCCAAGAGGAAGCCCCGGGAAGAGGAAATGCTAGGGACCCACTGAGGGCCCCAAAGTGTAGGGCAGCTATCCTCAAATTGGTACCCGTGAGCGTTGTATCTGTCCTCAATCACCATGGCAAGGCACGTGGATCCCTCTCTAAAGCAGTCCCCCAGCCCTTGAAGGCATAAGATAGCCCAGCCATGTAGATTTGGAGGATAGTGTCACTTCATATCTGATGTGGTACAAGCAAGTCTTATTGTCCCTAGAGCATAGCAGTACTAAGTCCTCATCACATGTATCCATGACCAAAGTATCTGAATGTCTGAGACTTTGGTGGATGGTCATGGGAGTTTCCCTCCCTTCTTATTGGCATCAGATTCCCATGGAAACTGATGGAATCCACTAGGATGAAGTGCAGCAACACCCTACCCAGAGAAGGACACCTAATTAGTTACCACTTTGCTCCTGCTGGCCTTCCTTTTCATTCAAAATGAGATTAAGGATCTCACAGAAAAGCCACTTCAGGTTTGAAAATTCATGGCTCTGAAAACTAACCATCAGACATTGTTTACTCTGGGTCTGCTCTTAGGGAACCCAGAGAAGCAGGATAAGTCCATTGCTTCCCAGAAATTCACAGATGCTGAGCCCTACTATGGAAGGCCCAGCTCAAGCTTCACTTTTTCCAGAAAGCTCCCCACCTAGGACTCACTGTGCCCTCCCCAGAACCATTTATTTCTCAATGTTTTACAGTGAGACAGAAGCCAGCTTCCTTCCACCTCTCACTGGTCTCCCCCTGTTCTCCATTCTCTGTCCCAAGCAACCTTCTCAGTCTTGCCAACATGTCTATGGGCAGTGAAAGAATACCCCACAGTCACCTGGTGTTCCCACAACACTGGTGACATCATGAGAATGCCAAGGACTCCCCAGAATATAATAGCTAGTCATGAGAAGGAACTATTGGGCTCACTAGCAGTAGCCCTCACCTACCTACAAACTACATCTTCTGCAATTCACTGGAAGCCATACTGACCTTCCCAGGAGCCTTCCCAAAAACACAAGGGAAGACCTTCATCACCTCCTCATTACAAACCCTGTGATCTCTTTTTGCTTCATTATAATATATTCACTACATCATGGACAGGAAGTTGAAAACTCACTTCCAAACACATCCCAGGAAATGGCACATCCAACTGGTGAAACCTCTAGTCAATAACACAAGAAAAAAAGGTTTCTAGGTAACTAAGTAAGGATAGTGAGGAGGAAAGTTCAGTCCCCTGAAAGCAACAAGCACATTGTGGAGGATTTACAAGGCTGTTAGTGTGGTGGGAGATTGGAGGTGTCTTGTCAGAATAAAGATAAGTCCTGTAGTCGATGAAAATTACCTCTGAACTTCAGCAGAATTCATTCCAGCCATCGTTGATACCAAAAGTGTGTTAACTAGTGACATGTCAGGCTGGAGATATTAAGAACCAGAGTTCCCCAGGGGAGCCCTCAGACACAAGAACAAAAATTCCCATGAAGAATGATGGGCCATTCCTGCATTCAAGTTTGACAAAACATGAATGGCTTTTGAGAGGCCACACAGAGAACTGCAAGGCATTTACAGAAAATCAAAATTTATGATATTCATGAGGAGAGTATGTAGTGTGTCTCTGTTATGGTTCTTCACCTAGAACTACACAAAAGCCAAATTCCTTGAACTTGAGCCTACTGTGACAAAGCACATGCCCTTAGGAAAGGTGACACAGCCAGCTTAAATTACAACATCCATTGGAGCATTAGAAGGGCAGGCAAAGTGCGCAAAATGAGAGATAATAGGGGTCCTTTGCCCTAGACCTTCCCCAGAGCCACACTTCACACTTTTGAATTACTGATAGTCCTAAAATGAAGAGCTAGCACCATGTTCAGCCTGGATTGACAATTCACCAGAAGTCTAGACTGTGGCTTCAGAAGTGTACTTGGTGGACCCCAGAAGAAATGAGTGATGTGGGTTAAACTATGTCCATTCAGATGTTATATCATACTGACAACCATGTTAGACAAGGTTAGGTAATCAACAATTCTAGAAGTCAATGGACACCACCTGCCCTACACATTACCTCATCTCAGTCAATCCTGACACACTAAAGGATTATCAGGAAGTTACTGACAGATGAAACTTTGCCCTAGCTGGTTCTGAAAGATGACTTGAGTCTCTCCCTCTGTGGATGTCAGTTCTTACATCTTTCTATAGGGAGATGGGTGTCTCCTGTATCCCTGCACAGGGTGACCTAAAATACACAAGCTTCTGAGCCCTCAGCCTTGTCCTTTCCTGGACATAATCCTGGAGATAATTGCTACACTCACAAGCACTCAAGTAGTATAGGGATGCCCAAATCACTTGCATGATGCTTCAGAGTCTCATGTTAATGGAGAAGCCATGCAGCGGCTGAACATAATCAACGTTTCACAAAGGCATCTTCACTGGCAGCTCAGGACACCTACATCCTGTAGGAAGGGGACAGTCTCAGTCCGGGCCCACTAAATCTAACAGTTCTCAGGCTGAACTGAAGACCTGGGTGCCACCCACAGCTGGGAAGTCAGTAATCTTAGGGGGTCAGTGAAAGACAGCAGCACTTGGTGCTTCAGCCCTGCTAGTGTCTACGATGTAAAGTAAGACAAGCTCAGGCTTTGCCAGGGCACTCTCCTTTCCCTGTTATTGCTGGCACACAATCTAAGGACTCCAGTGGGGGTGAAGTGCAATGATGGTACTGAAATCTAAACATTCCTCTGTGTCTCCTTCCCCACTCAGAGTGAGACAGAGGGTCCCCAGCACAAAGACTACAGTCTTGTCACTTCCTGACTATGTCATATTAACCATCATGAACCCTTGCTCTGGGTCTGCGTTTTAGGAACCCATAGAAGTAGGATAGGTCTATTGCTTTTCAGAAGCTCCAGGTTCCTGATTGACCCGGGCAGGCTCAAGCCCATCACACCCAGAAAGCTCCGCAGACTCTTCTCTGAACTCACTGTATCTTCCCCAGGACCATTGATTTCTCCATTCTTTCCAGTGAGACCTAGGGTCAGCTTCCTTCTGCCTTTCTCTGGTATCTCCACAAAATCCATTCTCTTTCTCAAGTAGATGCCTAAGTGTTTACACAGTGTCTATAGGCAAACTGTATAGGCATTGAAAGAACATCCTAAAGGCACATGGTGTTGCTACAACACTATTGACATCACAGGGGATTCCAAGACCTCTGCTCTCCAGGATACAATAGAATTCCCAAAGAAGATACTCCTGATGTCACAAGGAACAGCCTTTGCCTCCTTGCTAATAAATTCTCCCTAAACTGACGAGAAGCTGAGATTTCTTTCCAGGAGTTTCTCCTGTGACACAGGTGAAGCCATTCAGTACCTCCTCCTTCTAAAGCTGGGAATTTTTCTCTGCTTCCTTAGAATCTTTTCACTACTTTACCCATGGAGAGTTGAACACTCACTTTATAAGCACTGCCCAAGAATGGACCTTCCTCTCCTTAACAACCATACTCAATAATATGAGAAATAAAGCATGCCAAGGAATTAGATCAGGATGATGTGGAGGAGGAGGGTTCTGAAGTTAGCAAGCACCTGAGGAATGCTAAGGTTAAGGGAAGATGGCCATTGAGAGTTTGTAAGTGAGCTGAGACTGTTATGAGACCCAAACTCTTCTACAATGTCCTCTCTATGTGCCTGGTGTATTATCAGGCCTCTAGAGTAACAGGTTATAAAAATGAATCTTTATATTAAAAAGCTTCCTTCTTCCATATACTTTTATAGGCTTCCAGAAAAAGGAGTGGTTCAGATTACATCTGGATTAAAGATCTGAATTAAAGGTGTGACTTCTTTCCTCAAAGTTCCACAATAAAATAGTTCTCCCTACATTAAATTAAGTAGAAATAGACCACAGGTGTTCCCTCTATTTTGGGGTTATATTATTCCCAGATGCCATCATGTTGACATCTAAAAATAGACATCAAAGTCTTAATCCTATCTACTAATATTCTTGAGCAAATGGTTCTATCACAGATTGAAAGGAAGGAGTGGCAATAATCAACAGGTACATGGGAATCAGCTGTAGATCTCATGGTCATGATGACTCTCAGTGGCTGTGTTATGGCCATGCATGGCTAAAATAGGATGAAATACCAGTCTGCGGTTTCTTGAGTAAGAGGGGAGCAGGTGGAATCCCAATACTTTAAGAATCTGGTCTTTCTCTATAATTGAAGATTTGAAATTCAAATAATTATGTTTCGTTTGATAGTAACTGTGGTTTTTTTTTAAGTGCCCATAGATAAAAAATGGTGCTCTTTAAAGAAAAAGAAGAAAGGCCTAAAATAACAGCAGATTGGATCTGTCATAAAGAGGAGGGTGTCTCAGACCATGTGAATTTTGACTTGAACTCCTCCAGACCATGTATTGCTTACTCCATACATTCTGTGATGGGAAAACCTCCTTCCTAAAACAAGAAGGACTGGGATGACTACTGTGTGGTCTTCATTGTCATCAATAGCTAGATGCCTCCTATTGCTTTCAAAGCAAAAAGGGTCCCTTTAGATTTGAAATTTCTCTAGGGTCATACAAGTGGGATTTCAGGCAACAGCACCAGAATACAAATCCTACTCCAGAGTTGACACCACCATGATGAGCATGGGCACTGTAGTGTGTGTCTCCAAGAGTACTGGCATTGGAGAGTGTTCCTGGTGCTGCTTCAGAAACTTGCAACATATATAATTCTGAAAATGGAATGGAGCCTTCCACCAAATCAAGCAAAATTGACTCCTCCATTTCTTTAGAAAATAATCTCTGGCATGCAGATGAGTAACTCAGGCTTGTATTGGGACCTAGCCTCTGTAATAAGGGGCAGGACCTCTGATGGGAACTTTTCCACCACAACACTTCAAGAAAGGTTAAAGCTGATGGCAGTCAACAGCTACTCCAAATGTCCCCACTACAGTGTCAAGAACCATGGCTAGGCATGTGTCTCCCTCCCTAACCCTGACTTTGGAAGGCATAAGCTAGCCCAGCCATATAGAATTCGAGGACAGTGTGAGCTCAAATGTGATGTGATGCAGGTAAGTCCTGTTGTCCCTAGAACTTAGCAGCACCAAGTCCTGATCACACTTCCCCAGGACCAAAGCTTCTGAATGTCTGAGGTTGTGGTTGATGGCCAGGGGAGTTTCCCTCCCTTCTTATTGGCATCAGGTTTCCATGGAAAGTGTAGGAATCCACTAGTATGAAGTGAAGCAACCCCTACCCAGAGAGGGACAGATCATTAGTCCTTCTGTTCCTCCTGGCCCTCTTTGCCAGTCTGAATGAAATCAAGGAGTTCCCAGAAAGGCAGCTGCAGCCTGAATAATTCATGGCTCTCCTAAACTCACCATGAGAGACTCTTGAATCTAGGTCTGTTCTTAAGTAGCCCAGAGAAGCAGAATAGCCCCATTGTTTCCCAGAAGCTCCCAGATGCTGAGGCCCATACTGGAAGGTCCAGCTTAACTTCACCTCCTCCATGAAGCTCACTGTGCCTTCTCCAAAACCATTTATTTCTCCAGGCTCTACACTAAGACCAAAGGCAAGCTTCCTTCTGCCTCTCTCTGGTCACTCCATGTTCTCTATTCTCTCTCCTAAGCCGCCAGTTCAATCTTGCCAACATGTCTATGTACACTGAACGAATACCCCACAGACATGTGGTGTTGCCACTACACTGGTAACATCACAGAGAATATCAAGGGCTCTACAGGATAAGATACAATTTCTAGAGGAAGAACTACTAGGGTCAATTCCACAGCCCTCACCTATCTACTAACTAGCTCTTCTGCAATGCACAAAAAGCCATGTTGACCTTCTCAGGAGCCTTTCCAGAAACTTAAGAACTTCAGTACCTCCTCTTTACAAAGCCAGGATCTGTCTCTGCTTCATTAGAATGTTTTTACTACTTCATGTATGGCAGTTTGAAGTCTCTATTCCAAACACATCTGGCGAAATGACTCATCACTTCTTCAGATCTCTATTTAATAACATGAGATATAATGGTTGCTAGGGTATTAGGTCAGGATGGTGGGGAGGAACGATCAGTCCTCAGACGTAAACAAGCACATTGTGGAGAATCCCCAAGGCTGTTACAGTATGTGGATGTGGTGGGAGATTGTGGGTGTCCTATCAGAACAAAGATAAGTCCCACAATCAATGAAGAAAATTACCCCTAATCATCAGCAGAATACATTCCATCCCTCATAAACTACCAAAAGGTGATCAACTTGTGACATGTCTGCCTGGGGATACTAAGAACCAGAATTCTCCAGGGGAGCCCTCTGACAAAGAGCAAACACTCCCACAAGTATAAGGCTCCATTCCTGCACTGGGGTTTGAGGAAAGGTGAATGGCTAGTGAGAGGCCACACACAGACATGCAAAGGCATTTACAGAAAATCAAATGTTTCATAGTCATGGTGATAATATGTAGTGTGTCACTGCAGTGGTGCTACCCCTAGAGCTACACAAAAGCCAAATTCATTGATTGGAGCCTCCTGTGACAATGTGCATGCCCTTAGGAAAGGTGACACAGCCAGCTTAAATTACAACATTCATCACAGCATGAGAGAGGCAAGCAAAGGGCACAAGAGGACAGGTTATTAGGGGTCCTTTACCATAGACCTTTCCCAGAGCCACACTTCACACTTTTGAATTTACTGACAGTCCTGAAATGAAGAACTAGCACCATGTTTGGTCTGGATTGAAAATTCACCAGAAGTCTAGACTGTGGCTTAAGAAGCATCCTTGGTGGACCCCAGAAAAAATGAGTGATGTGAGGCAAACTATGTCATTTCAGATGTTCTATCACACTGACAATTCATGCTAGACAAGGTGAGCTATCTCAGTAATACCCAATTCTAGACGTCAAGGGACAGTGCCTGCTCTACACACTACCTCATCTCAGTTAATCCTTACACACTGAAGGATACACAGAAAGTGACTGACAGATGAGTCTTTGCCCAAGCAGGTTCTGAAAGCTCAGACTTGAGTCTCCCCTCTGTGGATATCAGTTTCCCATCTCTCTATAGGGAAGTGGATGTCTTAGAAGTCAGTTGGTCTCCTCTGTCTCCCTGCACAAGAGGACCCAGTAGACAGCCTCTTAAAGCTTACTCACAGCTGTAGAGGATGCACCTTGGCTGCAGAGCCCTCGGCCATGTGTTTTCAGATGCATGGAGATAATTGCTACTGTTATGATCACTTGGGTAGTGTAGGGATGCCGAAGTCCCTTCCTTGCTCTAGGCTTCAGAGTCTCATGTTAATGGAAAAGCCATGCAGGGACAAAACATAGTCGTCAGATTCACAAAGCCATCCTCACTGACATTCCAGGACACCCAGAGCTGGCAGGAAGGTGACAGTCTCAGTCCAGTTCCACTGAATCTAACAGCTCTCAGGCTGGAGACCTGTGTGCCATCAACATCTGGTATTCAGAAACCTCAGGGATCATTGGAAGACAGCAGCACTTGGGGGTTCCTGCCCTGCTAGTGGCTGTGATGTCAAGTACGAGAACCTCAGGGTTTTCCAGGGTACTCTCCTTTCCCTGTTATCACTGGCACATAAGTAAAGTACTCCTGTGGTTGTAAAACACAGTCATGGTACAGAAATCTCATTAATTTCTCTGTACCTCCTTCCAAGAAGTTTCCAGTTCTTGAGCCCTCACTCTGGAAAGCTGAAGCCCACCACATCCAAAAAGCTCCCCAGCCCCTTCCCAAAACTCACTGTGTCTTCCCCATTTTTCCATGTTTTCCAGGGAGACCTAGGACCAGCTTCCTTCTGCCTCACTCTGGTCTCTCCCGGCAGTCCATTCCCTATGCCAAACAGACCTCTGAATCTGGACAGCATGTCTAGAGGCCAAGCTTGTGGTCACTGAACAAATGTCCTCAAGGCAGTCAGTGTTGCTACAACACTAGTGACATCACTGGGGATTCCAAGAGCTGTCCAGGATACAATAGAATGCCCAGCAAAGGGTCTACTGAGGTCATGGGGCAAAGCCTTTGCCTTATTACTAATTAGTTCTCCATGAACTGAGCAGAAGCTGTGGTTTCCTTTCCAGGAGTCTTTCCTGTGACACCAGGGAAGTCATTCAACACCCCTCCTTCCAAAGCTAGAGATTTCTCTCTGCTTCTTAAAATTTTTTTTCAGTAATTCACCCATGGGGAGTTGAACACTCACTTTATAAACACTGCCTAAGATTGGCTCTTACCCTCCTCACATCCATACCCAGTAATATGAAAAGGCATGCCAAGGAATCCGGTCATAATCATTGAGGAGAAGGGTTGAGTTCTCTGAAATAAGCAAGCACCTGGGGAAGGCTACAGTTAAGTGAAGGTTAAGCTTAAAGGAAGTTTAGGATTTTTACTCCATCAAACTGGCTTGCAAGCATGCTTTTTTAGCATTTTCTTGTTGCTAACTGATGGAGGATGGCTCACCCCTCTGTGGGTGTGCAGGTGATCCTGGGCCTCACAGGAAAACTACCTAAACAGAGCAGTAAACAGCATTCTCTGTTGTTTTTGTAGCCCCTGCCTTGGGATCTTGCCTTGGGTTCCCCTGATGATGGACTGTAACCTGTGAGGTGAATAAACCCTTCACTTTCCAGATTAGCTTTTTGAACTTTTATCACAAAAATAGAAAGCTAACTAGAACACTTGCCATATTCTCAGGGCACGCTTTCATATCTATCCTTCTCCTTCCAGCTTGTGGCCTCTTTTTTCAACAATTATAAACTTTCTGGACACTGTAGTCTGTTGCAATATCTACTCTATCAATCACACCCACTGCTTACATATCTCTATTAAAGTGTTTTTTATCTCATATGTCATCTTTCTCTCCAATATGGCATGCTTCCCTACTTTACTCTTTTACAATTATCTCTAGATGTTCCTGCCTGTTCCACTTTAAAAAATTGTCGTTTGCCCAATAAAAAACATTTATGGTTACATTATGAACTTCCACAGAAATGTGTGATATATTGTATTCACATTTTCTAATTCAATATCTATTGCATTAGTATTATTAATTTAGCAAAATTAACCTTTTACATTACCTACTTATCCACAAAACTTTAAAAACTTCAATTCATTTAAGTCTTTAGCGTCTTTCAGAACATCAGCTTTGAAGGTCTTGCATGTATTTAGGATTGCTCTTGGGTACTTCATAGCACTTTTTATTAATGCTTTTAAAGTGTGCTTATATAAAACATCTTGTCATACACTTTTAATCCTTTTGTGAGTGGAACTGTTTCCCTGATTTCTTTGTCAGTATGTTTGTGATTGGTATACAGGAAGGCCACTGACTTTTGTGTGTTAATTTTACAATCTTTCATTTTTATGAATCTATTTGTCAGGCTTAAGGGAGTTCTGATAAATATTTAGTTTTATGTGTTTATAATCATATCATCTGCAAATAAGGACATTTTGACTTCTCCTTTTCCCATTGTATCCTCTTTATCTCCTTCAGTTGTCTTATTGCTCTTGCTAAGAGTTAAAGTTCTATATTGAATAGGAGTGGAAGGAGTGAACATTCTTTTCTTCTTCCTCCTTTTTGGAATTGCTCTGAGTTTTTCTCTATTTAGCAAGGTGTTGTTGTGGGCTTGTTGTACAATGACTTTATTATGTTGAATTATATCCTCTGTACCCCTAGATTCTCCAGGACTTTTATCATTGATGAAAGTTGAATTTTAACAAAGGCCTTTTTTTCATATACAAAGATGGTCATGCTCTTTTTGTACTTTATTCATTTTATGTGGTGGAATAAATATGTTGATTTGTGTATGTTGAATTATCCTTGTATGTTTGAGGTGAAGACAAATTGACCATGGTGGATGAATTTTTTAATGTGATCCTGAACTTGATATACAAGTATTTTATTGAGAATTTGTATGTATATATTCATCAGGGTAATAGGCCTATAATTCTATCTATCTATCCATCTACTCTCTCTCTCTCTCTCTCTCTCTCTCTCTCTCTCTCTCTCTCTCTCTCTCTCTCTCTCTCTACCTACCTACCTTACCTACCTATCTGTCTTCCTCTCTCAATACCAGGGTATCCCTGGCTTAAAAATGAATGGAATAGTTGGTGGAGTGTTAGTTTTGCTTTAAATATCTTGTTCAAATTTGACACTGAATTTGTCCTTCTCTGGACTTCTTTTGTTGGGAGATTTTTAATTATGGCTTCTATGCCATTAATTAGTATTCGGTTATTTAATCCATTCATGTTATCTTGATATAATTTTGGTGGATTACAGACATCTAAAAATTCATCAGTTCTTTAAAAAGATTTTTCAGTTTTGTGGAGTGTAAATTTTTAAAGGGTTAAATTCCCTCCATGTCTCCTTTTTCCTCCTTTGTTTCATTATTTTCATCCTCCTCTTCCTTATTGTTAATTTGGCTAAAGGTGTGCCCATCTTGTTAACGTCTTCAAGGAACTGACTCGTTGTTTCACTGTATCTTCAGATTTTTGTTTTTATTTCATTGATTTCAGTCATATTTAATGACATATCTGTATCACACCCTTTCCACAAGTTTCAAAGACCATCATGGAAGATGAGTTAGAAAGACTGTAGGAGCCAGAGGTCAGGGAGGATTAGAGCAAACAGTGTCTTCTGGCCATGACTCAGAGCTGTTGTGGTCATTGTCCAATATCAAGCCGGTCAACATTCAAGCATGGAAGGGGAAGGGTCCGTGAGCCCCTATTCTTAACTGATGAACTTTGGACCAGTAATGGCTTCCGGCAAATAGGGTCAGTTTTCTTTAAGAGTTTGCCCCTGGGGTTATTAAAAATTAAAGTAATGAAGAAGATATAAATTGGGCATCACAGATGTAGAGGCAGACTTGGGATGACAAAATGGGAGGAATTGGGTGGTGAATATTTTCAAAATGCATCCTATGCATTTCTTGAACAACAAGTAGAAATATATCAAAGTATATTCATTGAATTATTATAGTAAAAATGTATTATTATATAGGGATATTTTATTACATAACATTAATGGATTTTGATAACTTCGATGTGTCTGTCAATTCGTGGGTTCACCCACAGAGCATTATCTGTTCTGCCACTAATAGTGTTTTGTTTCTAATGGCAGCCTACAACATGGGAAAAGGTTTTGTTTTCATCAACTATATATCCAATAGAAGGCTAATATATATACAAATTATATATAGAATATAAATAACATAATTAAAAACTAGCTATAGGTCTAAACAGAGAAGTTTCACTAGTGGAAATTCTAGAGTATAGAAAACACATCAAAAGGTGCAGTATCCTTAGTCTTTAGGGCAATGTAAATCAAACTATTTTGAGATTTCATGTTACGTGAGTCAGAATAGATAAGATTAATAAAACAAATGACAGCTAATGTTGGCAAGGATGGGGAGCAAGGGAAACACTCATCCATTGCTGGTGGGAATGCAAACTTGTGCGGCCACTATGGAAATAGGTGTGGCTGTTCCTTTGGAAGCTGGGAATTGATCAAGACCCAGTACACCACTTTTGGCATATACCCAAAGGATGCTTCACCTCCAACAGAAACACTTACTTGCTCAACCATGTTAATTGTTGCTCTATTTATAATAGCCAGAAATTGGAGACATTCTAGGTATTCGTCAACAGATGAATGTATAAAGAAAATGAGGTACATTTATACAATGGGATATTAAAAAAGAAGTTAAAAAAGAAAGAGGAAATCTTGAAATTTGCAGGTAAATGGATGGAGGTAGAAAAAGTCATCTTTAGTGAACTAACCCAGACCCAAAAAGACTGTTAGCTGTTGAGTCAAAGATAATTAAGCTACAATCTGTATAACCACAGGTTAGAGTAAGGTCCTAGCGGGGTGGGGAAATGTTCATAAAGGGGGAATAGAATAGATTGTTATGGATGGATGAGGAATCAAGTTTGGAACTGGATGGTCAAACAAGGAGGGAGAGAGAAGAAGGGGCAAATAAATATAGGGAGGGAAAGATAAAATTAAGGGCCATTTGAGGGATCTTATGGAAACCTAATAGAGTAGAACCACTCTAAAATATATACATATATGAAGGGGATCTAGATGAAACAGCCCCGCACAAAAAAATCCCAAATAACCAAAAACAAAACAAACAGAAACCAAAGTGTCGGGAGACAAAGCCCCAACTGGATATCTCTTGTTACCAAATGAAACTTGCAATACTGGCAATGGGTTACATCTAGTCAAGTTGTAGGTGAAAGGTGTCCAATGGTGATCTCAAACAACCCAAGGTTTTGCAAGGCTATTGGTTGCTCTCCATAAACTGACAGGAAGGTGTGGTTCCTGAAGATGATAATGACACAACTCATTGAACATGGCGAAGTCAAGCTAGTGTCTCCCTAGAGTCTTCACCACTTATAGACTAGATTTCATGGCACTGAAGAGTACTCTGCTCACTATCAAAGGAGAAAGGTAAACACCAACCCAGCTCCAATACCTCCAATCTAGAATGGTGACTGCATCCAAGATCTGCTGGTGCAGTAGTGGAACAAAGCTTGTGGGAGTAATCAACCAGTACCTGACTTGATTAAAGGCCCATTCCCTGACAGGGAAGGCATACCCAGCACTGCTTGGCTGGCCAAGAACCTAAGACTAGATAGGCTAGGGTCCATGGGGAAAACCAAATACTACTGTTCTGCTTAAGGAACATAGCAATAAAATGATTCCTAACAATATCATGCTATACTCATAGACAATGCATTTCTCAGCCATCATAGGAGCAGCTTCCTCCTGCATCAGATGGGAACAAATACAGAGACCCTCAACTAGACAATATGCAGAGAGGAAGAGAACTTGAACACTCAACCCTAAACTGGACCTCTCTAATCAGACTCCTCAGGACATAGGGAACCCTGTGGAAGAGGAGGTAAAAAGAGTGCCATAGAATATTGTAGATGGCAAGACCACGGTCCATCTACCGAGGGGAAGCACAAATATGGAGTGGAGCCAGACTAACCCTGAGAAAAGCTGCACTGCATGTGTTGCAAGCAGTGGAACTGGAGAGGGAGGAATGCACCATCCATTTGGAGCCCAGAAGATAAATCACATGAGTGCTGTGGGATGTCTTTCTGTATACTGTGAATATGTGTTTCTCTGATTGGTTAATAGATAATGCTGCATTGGCCTATGGCAGAATGGGATGGAGCCTGGTGGGAAAATCCAAGAGAGATAGGGAAAGGAGAAAGCAGAGGCAGGAGAGACATTAGCCAACTGCCCAAGGAGCAACATGTAATGAGAAGCAGGTAAAGCCAAGAAACACATGGTGATACATAGATTGATAGTTATGGGTTGAGTTAAGTTATAAGAGCTAGCTAGCTAGTAAGAAGCCTGAGTCATAGGCCATATAATTTATAATTAATATCAAGCCTCTGAGTGATTATTTTATAAGGGGCTCAGTGGGACTAGAGGAACTTCCAGTTACATATTTGTTTCAGATGCTGTAGGGATTGGGCTGTAAGGATTTAATAAGTAAAGCTGGATTTTGGTAATATTCTCATCTGAATATTTCTGTGCTCATTCTTCCCTTGTGGTATAAGAAAATATGTAATGTTTTTGGTTTGTTTTTACCAGACCCAATTAAGAGACTTTTTTCTAAGGGACCTTAGACTTGCAAAATGTTTTAAGTTTTAAAAGCAAGGGCTTTGGGAATATTGGGGAATACTAGTACACACATTGTCTGTACAAGTCTATTGAGTTCAACCCCTAGAAATCACCTAAAATCTAGAACAGGGGCACACATCTGTGATTCCTTCACTCATGGCAGAGTAATGTGGGGATGAGACAGGAAATTGCCTGGAAGCTGGAACGCCAGCTGGACTAGAGTACCCAGTACATCCTAGAAACAAGAGAGACCTGCCTCAACATGGTAGAAGGGGAGAGCCAACTCCTGAACAATGTCCTCTGATATGCACAGTGTCCTGGTTAGGGTTCTGTTGTTTTCAGTGAAGAACCATGACTAAAAGCAAGTTGAGAAAGAACGTGTTTTTCTGACTTACACTATCATATCACTGTTCATCACTGAAGGAAATCAGGACCAGAACTCAAACAGGACAGGATGCTGGAGGCAAGAGCTGATGCAGAGCCCATGTATTTTTATGGTCATTTCTTTCTTTAGGTTGAGAAAAATTTCTTCTATGACTTTGTTGAATATATTTTCTGTGCCTTTAAGTTGGTATTCTCCTTCTTCTATCCCTTTTATTGTTTGGTCTTTTCATGGTGTCCTAAATTTCCTGGACATTTTGGGTCATGACTTTGTTGGCTTTAGTGTTTTCTTTGACTGATGAATCTATTTCCTCTACTGTATCTTCAATGCCAGAGACCCGCTCTTCCATCTCTTGCATTCTGTTGGTTATACTTGCATCTGTAGTTCCTGTTTGTTTACTCAGATTTTCCACTTCCAGCATTACCTCAGTTTGTGTCTTCTTTATTGTCTCCATTTTTGAAATCTTTAACTGTTTACCCCACTTGTTTAATTGCTTTCTCTTGGCCTTCAAGGGACTTACTGATTTCTTCCCATTTTTTGGTTTGACTTTTCCTTGATTTCTTTAAGGAAATTTTTCATTTCCTCTTTTAAGATCTCTAATATCTTCCTAAAGTCATTTCTATGGTAGATATCTTCTGTTTCTTCTGTGTTGGCATGTTCAGGTCTTGCTGATGTAGGTTCTGGATATGGAGCCATATTGGTTTTTGTGTTGTTGACTGTATTTTTGCACTGGTGTCTACCCATCACTTTCTCCACTTGGTGCAAGTGGTGTCTGTGTCTGAGGGAGCCTCTCTTGGTCTGATTGATACTCTTGATCCAGTGGGGGCTCTTGGTCAGGTCGATGCTGATGGAATTTTTGTCTTAGGGAGCAGCTCTTAGTCCAACTGGTGCTAGTGGGCTCTGTCTCAGGGAGTAGCTGCGTGTGGTAGATGGTGGCAGTCTGATCTGTCTGCAGGAGTTCTGCCTGACAACTGGCCTCTAAGTCCAGTCAGGTGCTGGCAGGCTCTGTCTCAGGGAACAGGTGCAGTCTCCGAGGGTGGGTGGGATTTGGGGGAGGTGGGGCTTGGGTTACAGGGTCTGATGGGGGATGGTGGTAGACTGACCTGTGTGCAGGAGGTCTGTCTGCCAACTGGCCTGAAACTAGAACTGCAATGGGTGGTAGTGTAGGGGCGCAGGGTTGTGCCCCTGGGCCCAAAGCCTAGGGGCTGGGGTGTTCGGGTATGAAGATAAAGACTCACCTCTTAGTCCAGCCGGGTGCTGGCAGACTCTGGATTCCTGGTCTCTCCATTCATAGCCAAATATTGTTGGATTAGCTATTAGCCTGTAAGCCATTCTAACAAATATTCTTTCCATAGAGAGGATCATTTTATAACTTCTGTTACTCTAGAGAGCCCTGAATAGTACACCAGGCATGTAGAGAAGACATTCTAGAGTAGTTTGTGTCTCAGCTATGTCATAAATTCCCAGTGCCCACTTTCCCTTAACCGTTCTTCAGGAGATGCTTTGCTGTTGACCTTCTTAGATCTTATAACATCTCAGCATCAAGAATAAAATAGCAAATGTCCCAAATCTCTCAAATGGAATGCAGAGTAATATAATTAAAAGAGTGCCTCAGATGGAAAGATTCTAGGGTAAATGAGAAATAGAAAGCCTTAGGAATAGAAAGTATTAGCTTTTGTAGACCATGACCATGTACCTACACTTGTGGTAAGATCAGAGGAAAGTTTCTCAGAGGTTTGTTCTCTCCTTCAATCATGTGAGTCCTAGAGAAGTAACTCAGGTCTGTAGGCCTAGCAGAAGTTACCTTTGCCCACTGATCCGTCTCTCCAGCTGATCATGTCATCCATGGAATTCATGAGCTTTGTATATGTATTGATGCTCTGTGTGTTTATGTTCTTTATTCATAAAGAGTAGATTCTTTCTACCTTTGTTTGACAGCACCAGTTTGTTGTCCCACAGGATTACTTCCTCCACACATTAACTCTGTGATTCACTGTCAGTCTCAGAAGGCAGATCTGGTCCAGGGGAGCTTCATAAAAATAAAGCACTCATCTGGAAAAAACCCTTCCTCAGGACACAGTGTGATCAGCTGTGGTTAAAGAGCACCATCCACCATCCCTCTCCTTTCCTAGCCTTGTACAGAAATGCTCCTCATGACTGGCATGTCTCTTTTGCTAAAGGCTCCATCCACTCTGCCTGGTGTGAAGCTTCCTCCCAACACTGCTTAGCTGGACCATCAAGAGAGAGTCCTATCCACACCTCCACCACCAGGAGTGTCTTCTCCATTCTGCATCTCATCAGATGGCCCTAATCTTCATTGTCATCCAGGACAAGATGTGACAGATCTGATCCAACCCTGACAATAAGTGGATGTCTGGAGCAGAATCTTGAATCCACCAACGCCTTGCATAGATGCCTGGTATCCTAAGGAAATTAGCATGCCTACATTATGTGTTTGTCCCTACTGGTCTCCTGAAATTTCTCTTTGCTTGAGGGTGATTCAGTCAAACTGATATAGCACATATGGCTAGAAGGACAAAAGTCAAGTGCAGGGTCTGAAGAGATGGCTGCTGCATTTTGAGTAGTTTCTCTCCCAAAGGACCAACAGAGCAGCTAAAGAGCCACTGTAACTCCAGGTTCAGGTGGAATCTGATGCCATCTTCTGGCCTCTGGTGGAATTGCATGCATGTAGTGTGCAGCCCTGCTGCAGGCAAAATGTCCATACATATAAAAGAAATAAACCATTAAGAAATTGAATCCATTCGTAGTTAAGGCCAAAAAAGTCCCAACATATCTTGGAACTCGTTCTGTCTAGAGTCTGGTTTTTCACTGATGCTATATTTTAAGGAAACCAGAGGCAGATAGCTCTGGTTTTTCTATTTTTTTATTTTAAATGTTTTATTATTCTTTGTTGGTTTCACATGATGCATCCCAATCCAACTTTTCCCCTATCCTTTCCATCACATCTGAGCTTTGTCCTAAGCAAAATAAAATTTAAAGGAAAACTGAAAACCCAAATTTACAAACAAACAAAAGTCTTGGCAAGAAAGTTTTAGTGTGGCCCAGTGAGTCACACAGTATACCCTTTAGTCCATACATCTTTTCTTGTAAGTGTTCCTGGCCTCTCTGGCTTCTCTACACTATAGATAATGGACCTTCACTTGTACTCTTCTTGGATATCCTATTGATGCCTTGTGTCATAGAGATCCTGCAGCTTTAGATCTTCCGAACTGGGCCCTTTACCTGTTCCTGCAGTCCATGGATAAAGACGACGTTAGGGTTGCATAATTCGTAGCCATGGTTTTGGGCTTGGGACACCTGGGATGGTCAGACTGCCAGCTTTCCTTCATCATCTCCACCCAGGCAAGCTCTCCAGCACTGCACCACCAAGGTCACCCCATGCAATGGGCAGAATGGGGAGAGGCCCTTTGTCCTGTTCTCATGAACTCAAATCTGACTTTCCCACACGCAGAGTAAAGGGACAGCTCTAGTGCTTTGCTGAGGTGATGTACCAGGCCCACAATACCAGTTGCTACAGTTGGTGAGAGGCTGACCCAGCTCTTCTGTTCTCATGCCCAAAGTCCCACTCTCCCACCAGCTGCAGGTGGCATTTGCTCAGGTGAGGCAGGGATCTTTCCCTTACCCTGGCCAACACAATACAGAAGAAGAGGGTAGACTCAGCTCTTCTGCTCTCTCAGCCTCAGGGCCAGCTCACTGACACCACAACCAACAGGGTCGGCTCTACTGTGCTTCTTAGTCCAGGTGCAGAACCCACTCTCCCCAGTACTGCAGTGGGTGAGGGGCAAATTCAGATCTCACTATTGCTAAGGCCAGTGAAGTGCGGGGTTAACTCTTTGAGTTTCTATCCTGTCTTCAGTAGTAAAAGGAGCCACTGACATCAACATAGACAAAGTCTGTGGCAGGGCAATGAACCAGACATGGCCTTTGATAGCAGTCTAGGCCTGGATGACACCAGGGTCCCTGGTGGCAGCACAGGCCACTCAGATCTGTATGGCTCCTGCAGGAACACACAAGTCAGACACTATCATGGTCCTAGGTGACAGCCCAGACCCCTACGTACCTCTATGTGATTCTTGGTGGCCATGCAGGCTGTGGATATGAACAATGATCCTGGCTGTGTTTGGAGCATGGACCCAGACAGGTTCCAAAGTTGTAGCCCAGGGTTGGATATCACCATGGCTCTGGTTGGCAATGAAGGCCACACAGATTGGCAAGGACCAACCAGCACCATGTCCCATGGTGGTAGCCCAAATTCCAAGCATCTTTGAAGACAACAGATGCCTGAGGTATCAACACAGACCATGGCTGCAGCAGGGCCATAGACCCAGATATGACCCTTAGTAATAGCTCCAGCCCTGATGTCATTATGGTTCTAGGGGGCAGCACAGGCTTCTAAGACACATATGTTCCCTTTGGGGGCATATCCCTTTGACACTAACATGGTCACAGGTGGTGTCCAAGACTGCAGGTGGCTGCCAGGCCCTCAGTGGTAGAGGATGCATGGGTATCAACACAGACTCCCACAGCTGTGTCAGGGCCATGGACAGGACATGGCCCTTAGCATCAGACCAGGCAGGGACATCATCATAGCTCCAGGTGGCAAGCAGGCCATGGATTTCTTTCATATTCCTTTAGTAAATGTTCTCATTTCCTGAGAGGTTTTGCAGCAATACTTTTGTATTTCTCATGAATGTGGTGCACATGTTCACATCATGAAGTGGGTATACAGAATGCTATAGTTAGAGAGAGCTAAATATATGACCACAAGAATACAGTATGGATACATTTTCCATCATGCAATGGGAATCCACAGAGTTGACAACACCATCCACATCCAAAGCCCTGTGTAGCTCTGGCTGCCTGGGAACCTACTCTGTAGCCCAAGCTGGGCACACAAGCGTTCTGGTGTTACAGGAGGTTCTGGGGTACTGGAGTGAGACAACACACCTAACCAAAGAAACAGGTTCTAAGACAGAAAAGTTCAAAATCACTTTATTATTAATACAAATACAGTAATATTACTCAATAGGGGCTTAAAGGGAGCAGTCAATATAAACAGTGAACAGCCTTATCAAAATACCCAAATAACAAATGAACAAAAGAAAAGAACAAATAAATAGCAAAACCTCAATCTATAACAAAAAAACAAAAAAACCCAAAGCAAACAAAACCCAACCAAAAACCAAACAAAAACAATTAAGGTCAGTAGCATTCTCTTGCTGCACATTTAGCAGCACAGACCTACAGCCTGTGGCTGGCCTTGGAAACATGGTAGGAAGGCAGTCAGCGATTGTAAAACGCCTTTTCAAAACTAGTATAGTCATGCCTCCTTCAGGCTTTGTAGGCCAAGCCTTCACTGAGACTAAGGATGAGACATTTTCTAGAGCATTCTTTGTGCCCCTCTGGGAAGCTTTTGATAAATTATCACACACTGCTGATTCTGCAATGTCTTGGTCACTATTTGATTCGTTCAGCATACAGACTCTTGTGTGCTTACTAGAGACCCCACAAATATGTGGGCAGCATCTGAGTACCAAGAAACATCAAAGGGTAACTCAGATGTCTTCTATAAATCCTTTCTCAGGACCAGGCAATTCAGTTGAGGCTGAGAAATGGAGACATACCCATTGATTTTAAATATGCAGGAAAAGTGTCTAACCCGGGGAATGATGGACTGTGGAGATCGCTTTGGTGCATTATCTTCAGCAACACTTGTGCAGGACATGGAGTCAGCTTCAGAACTGGCCTGGAGAATAAAAATGATGGTTTTTGGTGTAGTCTGTCAGGAACAGCTTGACATCAACAGTCTTCCATGACAGATTCCCCTCCACCTAGAGAAGGCTGAGGACTAAGTCAGCTTGCCAAAAACTTTCACATTAATCTGTCAGAAAATGTCTTGCTGACCAACATCTCTACCCTCCATGTTGTTGTAGCCCTCACAGGGGCCACTTGCTGTTGAATGTCAGGGTTCCCAATAATTCTTGTCTCAGGTTTTTCTGTCTCAAGTTCATTTGTGATGCTTTCTTTTCTTTAGAAGTAGAGTCAACAGACCTATTGACAGGGGCTTGATCACCTGGAGGTCAGATGGTATTTTCCTCACTGGTGAGATCACAGCTATAAGGGATGTCTTCTGAGCAGACCTCGATCTGAGGTGGAGAGCTTCATGGGTTCAAGGCATCTTTGGCTTCTTTGGCCTCCTCAGTTCTCTCAAGATCTGCTATGTGAGAAGGAAAGGCATTCAGACCCAGAAGCAGCCTGACTGCGCCACAGGCTAAAAAAAAATCAGGGCCTATTCACACTGAAAGCCAAAGTCAAGATCCCCCAGTCCCCCACCAACACCATGTTTGCTGGGGATGGGATATAAGGGTGGCTCACTTGCCTGTGACACTTATTGCTCCTGATGCAGCAGCTTTGTCTGCAGGAGGCTCTCATCCTAGGCTGTGCCTGTTCAAACTCAGACTGGAGATTTTCTGACCTAGAGAAGGAAGGCAGTTAGGGAACAGGCCTGGTGGGGACCTGCCATGTCAGCTGTTGAGCCTGAACCAGCTCTAGTCAGCTGGACAATCCAGCATGACCTTTCAGCTGAGGTCATTCCCCACATTCCCCAAGGGAGAAGGGTCAGAGTACAACTGAGCCTGCATTTTATTCTCAGCTTTTAAAATCTACTAGAAGATGATTTGAGCACTACACTGTGCTGGGCAAGGAAGTGGATACATTTCTCCAGTAGTCTAGATACATTATTTGGAAAGATAACAGTGTACCAATGTCTGAGTTACAGTTCAGGTCAGATAGGCATGGCCTTGATTAGATACCAGGTGAATGTGAGCAATATGGGAAACTGAATGTAGACCCTCTAGGGGATCCTAAAAAATAAAAGCAGTGAAGGATCTGATTATTCCTTCAGTATACAAACCTGCCTAGGTTCAACTCCTCAACCCCTAAATCTTCTTATAACAGAAAAATCTTTTCACAGGAAAGAGATGCACACTGCAGAGAACCTGTAATCTGCAGGAGTGTGCTGCATGCAGATCTGTGCAAAGGTAGGACCTTCTCTCTAAAGATGATGTTCTGGAAGGAAAATAAAGTGACAGGAGCACACACTGTCCTCCACAACTAATGCTTCTCCTGCTAGGTTGAGGACTACCATAGGGAGATTTGTTGGGAGACACAGGGGACAAGGTACTAAGAAGATATCAGAGAGCTCAGAAGGGAATAAGGGATACACACTCCCCAGAAACACTGCGGAACAAATATAGTGTTTCCTGTAGAAGTTCTTATTGACTGGGCCAGCACAATACCCTGAGGTGTTCTTTCCCTGGCTGTGGCTGGGAGCTATTCAGATGGTGGGAATCCCAAAAGGACAGAGATCCAGATACAGGTGATGTACATGGTTCTAACCACTCCTCCAAGCCTTGGCTCCTACCTCATCTCAGTGACACTGAAGTGATGTTGTAGCTTTTCTGCCAAGTCCCTTTGCTGGGTGACCAGCTCCTTCTGCTTCAGCAGGTCCTTCAGTATTTCATCCAGACTCTCTTGCTCCTGTTCATTAGAAGACTGTGTTCTCAGTGGAGGCTTGCTCACTCATATGCACACAAACTCATGAACACACACAAGTACATGTGTGCACACATACAACCACACTCTAATGCAGTAACATGTTTAATTTCCCAGCTAATGTTAATATAAGGAGCAATCACCAGGGATACTATTGAGAAGAAGATTAACTTTTGTAGGATGAGAGAAGAATACAGTGGCCATGAGAAATAGGCAGCTCAATCACTGAAATGCCTCTCCTGTGAAACTAATGCACAGACTTGTGGACCTCTCAGGTACTGGTTGGTTAGCCAACCCTGCTTAGGAAGTTCCCCAGGCTGTGCAATATAGGAATGTTCCCCAGCACAGGACAATTGGAGCAGCTCACTGATCTTATTCACTAATTCCCAGTTGGCCCCAAGGTGAGCAACTTCCTCCAAAAGGAACACCCTTAACCACAGGCTGCCTCATGTCAGAGAAAACTAGAAAACCCACGAGCCCAGGAACCTAGAGAATTTCCACAACAGAGAATCAAAATCAGTAATTCCTTCCTGTAAGGTGATTGTGTCAAGGATTTCTTTGAGCAACAAAAGGCTGAGTATATCAGGGCCAAATGATTACATGTATTATTTCATGCTGAACGATTCATGGAAGGGCTCAATCACATTGTACTTTTTCACTCAGTGAATGTAGACATCTAGATAGTTTCTACTTTGAGGCTACTCTGAGGAATGCTGCTACAACACTAATGTCCCCTAGCTTCTCCTTGGACACCTACTTCATGTTCTGGAATCACTGGTTCACCTGTGAACTGCAGTTTAACTTTCTGAAGAAGAGTCTGTGGCTTCTCACTGTGCTATATTATGTTATACCACCAGCAATGTCTGAGAGTCCTCATTGCTCCCAACCCTCCATGAGGCTGATTTTAACGCAGAATGAAGAATTTTGAAGAAAAGCAGTTACTGAGTGCTACAGCATGTGGTGAGTGCTTTAGACCATCATGAGTCTAGTGTGTGCACTGAGACAGCCCCATTCTCATACCACAGCCCGGCTAGGTAATTTCTGATGAACTTAGATGCAGCTAGAACCACATTGTAAATCAGAATCCCTCAACAAATAACATCCAGTCCTACCTTCAAGGAAAATGATAACTGAGAAAAGTTAGGCAAAGGTGGAAAGAAAGTGGTAGCAGGCAATGCGGATGAGGACAAGACAGGGCACCAGAAGACACAGTGAGCCACCTGACCATTGAGTGTGCAGTCACCATTCACTCAGAGCAGAGAAGGGACACAAATCTTCAGTCAGCCTATCTTGCCTCTCAGACACCTTGATTTGCCACAGTGACCTCCTCCTAAACTTCATGTACCATATTTCTTTGGTGTGCTCCCAAGACTTTTTTTGTAATAAATATTATTCCCTCTACAATTACCTGAAAACCATTGGCCTAAAGTAGTTTTTCTGTCCCTTTGTTCTAGTGAGCTAGGTGGACATGTGGAAAGATGGGCAGCAGCATACAATATTAGAAGGATGCAAAGTGAGTGTGCACAGTACTTTTTCAACAAAGTTGGACTCCATCATCATTAAAGATGTTTCACATACAAAAAAGTGAACATATTGATGCATCCAAACACATACTTGCACATATAAGCATCCATACACACAGACATACACACACAAGCACTTAAACCTATACATACAGGAACCATAGACACACACAACCAGACATGAGCACATACACACACACACAAAGTGACACTATCATGCACACAAGAGGTGGCAGACACACACAGAGACACATAAAAACACAAATATAGGTCCACACACAGAGAGATATACAGAAATGCATCACACAGAAAACACCCAGCACACAAACACACACACACACACACACACACACACACACACACACACACAAAGTGACACTATCATGCACACAAGAGGCAGTAGACACAAACAGAGACATACAAAAACACACGTAAGTCCACACACACAAACAGAGACACACAAAAACACACATATAGGTCCACACACACAAACAGAGATGTATGGAAATGCATCACACACACACACACACACACACACACACACACACACACACACACACACTTCTGATCCCAGAATGGTCAGGTAGAAAAGGCTGCCTTTCAGAAAGTCTGCTGCAACGGGGGAGTGGGTCCATGCTGCTGTCTACAAGACTCTTAGACTCAGCCAGGCTCTGCTACCCTGGTCTGCCCTTACTTTTACTTTCATGAGCTTTATCTATCCCAAGACTCACTGATCCCACAGGTTCCAAGTTGATCCATCACAGTCTCTCTATTAAACCTACCCTGGCTCCTCCACAGAAGACCCTGCGTAGCTCAAGAAAAAGAAAGTGACCCATGGTCAAAACCCAGGAAGTTTATAACAGGTTGCAGTGCATGTGATATGAAAACAGCTCCAATGTCAGTCAGAAGGAGGCCAGTGAAGTGACCTGCACTGCTTTTCAGGAATGCAGCACTCTACACAGCTCTGAGAGGGAATCTGTTCTAAGATACAGTCATGCACATGATGTAGAAAAACAATGTCAACAAGAAGATGCACTGTGGGATTCTCTGTTGTGAAGTCAATGAGACAAACCAGACATTTCCTGTGGTTTTAAGCTCTGTGCCTACTGTTTATTTTAAAACATCTGTATTGTGTGACTTTTGTTATTTATTAGAAAATACATTAACATCAAAACAATAAAAGTAAATGAAGAAAGAGAAAGCTACCACATCCTTCCTCTTTCTGAGCAATTGAAAGTTGTAGGAATTGGATGAGAACAAACAAGACAGAAGGTCTGCCTTGGAGGACAGGAGATCCAAAGAGTGCTGGCCAGCCAGATTAGCCCAAACAGAAAATTTCAGGTTCAGAGAAAGGCCTGAGCTCCAGGGAATAAGAGAGTGAGCAATGGATGACAACATGGGATTTCACTATGTAGCCTCTGAAGACACCCACCAACGTACACATTTACACTCATCTGCATAGATCACACATAGACCACAGAAATCAGAAGTGAGCAGGAAACAATGAACAGGACATCATGCTGAATAAACAGTTGAATTTAGACTATGATAATCATGTGTTTCAACTGAGACCTACAATATAGCAATGCATCCCTTGAGGCCTAAAACTTCATAGGGCAGCACACAGCTTATTTAGACTATGTTGAGGGGATTGGGGAAAATGTTCTCTTGAAGCTTCAAATCTGTCACCCCAACCCTCACCCTGTCAAAGTCCTCCCACATGTATGGTCATTCAGGCAGCTCTGGACTGGAAACTCCAGGATGCTCCCAGAGAACTGTCCAGCACCATGCCCAGAAAAAGGACTGACAAGGTGGTACTAAGGCTTCTGTCACTATGAACCAAGAGCTTGGCAAGAAAAAGAACACATTGGGATGCAGGAAGAAAGGAGAAGGCCACATGCCACCCAAAACGTTGACAATGAGAACCACTCACTTTGCACTGGCACTGGGCTCTAGTCCTTGAAGGCTGCTTCGTCCCTGTGATCTCACATGACCTTTGCAAAGCAAATGAGCCACAGGCCACTGACATCAACAATGAAAGCTTTGTGATGTTCCCTAAGTACCTCCCTGCACAGCAGCCCTCTGATCATAATGACACGTAGGTGTGTAATTTGTGACTGACCCAGCTCTCTGAATGTACTGCATCTTCTAGGAGAGCAGGAAGGTTTGCTTGACAATTATCCAGTTTCTTGCAAGAGGCTAACTCTCCAGAAAGACCTTGGAATGATCACAGAAATCAACACTTGGATGGTATGTAGATGGGAGTCTGGATGGATGGGTGGATGGTATATGGGTGTCTCTATGTTTATGGTTGGAAGGTGGGCACCTGCCCCTGCTGCCTCAGCTTACCTGCTGCTGCTCAGCAGAAGGGTCACAGATCATCTCATGGGCCTCCTTCAAGAGCCTCTTCAGCTCCTCACAGGACTCTTGCATTTCAATCTGCTCCTTCCACAGCAGTCCGTTCTTCAGTCTCAACACATGTACACTCTCCTTCAGCTGAGTCCAATCTCGAAGGACCTGGCTGTGGAGGTAACTGTACAACCGCCAAAATATGGTGAGCCCTAGAGAACCTTATTTGCCATTCCTACCCCCAAATACCACCAACTCTGAAAAGTCCCAGACCGCAGACAGCCCAAGAACGGAGCTCTCAATTGCCAAGTCAGCATCACTCGGAGGCAGGCCAAATCCAGAGAGTAACCAAATTCCAGAGAGATTCAAACTACTTCTGAAAATCCTGATGCCAAAAGGGATCCTGTGCCTCTGAGAACAAGGTGCAGCCCACAACTGTGCTTAACTGATCATGATATTGGGAAAACACCAGCAGGTAGAGGGAAAACGCTCTCAGAAGGAGGGAAGAAGTCCCAACAGGAATAAATTCTGTCTACAGGTCCCATGGAAACCAGGTCTGTGAAGCCCCTGCCAGTGCCCAGAAACCTGGGCTGCCACACATCCCCTTCATGGTGCAAACCATTTTTCTGTCTAAGGCTCCCAAGGCTGGCAGGACAATGATGGTAGGGCCTCTGTGTTTTTCCACACTTAGCAAAACTAAGTCCAAGATGCGCAAGTCCAAGGGCCACAAGGCAGGCTGCTTGCTAAGAGGCAGACAGGCTGGAACCAGAGCCCTCACTTTGGGTCAAGGACAAAGAAGGGCAGAGACAGTTCCTCTCAAGATAAATCAGGCACTTACCTGAAGGATTCAGTCTCCTCAATCATCCACGTGCACTTGTCCAAGGCATCAATGATCTCTATGGGCAATTTCTGCAGGTCAGACATCACCTGCTTATGCTCCATTTTGAGCATCTCAAGCTCAAAATTCAGCCTGTAGTAGGGCATGGGCCAAGGAGAAAAGAATTTCATGAACACAGGCCACAAGGATTACATGAATAAGGGTAGGTAATGGACTATCCCAGCCCAATGGATGCCACAGCCTGGCACTTACACATTGGGACCTCCTGTTGCTTACTAAATTTCCCATCCTGTCCCTGAGCCAGAAGATGCAGCTGGTCCAAAGAGGGGTGCCAGGGATACATGAGCTCCCTCAGTGGGCCTAGAGTTATAGATTAGCTCTCTAAGAACTTCCCAGGAGTCTGTGCCACATATCTGGGCCCACCAGAAACCTATGATGACATTTCTCCTGTCTTCACAACAGGGATTCACATATTTGGTGTCTATTGCTGCACAGAGGACCAGAGCACACAATGAGAATTTGCAGGGAGGAGTCCCAGTTTCAGGATGGCTTTATAAACTCCACTGGGAATTCCAATGTTCCACCAAGATGAGCACAGTGCCCAAGAAGCGTGCTGCTCAAAGTGGGCTTCCCTGGCCTCAGCAGTGCCATCTGCTGGAAACTGTGTAAAATTCTTAGACCATGCCACAGAGCCCGGACACTCAGGAGCACATAGACCCACACAGACACACAGACACACAGACACACAGACACACACACACACACACACACACATACATACATACATGCATACATACATACAGACAGACAGACAGACAGACAGACACACACACCACATACAATCAAGATCCCCAATAAATATAGGGAGGTGTCACTATTTCAGAGTATAAGGCAGAAGACCAGAAAGAAGCAGTGAGGAGCTCCAGGCCTTCCTGCTACAAACTGAGATGGATGAATGGGACAAGGTCCCTCACCCCAGCTGCTGCTAGGAGCTTTTAGACACAAACATCCACTGGTCAAGTACAAAGACTCACAACAAACAAACAGGACCTAGCATCTCCCACAAGCCAACATTTGTCAAGGCATCTTGAAATGCATGTTGAGAGCTTTCACACTACTGTCCCTATCCCCAGACTATGATTCAGGCCATAGGCTCTGCTTTTCATTTGTAGGAAACAGAACAGCCTGTGTCCCCATCTCACTCCTACCCAGGGTCCAGGTTCTGCCTCTTGAATGCACTCAGGAAGTTTAGTTTAGGCACCAGGACACCCTGGATGTACAGTCTCCTGTTCCTCAGGAAACCTGGGCTTGATACTGTGGTATCAAGATGGTCAGCAGAGAACTGGGCCTAATGACTACCTGTTGTTCAAATCCTTGTTGGTGTAATTGGCTAGGATTCCACGCAGCTCATTTCTCTCACATGTCATATTATGTAGCTGGCTTGTGAGTTTCTCTATTTTTTTCATCTGCTCCTCCTGCTCAGTGGAGGTGGAGATTTGGGATGGTGGCTCCTCTATAGTCCCTGCAGGTAGATAAAGAAAAGTGAACTTGTATACTTGAATGGCTTAAGGTTAATAGAGTCCATGATGAGTCCCAAGAAGTCCGAGGTAGAGGAAATGCTAAGGACCCAGTGAAACTCTCAAAGAGCAGGGCAGCTATCCTCAAACTGGTACCCATGATCTATGTCTCTGTCCTCAACCAGCAAGGCTAGGCTTGTGCCTCACTCCCTAGTGCAGTCCCCTGGCCCTGGAAGACATAATGTATCC
The DNA here is from genome assembly GCF_949786415.1 of Peromyscus eremicus. Classification (NCBI taxonomy): domain Eukaryota; kingdom Metazoa; phylum Chordata; class Mammalia; order Rodentia; family Cricetidae; genus Peromyscus; species Peromyscus eremicus. The sequence goes on along the minus strand of NW_026734323.1, from coordinate 254,716 downwards.
CAGCCATGTAGATTTGTAGGATAGTGTCAGCTCATATCTGATGTGATGCAGGTAAGACTTGATGTCCCTAAAGCTTAGCAGCACCAAATCCTGATCACATGTGCCCAGGACCAAAGCATCTGAATGTCTGAGGCCCAGGTAGATGGCCAGGAGAATTTCCCTCCGTTTTTATTAGCATCAGATTCCCATGCAAACTGTAGGCATCCACTAGGATAAAGTGAAGCAATACCCTACCCAGAGAGGGACAGCTCATTAGTCAATCAGTTCCTTCTGTCCCTCTTTGCCAGTCTGAATGAAATGAAGGAGTTTCCAGAAAAGCAGCTGCAGCCTGAATAATTCATGGCTTTCTTAATGTGACCATAAAAGACTCTTGACTCTTGGTCAGCTCTTAAGAAGCCCAGAGAAACAGGATAGGCCCATTGCTTCCCAGAAGCTCCCGGATGCTGAGCCTCAGCTCAAGTTCACCTCCTCCAAGAAGCTCGCTATCCCCTGCTCAGGATTCATTTTCTTCACCAAACCATTTATTCCTCCAGGTTTGAGACTAAGACCAAAGGCAAGCTTCCTTTGCCTCTCTCTGGTCAGTCCGTGTTCTCTATCCTCTCTCCCAAGCAGCCATCTCAGCCTTACACACATGTCTATGGACACTGAACAAATACCCTACAGGCATCACAGAGAATACCACGGGCTCTCCAGGATACAACAGAATTTCCAGAGAAGGGACTACCAGGGCCATCTCCATGAGGCCTCATCTATCAACTAACCAGCTCTTCTGCAATGCACAAAAAGCCATGTTGCCCTTCTCAGGAGCCTTTCCAGAAACATAAGGAAAGTACTTCAGTACATTGTCTTTACAAAGCCACAGATCTCTTCTCTATGCTTCATTTGAATATTTTTACTAGTTCATGTATGGGAAGTTGAAGTCTCTATTCCAAACACATCCGATGAAATGGCTCATCAATTCTTCAGATCTCTAACCAATAACATGAGAAATAAAGGTTGCTAGGGTATTAGGTCGGGATGGTGGAGAAGAAAATCGGTCCGCTGATGTGAACAAGCAAATTGTGGAGAATCCCCAAGACTGTTATAGTATGTGGGTGTGTTGAAGGTTGTGGGTGCCTTGTCAGAACAAAGGAAAGTCCCATAGTTAATGAGGAAAATTACCCCAAATCATCAGCAGAATACATTCCAGCCCTCATGATGTGAGCAAATGTGTGATCAACTAGTGACATGTCAGGCTGGAGATGATAAGGACTGGGGCTCTCCAAGTGAGCCCTGAGACACAGGAGCAAACATTCCCACAAGTGTAAGGCTCCATTCCTGCCTGAGTGCTTGTGGAATTTGAAGAGAGACGAATGGCTAGTGAGAGGCTACACACAGACATGCAAAGGCATGTACAGAAAATCAAATGTGTCATAGTCATGGGGATAGTATGTAGTGTGTCACTGCTGTGGTGTTTCACCTAGAGCTACACAAGAGCCAAATTCCTTGACTGGAGCCTCCTGTGACAATGCACATGCCCTTAGGAAAGGTGACACAGTCCGCTTAAATTACAACATCCATCAGAGCATGAGAGAGGCAGGCAAAGGGCACAAGAGGACAGGTTATTAGGGGTCCTTCACCATAGACCTTTCCGACAGAAACACTTCACACTTTTAAATTTATTGACAGTTCTGAAATGAAGAACTAGCACAATGTTTGGTCTGGATTGAAAATTCACCAGAAGTCTAGAAGTTCAGAAGCATACTTGGTGGATCCCAGAACAAATGAGTGATGTGAGGCAAATTATGTCCTTTAAGATGTTTTATCACATCAACAAGTCATGCTAGACAAGGTGAGCTATCTCAGTAATACCCAATTCTAGACGTCAAAGCACAGCACCTGCCCTACATGCTACCTCATCTCAGTTAATCCTTACACACTGAAGGATGCTCAGAAAGTGACTGACAGGTGAGACTTTGCCCAGGCAGGTTCTGAAAGCCCAGACTTGAGTCTCCCCTCTGTGGATGCCAGTTCTCCCATCTCTCTATAGAGGGGTGGATGTCTTAGAAGTCAGCTGGTTTCCTCTGTCTCCCTAGACAATGTGACACAGTGGACAGCTTCTTAAGGCTTACTCACAGTTTCAGAGGATGCACATTGGCTGCAGAGCCCTCAGCCATGTGCTTTCAGAGTCTAGAGAAAATTGTTACTGTCCACAAGCACTCAGGCAGTATAGGGATGCCAAAGTCACTTGCTCTATGCTTCAGAGTCTTATGTTAATGGAGAAGCCATACAGGGGCAGAACATAGTCACTAGATTCACAAAGCCATCCTCACTGACATTCCAGGACATTCAGAGCTACCAGGAAGGGGACAGTCTCAGTCCAGGTCCACTGAATCTAACAGTTCTCAGGCTGACCTGATCTGTGTACCACCCACAACAGGGAACTCAAAACTTTAGGGATCCCTGGAAGACAGTAGCACTTGGTGGATCCTGCCCTGCTAGTGGTTATAATGTAAAGTATCAGAACCTATGGCTTTGCAAGGGTACTCCCCTTTCCCCATTATTACTGGCACACAATGAAAGGACTCCAGTGAATGTGAAACACAGTTATATCACAGAAATCTCATTAGTTCCTCTGTGCCTCCTTTCCCACTCAGAGTGAAAGCACAGGGTACCCAGCAAAGCAGTTTCAGCCTTTCAATTCCTGACTCTGCCAAACGAATCATCATGGATCCTTGATCTGGGTCTGCTCTTTAGGAACCCAGAGAATCAGGATAGGCCTATTACTTACCAGAAGCTCCCAGTTCCTGAGTCCTATCCCTGGAAGGCTCAAGCCTAAAAACATTCAGAAAACTCCCCAGCCCATTCTCAGAACTCACTGAGTCTTCCCCAGGACAACTTATTCCCCCATGTTTTCCAGGGAGATCTAGGACCAGCTTCCTTCTGCCTCACTCTGGTCTCTCCATGCTGTCCATTCCCTCTCCCAAATAGACCTCTGAGTCTGGATAACATGTCTAGAGGCCAAACTTGTGGTCAATGAACCAATGTCCTAAAGAATGTTGGTGCTGCTTCAACACTAGTGACATCACTGGGGATTCCAAGAGCTGTCCAGGATACAACAGAATGCCCAGCAAAGGGTCTGCTGATGTCATGGGGCACAGTCTTTGCCTCCTTGCTAATTAGTTCTCCATGAACTGACCAGAAGCTGAGGTTTCCTTTCCAGGAGTCTCTCTTGTGACACAGGGAAGTCATTCAGCACCTCCTCCTTCCAAAGCTAGAGATTTCTTCGGCCTCATTAGAATCTTTTCACGACTTTACCCAAGGCTATTTGAACACTCAGTTTATAAGCACTGCCTAAGAATGACTCTTCCCCTCCTTAACATCCATACCTAATAATATGAGAAATAAAGCATGTCAAGGAATTAGATCAGGATGATGTGAAAGAGGAGGGTTGAGTTCTTTGAAGTGAGCAGCACCTGAGGAAAGCTAAGGTTAAGGGAAGATGGCCACTGAGAAATTGTAAGTGAGCTGAGACTGTTATGAGACCCTAACTGTTCTAGAATTTCCTCTCTACATGTCTAGTGTATTAGCCAGAGTTCTATAGAGAACAGAAGTTACAAAATGAATCTCTCTATGGAAAGGGTATTTGTTAGAATGGCTTATAAGCTGTGCTCTAGCTTATTCAAAAATATCTGGCTAGGAATGGAAAATCCGAGAATCCAGTAGATGCTCACTCCACTAGACTGGATGTCTCGGCTGGTCCAGTATATGCTGGAATCTTAAAGAAGTAGGCTTTAATGTCAGTGAAGGAATGGATGTTCTAACAAGGAGAGTGCAAGCAGGGAAAGAGTAAGAGCTTCCTTCTTCCATGTACTTCTATATGCTTCCAACAGAAGGAGTGGTCCAGATTACATCTGGATTAAAGATCTGAATTATAGGTGTGACTTCGTACGTCAAAGGTTCAGATGAGAAGTAGATCTTCCTACATCAAAATAAGCAGAAATCTCCCACAGATGTGCCCTCCATTTTTGGTTGTTAGTTAATCCCAGATATAGTCACATTGACAGCCAAGAATAGTCATCACAGTCTTATTCCCCTGTTCACTAATATTCATGAGAAAAGGGCTCCCTTAGAGAGTGATAACAAGGAGTGAAGATAAATATAAATCATACCTAAATCACCTGTAGATCTCATGGTCATGATGACTTTTTGTGGCCTCTTTTTGATCATGGGTGGCTAAAATAGGATGAAATACCATTCTTTGCTTTATTGGGTAGGAGGGGATTAGATAGATACCCAGACACAAAACAATGTGGTCTCTCTCTATAACTGAAGATTTGAAATTCAAATAATTATGTTATGTCTGGTAATAACTGTGGTGGAAAGGTTCTAAGAGATAGAAAATGGTTTCTCTTCAAAGAAAAGAGAAGAAAGCAAACACACTGTATTTGTCAGAAAGAGCCATGTGAATTTGGACTTGAACTCCTCCAGACCACATCTTGCTCACTCCATGCATTCTGAGAAAGGAAAACCTCCTATTTAAATTGGAAGACCCAGGAAAAATTTATGTGAGGTCTTCATTGTAAACAGCAGTCATAAACCTCCTGTTGCTTTAAAAGCAAAGTGGATTATTAAGATTTGAAGTTTCTCTGATGGTCAAAGAGGCAGGATTTGGAGACAGCAGCAATAGGAAACAAATCATACTCCAGAGTTAAATCATTGTACAGAGCTCAGGACTAACACCAGGATCATGAGTTTGGGCACTGCAGTGTATGCCACCAAGAATACTGGCATTAGACAATGTGCCTGGTGCTGCTTTAGAAGCTTTCAACATTCATGGCTCTGAAAATGGGATGCAGCCTTTCCCAAATCATCAAGCAGAATGGACTCCTCCATTTCTCTAGAACATAAGCTCTGGCATGCAGTTGATGATTCAGGCTTGTATATGGGACCTGGTCTCTGTAGTAAGGGGTAGGATTTCTGATAGGAACCTCTCCACAAAACACTGGAAGGATGGTCAAAGGTGCTGTCAGCCAACAGGTCCTCCCCATGCTACCCTGCAGCCTTTAGAAGAGGCTTCAGTAGTCAAATTTACCAACTTTTCCTTTGTGCCTTGGGCTTATAATCACTCATCATTTTACTGATTATTTCACTTCTGCCATAAACCATATTGAATCATTTTTCCTACAATGGAAATTTCATTTTGAACATATAATCCTATTCATGCAGGGCCAGTATTCTTCATAGTAAGCTGAGGTTTATGTTTTCCCCTTCTGGCTTGCTGTGATGGCTAATCTTGGCTGTCTATTTGACACACAGTTGAAGATTTGACTCCATCAAACTGGCTTGCAGCCATGATTCTTTGGCATTTTCTTGTTGCTAACTGATGGAGGATGGCTCAGCCCTCTGTGGGCAGTGCCATCCCTAGGCTTGTGATCCTGGGCCTCAGAGGAAAGCTAGCTGAGCAGAGCAGTACACAACATTTTGTGTGATTTCAAGCACCTGCTTTGGGATCTTGCCTTGGCTTCTATTGATGATGGACTGCAACCTTTGAGGTGAATTAGCCGTTCACTTTCCTAGATTGGCTTTTTGGACTTTTATCACAATAGAATGTTAACTAGAACACTTGCCATATTCTCGGGGCATGCTCTCATAGTCCATCCTTCTTCCAGCCTGTAGCCTCTTTTTTCACCAATCACAAAGTTTCTGGACACTGAAATTTATTGCAATATCAACTCTACCAATCACACCCACTGCTTACATTTCTCTGTTAAAGTATTTTTTTATTTTTTTCCATCTCATATATCATGTTTCTCTCTAATATATCATGCTTCCCTATTTTACCCTTTTAAAATTATCTCTGAATGCTCCTGCCTGTTCCACTTTAAAAATTATCCTTTGCCCAATAATAGAACATTTATGGACACATTATTAAGTTCCTTAGAAAGGGTGGTATATTGTATTTAATAGCATGCTTTTAAAGTGTGCTTGTATAAAATGTCTTCTCATATATTTTTAAGCATTTTGTGAGTGGAACTATTTCCCTGATTTCTTTGTCAGTATGTTTGTGATTGGTATACAGGAAGGCCACTGACTTTTGTGTGTTAATTTTGCAACCCTTCACTTTTATGAATCTATTTATCAGACTTAAGGGACTTCTAATACATTTTAAGATTTAATTGTTTAGAATCCTATCATATGCAAATAAGAGCATTTTGACTTCTCCCTTTTCCATTTGTATCCCTTTATCTCCTTCAGTTGTCTTATTGCTCTTGCTAAGAGTTCAAGTACTATATTGAATAGGAGGGGAAGGAGTGAATATATTTTTCCTTCTTTTTTTTGAATTGCTTTGTGTTTTTCTGTATTTAGCATGATGCTGCTGTGGGCTTGTTGTATAATGACTTTGTTATGTTGAAACATATCCTCTATATCCCTAGATATTCCAGGACATTTATCATTGATATATAATCATTTCATATACTCAGAGGGTCATATTGTTTTTGTCTTTCATTCATTTTATGTGGTGTAATAAATACATTGATTTGTGTATGTTGAATTATCCTTGCATGTTTGAGGTGAAGACAACTTGAACATGGTGGATGTTTTTTTAATGTGATCCTGAGCTTGATTTGCAAATATTTTATTGAAACCTTGTATTTATATGTTCATCAGGATAATAGGGCTATAATTCTATCTATCTATCCATCTATCTACTCTCTATCTACTATCTATCTATCTATCCATCCATCCATCCAACCATCCATCCATCTACCTACTGGCCTGTCTTCATCTCTCAACACCAGGGTATCTCTGACTTAAAAAAGAATTTGGAAGAGCTCCTGATTTACTGCTCTTTACCTGCTGAGCCAGTTTATAAGCCCCTGACTTGCATTTGTATCTTATTTTAATTTTTGTTTTCCCCCTTTTTAATATTTATTTCATTTTGTATGTATACGGGTATTGTTCCTGCAGGTATGTTTGAGCACCACATTACGTGTGCTCCCATTATTCCCTCTGTGTGTCGTTGCATTTGCCGCAACCATGGCTGATTTCACTACTCTCCACTAGACCAAGCAGCAAATGCTGCATTCATGGGGAATTTTTAGTGCTTCACATTGGCCTCAGGACTCTGTCGTGCTCCTTAAACATGAATGGATCTGCCTTAAAAAACAAACAAAGTGAAAATTCATAAGGAAGGTCTATGGTTTAATAATTAATCTGTGAAGCAGAGGGCCCAGAACAGCAGCTTGGATCTCAGCCTGCCACCTAGCTGCTGTGAACCCACTTTCTAGCTTGTGAAACCTCAGTAAGACCCCCACTCTATTCCCTACAGACAAAGAGAAGCTTAAACCTGGATATCTTAGTGTAGATAAAACTCAGGCCAGTTTCAGGTTCCCAGATGGTGATATCAACTACAAAGTCAGGATGTTCGGCCACCTGGACTAATTGTCCATAAAATATCCCAATTCCAGAGACAGCTCATAAAACTCCTGACATAGTTGTTAAAAGGATGAGAGATCAAAGACTGGGAAAAAAGGAACTGATACTAACCGGGGAGAGGGAAGTGGGTTGAGGGGCAGTGAATTTTGTGGTCTTTGCCTTTAAGAGCTAGCCTTACAAAAAAGGGGAGCTCCTCTCAGTTTCACAGCTAGGAGTGAGTGTTTGGGACAAGTTCCCTGCTGTGCTGCTTTAAGGGAATTAAACTTTGCTTTTGCATTCTGGGCATCCTCGGTCTTCAGTGATCTCTTTGGGGACACAATCTGGGCATAACATTTGTTTCCCTAACCGGGAAACCCAGAGACCCCACCAGGACCCTCAAGGGTTCAAAGGTCCATTGACATCTACCAGTAAGAGCGCTCTCTGTCTTGTTTGTGTCTCTGTCTTGTTACTTTCATTTTGTACTGGTCGACCAATTTGTACTTTTCAGGCTCTCACTGGGACAGATGTGTCTAGACAGTGAACCTGGAGGGAAAGAGAGATGTCTCATTCCCCAATTTGGGCAAGGGATCCCCTGGTCCCGAGCCATTTGGGGCCACCTCAGAGGTGACAGTTTGGTTTCAGCAGCCTCCTCTGGAAAGTGACCAGTAGCCTCTCCTGTTCATTAGATGACCCATTAGGAGTATTTTTGGGTATCTTCCCCCACCACAGGAGGAAGTGCCAGCTTGTACTTGGAAATGGGAAATTGTTAGAGTCATTTAGTGTTTTATTGTGGTCATTGTTACTTTACTCTCTCTCTCTCTTTCAGCTACTATCTTCGACTTCCTTCTTCCTCTATGGGGCAGAACCAGTGTGCATATTGTAAGGAAGGACATTGGGCTAAAGAGTACTCCAAGAACAGGAATAAAAGAGGCAGGTCGGCAGGGCCAGGGAAGCATACTCCTATCCTCACCACCCTGGAAGAAGACCGTGACTAGGGGAAATGGGGCTCGGCTCCCCTCCCCGAGCCTAGGGTAACCCTGAGAGTGGAGGGGAAACCTATCCAATTCATGGTGGATACAGGGGCAGAAAGTTCAGTACTTCTGACACCTGAGGGCCCTCTATCAGGGAAACAGATCTGGGTGCAGGGTGCAACAGGCACCAAACCTTATAAATGGACTACCCAAAGAATGGTGGACTTGGGAGTGGGACAGGTAACCCACTTGTTCCTGGTTATTAGTGAATGTCCATACCCCTTGCTGGGGCATAATTTGCTCACCAATATGAGAGCACAGATCCATTTCACAGATGCAGGGACCTGCATTGAACAACCAGATGGAAAAGCCATTGGAGTGTTTTTAACAATGCCCTTGGAGAAGGAATACCACCTTCATAGGCAAAAGTCTGCCCCCAGCCCAAGTATGGACATCCTGCTATGAGAGTTTCCAACCATCTGGGCCGAGACACAGGGAATGGGGCTGGCCAAACATTGTACTCCAATATATGTGGAACTCAAAGCTAATGCAGACCCTTAAAAGTCTGCCAGTATCCCATGACCTTAGTGTCCAAGAAGGGGATCACCCCCCACATAAGGCGACTTCTGCAAGAGGGGTTCTTACTGCCTGTCCAGTCTGTATGGAACATACCCCTCCTACTGGCTAAGGAACCACAAACAAATGACTACCTCCCAGTCTAAGATCTCTGGGAAGTCAACAAAAGGGTAATAGACATTGACACCATAGTACCTAACCCATATACCCTGCTAAGTATGCTCCCACCAGACATAGAATGGTATACTGTTCTGGATTTAAAGGATGCTTTCTTTAGTCTTCCACTCGCCCCGAGCAGCCTGGGCTACTTTGCCTTTGAGTGGCATGATCCAAATATTGGAATAAGCGGGCAACTGACATGGGTCAGACAACTGATTGGGTCAGACAACAGCCCAGCCTTCATCTCACAAGTAAGCCAGTGATAGCTACTGCATTAGGGGCCGAGTGAAAATTACACTGTGCCTATCGGTCCCAACGTTCTAGACAAGTCGAGAGGATGAACTGGACCCTAAAAGAGACCCTTTCTGAATTAGCCTTAGAGACTGGCAGTGACTGGGTGGCTCTTCTCCACTATGCCTTGTTCCGGGTAAGGAATTCCACTTACTAGCTAGGATTAACCCCTTTTGAGGTCATGTACAGCCAGCCACCCCCTCTTATACCTAGTCTACAAACAGAACTGGTGGTGCAGATGGAGGATGCAGATCTCATTAAGAGTCTGAATTTCTGTCCCAAGTACAAGCGGACATATGGCCCCAATTGCGGGCCATCGATTCATCCTCCTCTTCTCCTAAGCCCCATAGCTACCAGCCCGGGGACTGGGTCCTGATCCACAGACACCAGTCCAGGACCTTGGAACCAAGATGAAAGGGGCCCCATGTTGTCATCCTGACCATCCCCACCACTCTCAAGGTGGATGGCATTGCAGCCTGGATCCACCACTCCCACGCTCAACCATCAGGCTCACTTGCCCCTCCAACAGGACACTGGGACAAGACCTGGGAGGCATCAAGACACCCCTCCAACCTATTGAAGCTGAAGCTCCACCAAAAGTGAAGCCCAACCTGCTCCTGCTGGTCCTGCTCATGAGAGCCCCCCAGGGGGCGGGCCACTCCAGCAACCCTCACATGCCCTGGAACCAGATTTGGCTGGTAGTTTGATGCAGAAACCAGTGTCATTGCCAACTCCAGCTCCTCAGCCAGAGAACCCAAGGACACCTGGTTTCCAGACTTGTATGTTGACCTCTGTGATCTGGTAGGAGAGGCATGGGACCCATCGGACCATGAACCTTTCCCTGGGTACAGGTGTGCTATTCCTAGCCAGAGAAAGAGGACTAGGGACCAACACTTTTATGTATGCCCTGGACATTCACAGAGCCGGGACCAAGTTAAAAAAGGTGTGAAAGCTCAGTAAGACCCCACACTCTGTTCCCTACAGACAAAGTGGTCATCAATTTAAATCAAATAAGCTGAATATTATCTTCTGGCAGTAATTTCTGTAGGCTTCATAATGGGAAGTTGTTTTTTTTATTTTATTAAATTTTCTATTCATTTTACATACCAACCACAGATTACTCCTATCCTCCATCTTTCCGTCCCCTAGCATTACCCCCAACAACTCACCTCCCATTCCCAACTCCTCCAAGGCAAAGTCTCCCATGGGGAGTCAGCAGAGCCTGGTACATTCAATTGAGGCAGGTCTAAGCCCCTCCTCCCTGCACCAAGACTGCAAAAAGTGTCCCACCATAGGCACTGGGCTCCAAAAAGCCCACTCCTGCACCAGGGATGGATCATGATTGCAATGCCTGGGGGCCCACAAGACAGTTAAACAACTGTCTCACATATCCAGAGGGCCTAGTCCTGTAGCATGGGGGCTCCACAGCTATTGGTCCACAGTTCATGTGTTTCCTCTAGTTTGGCTGTCCGTCTCTATACATTTCCCCACCATGATCTCAATGTCCCTTGCTCATAGAATCTCTCCTCTCTCTCATCGATTGGACTCCTGGAGCTCGGGCTGGCCCCAGCTGTGCATCTTTGCATTGCTTCCATCAGTCACTGGGTGAAGGCTCATGGGGCTCCTCAGCTATTGGTCCACAGTTCAAGCGTTTCCACTAATTTGGCTGATTATCTCTGTGAACCCTGCAGCCAAGTTGAATGCAGAGTCCAGGGCTATTAATAAACCTGAGGAGTCTGTCTCCTTAGTTACCTGAAGCATGTGTTAAAGGAGCAGAGGAAATCACTTGGCTGAGACACCTATCTCCCTTCAGAGAGATGGGAGACCTGAGACCCCTGGCAGGGGCATCTTAATCCAGGGCACAGTTCTTTGGGGTGTCACTGAATTGCTTGCTTACATCCTTTCTCAAACACCTTCTTAGGTCTCAGGGTGACCTGTTCATTCTCTATGTCTTGTCACAATGCAAGTTCACTTGTGTTCATTCATCTACCCACAGGGGCCTCCAAGGAGCCACCACCCACTCCAACCAGCCTCACAAAGAGACAAGTGAAGCAGAAGGTGAAGAGCCTGACCACTCAGCTCCAGGTGATGACGGCCCAATGGAATGATCTGAGAGATCGCCTCATCTTAGTAACTGAAGGATCCTTGGACAAGAGGTATTTACGGTTTCAAAATCCATGGTGACTGTCTTGGTTTCACAATTTCACCCTTAGTTCATTTGTCTAAAATATTGGCTTCTGGGAGGCTGGGTTCACCTTTAGGGTGTCCCATTGTCCAACACAATTTCTCTAAATGCTTCCCTGAAGCAAAACCTGACACATGGGCAGGAGTGAGATGGGGACATAGACTGTTCTGCTTTCTCCAAATGAAAACCAGAGCCTGTGGCCTCAATCACATAACTCAGGAATTTAGGCAGTAGTGTGTGAGTTCCCAGCATGAAATTGGAGAGATCCTGTCAAGTGGTGGCTAGTGTGAGAATGCTGTAATTTGTATTACTTGCCTGGCAAGATATTGTGTGCTGGATGATCCCAGTAGCAGCTGCAGAGGCCTGGTCCCACATCTTAATATGTGGCAGCAAGGCCTGGTACTGATGTCTGCTGCTCTTGGTCCTCTCTTAGATGATACAACTGCATGCATGAATTTGGCATCTCTCTGAGAACATTCTATCCCCCTTCCCTCTCTCAGTCTCTGATTCTCTTTCTCTTCTATCTCTCTCTCTCTCTCTCTCTCTGTATCTCTCAGACTCTCTCTCTTTCTCTCTCTATGTCTCTCTCTCATCCCTCTTTCTTGTGCATGTGTTTGTGTGTTTCTGCATATGTGTCCCTCTTCACCCTGCAATCAGGGGTCTGTGGTTGACCATGAAGAGTTGCTTATCTCAGTATCTAGATGTGCTCTCTATTGTGGACTAAGAACCCCATTTTAGGCAGCATAGCCCTTTGCCAGTCTGTTCATCTTGCTGCTAATGAGGAATGCCCTGGGGGAATTTATGAAGCTGTCATGATATTGCATCCCATCCTCAGAAATGCTCATGATGTGCTTTTTAGCCTCCATGTCAATATAGGCACTCTGGAATGAGAATCTCTTACTTGAAAACAAAAGAACCATCACAATTTCTAGTGGGTGAAGACCTATGATAGACTCGTGGGAACTCCATAGCAAGCTAGCTGGCATGACTCCTGAGGGAGCTCATTCAGTCCCAGCTGCATCCTTCTTAACACCCTGCCTTTGCTGGCTTGTGGCCAGAAGTGCAAGTGTAAGAAGCAGCTGGAGGTACATAGGAGCTCGAGTACATAGGAGCCATAAAGTGGCATCTCATGGGTTGAAATAGTACAGAACACACCATACTTTCATTTGCTATGTGACCTGTGTTCATTGAATTCTTTGCTTCTGTGTCCAGACCCTACAACAGGCTAAATCCTTTCTGGGAAAACATCAAGATGGAACATCAGCAGGTCATGTCAGACCTGCAGAATTTCAAGAATGAGAATTTGGAGGCCTCACAGAAGTTATGTGAGCTGACCAAGGAGAAAGTATTCCTTTGGTAAGTGCTTGTCTTGGCAGGGACCCCAACTGCTGTACAATGTCCAATTCTCATTTTCTTTGTCTCTGGACTGCAGGGTCTGCAGATGTGCTTCTAGTTTTTCTGTTTCTTAGCCAGCAGCATTAGCAAGCAGCCTTTGGACTTATGCCCCTTTACTCAGTTTTGCTAAGGTTTAGAGAGACTACTAGCTCCTCCAAGCACCATATTGTCATACTCAGTAGCCTCTAGATCAGTGGTTATCAACATTCCTTATGGTGTGACACTTTAATACATTGCTTCATTGTTTTGATGGCCTCCAACCATAAAATTATTTTGTAGCAACTTCTTAAGTGTAATTTTGCTACTGTTATGAATTTTAATCCAAATGTCTTCATAGGACATCTAATATGTGTCTCTTGTGAAAGGCTCCTTCTATCCCAAAGGGTTCACAACCCACATATGAGAGCCTCTGGTTAGGTAGAAGAACAACTGGCCTCTTGAGAGGGTTGTCAGGCAGGGACTGACTGCTATAGGATCTATTAACCCTTTGGGTCTCCTACTTCCCCAAGTGTACTTGCACATTACCTGCTGGTGTTTCCTCATGACAGTGGACTGATTAGGACAGGTGGGGTACTCCTCTTGTTTTTGGAAGTGCATGGCTTTCTGTTATTTTAGGGGGTTTTCAGAAATAGTTTGATTCTTGCAGGAAATAGCTGTTCTCTGCTTTTGGTCTTCTGTACCACTCTGATTACTGTTGAAGGTACTTGTTTACATCTTCCTGTGAACCTGGGATAGGGTTGGGTTGTTGAGGCATGGAGTCAGGGGTGACCAGTGCAGGCTGGCAAAGTCTTACTATGCAGAGGGTATTTCCGGTGATCTGCAGAGCCGGCTCCTGATGGAGCAGAGTCAGTTGAAAAAGAAGTTGGACATGCTGAGGCAAGAGAAGGAGAACCTACTGGAAGACTGGGTCCTGCTGAAGCACCACTTGGGTGACTTGAGGGTAGAGCAACTCAGAACTCAGAGTATTATGCTGGTCCCATCAACAAGAACTTCTGTCCAGCAAACAGTATGTTTGATACTCCCTGGGTCTCTACACTTGTGTCCCATTCCTCCCTTCTGATCTCTCTGGAATGTTCTCAGCAGGCTTTCCTTGTACTCACAGAGCTCTGCCTGCCTATGCCTCCCAAGTGATGGGATTTAAAGGTGTGTCTCACCATATCTGAAATTACATATTTATTCAGGAATATCACCTGTACGGCTGAGATTCGTACCCTTGTCACTATTTGATGTAAAAATGGCCTTCTTCATTGTCTGAGCATTTCCCATGTTAAGTGTACTGGGGATATAATAAGTTTAGTCATTGGCAGGATGAAGTCAGGCAGATGTCTCTGCTGAAAATTGTTCAGAACCTTCACAGAATGTTGTGGAACAGACTTCTCAGGAGTACCAGGATGTAGATTCCAGGCTGTAGGCCTAAGGATAACACAGCTGTTTTTATTCCCAGAGTTCATACAGTGACAATGTTCTGAGACATGAATCAAGAAATGTTGCTCTAGCATGACTGGCTCCATTTTGCAGGAGTGCTGATTTTTCCACATGACCTTATTCAGCTGTCTAGTTTGCAAAGTTGTATTAAGTCTATGTATAAAATTGAGTTGGTCAATGAAAAACTCATCATGAACAGTCTGTGTATCTCCACTATGTTTTATTTATGACTTTAATATGCTATTCCTTTTGTTTAAATGATGTCCCTAGACTGTAGGAAAAAAGTCCTGTTCTTTCTCATAGAGCACAGAACATACATTATTCATATAAACACCTGATACTTATGGGCAGAAAAGAATTCAAGGCCCAGCTATTCTGTGACACTTATTCCTTAGGTGTACATACAATGACTGCTGCCAAAGTTCAATGTTGACTGTCCAGCACAATTGAGTTTTTGTGATGTCAGAGATTGGCAGGTCACATGGCAGACTCCACCAGGACTCTGCCCTAACTGCCTTCCTCATCCAGGTCAGAAAATCTCCTACATGAGCTGGAACAGTCCACAGCTCAGGATGAGAGCCTCCTGCCAACAGAGCTGCTGCAGCATGAGCACTAAGTGTCATAAGCAAGTGAGCCACCATGACATCCCATCCCCAGCAACATGGCATTGGTAGGGTGGCTGTTCATCCTTGATTCTGGTTTCCTGTGTGTGAATAGGCCCTCAATTTGTCTACTCAGTGACCAAGCAAAGCTGTTTTAGATCTGATTGCCTTTTCTTCTCTCAGAGCACCCTTTATGAGAACTGAGGAGGCTGAAGGAATCCATAGTCAACTAGAAACCCTGACATTCTCCACTCTATGATCAAGGTCTCCTCAGAACAAGACATGTACTTCTAGCTGTAGAATCATAAATGAGGAAAATATCAAACACCATGCAAGTGGTCCATCCATAATCTAATTCATGTGTCTCTCTAGTTATGGAGTAAGGAAACCATCAGGAAGATGCTTGACATAAAAAAACAGCAAGAATTATGCAGAAAAGCTGACATTTACCCGCAAGTGTTTCCAGTGAGAGCCACAACAAGGTAGAGAGAGAATATGTTTCCATTCATAGTTGCTCTGAAAGTTTATTGCTATGAACTTTCGTTAGCTGACTGAGTCTTCAGCTCTTCATATGTGGATGGAGATATGTCCACAGAGACTGTGTTGCTGCTATCCAGACAAACCACACAAAGGAAGCATCATATTCTCACTCCAGTCGAGTGCTAGAGCTACTCAACTTCATGCAGATGTGATGGTGAAGTGAATTGTTCTGAGAAATGATTTAGAAAGGATGCCATCATGAGCTTTTATGTCTTTGGGCAGCAGATGCTCCCCATGTCCTTATTCAGTCTTAAATCGGCACAGAAACTCATGTTGCCTGACAGAATCATATAGTTTAAGATCAACTTTGGCAAGGGCTTAACCTAAAAGCCCCAAAGTGGCATGACTACACTTGTCTTGAAGAGACCATAATGCCAATTAGGGTTGTCTTCCAACTTGTGTCCAAATCCAACCACAGGGTATAGGATAGTGCTACTAAATCTGCAAGAAGAGAATGCTTCTTAGTGTAAATAGTTTGGGTTTGCTGTTGTGTTTGTTTCCATTCAGGTTTTGATGTTCTTTGTTTTGATTGGTGTTTGATACTTTTTGGTTCTTTTGTTCTTTGATTTTATATTTTGCTAAGGCTATACACTGGATATACTAAATGCCCTTTTATAGCCCCTCTTGAGTCGAATTTCTGTAATTTCATAAATAAAAAAGCAATTTCCAATTCTTCATTCTTAAAGTACCTTTAGTAGTCAGATGTGGTATTACACTCCTATAACCTTAGAACTCAACAGGCAGAGATGGATCTCTGCAAATTCCAGGAGGCTTAGGCTAGTAGGTTCTCAGCCAGGCAGGGTTGCAAACAGGGATGGTGTCTTGGGTTTGAATCACATGGCCTACAACATGAATATCCACTTCATGATGGAAAAAGATCCACATTCAACATACCACTTCACATGATTAGCTATTCAAAAAAAAACAGAGACTAGATACACACATGTTCATGACATGATCATTCATATCAGAATTTTTCAAAATATACCTGTATTTTTTAATGCATCTCAAGAAATGAGAACATTTTTATAGGAGTATAAAAAAATGAGCAAACCCATAGTTATCTACCTTTTAGAGGCAGTGCATTAGGAGAGAGACTGTCCCTTCCTGGCAGCTCTGAGTGCCCTGAGCTGTCAGTGAGGAAGGGGTGGTTAATCTGATGA
Organism: Peromyscus eremicus; assembly: GCF_949786415.1. NCBI lineage: Eukaryota > Metazoa > Chordata > Mammalia > Rodentia > Cricetidae > Peromyscus > Peromyscus eremicus. The sequence goes on along the minus strand of NW_026734323.1, from coordinate 238,011 downwards.
CTAAGCTTTGTCCTGCATGACTTTTCCATCAATGTGAGCGTCTGAAGCATCCAGAAAGTACTTGGGCAACCCCTACACCACCTGTCTGCCTGTGGATAGTACCAGTTTTCCTCTGACTCTGACAAAAGAGGACTGAAGACTCAGAATCCAAGTCACATCATGGGCAACAGTGAATAATCCCAATGAGGTTGTCTTGTGGGTCACCTTGTGCAGGGAGGCAGAGGAAACCAGCTGACCTCTGAGACACCCACTACCTATAGAGAGTTGGTAGAACTGAGAGCCACTGTAGCTGAAGTTTTCCTGTGTCCTGGCCTACTGTCAGTGGGGACAAATCTCTCCCACTCACGTCCCCCAAGTAAACATACAAAGACTTAATTTACTTATAAACTGTACGGTAGTGGCAGGCTTTTTGCTATCTGTTCTTATATTTTAAATTAACCCATTTCTATAAATCTATACCTTGCCAAGTGGCTGGTGACTTTCCGGTATCTTAACATCTGCTTCTCATCCTGGCATCTGGCAGCTTCTCCCTGCCTCAGCCTTCCACTTCCCAGAATTCCCCTCTCTGTTTGTCTTGCCTATCATACTTCCTGCCTGGCTACTGGCCAATCAGCATTTTATTTATCAATCAATCATAGTAATACATTCACAGTACAGAGAACATCTCACAGAAAGCCACAGTGGGCCACTTATCTGGGCCTTCAGATCCTGCTAGAGTAGTCTCTCATCAGCCAGTCACTTTCTGAACATTCTTCTTATTGATTAGAGATCATAAGGAAGGGAAGAGCCATTCCCTGGGATGTTTTTGAAAAGTGAGTCTTGAACTCCCTACAAATAAGTAATGAAAAGGTTCTAATGAGGCAGAGAGAGAGATCTCTGGCTTTGTAAGTTAGAGGTACTAAATGGCATCCCCTGTGTCTCTGAGAATAATCCTGGAAAGGACAACTACTGGCTAATTGGGGAAGAGCTCAGTAGCACATAGGTGAGGGCTGTTGGCAGTTACCCTAACAGTCACTTCCCTGAACATTCTAACGTACCCTGGAGATCCCTGAGCATCCTCTTGGTGTCACCACTGTTGAGGCAACGCCAACTGCCATTTAGGGCATTTGTACAGTGCCTCTGGGATTCACAAAGATATTTGGTGAGACTGAGAGAGGTACTTGGGAGAGAATGGACAGTCTAGAGAAGAGAGAGAAGCAGAAGGAAGCTAGTCATCTGTCTCAGGGTAAACATCAAGAAATAAATATTCCAGGGGAAGGTGCAGTCAGTTTTGTGCAGGGGATGCGGAGCTCCCTGGAGGAGGTAGGTCTTGAGCTGAGCCTTTCATGTATGGGACTCAGCAGCTGGGAGACTCTGGGAAACAATGGGCCTATCCTGCATCTCTGGGTTCCTAAATAGCAGACACAGAGATGGATTTCTGAGGGTTTGTTTGGCAGAGATCCTGGAATTATCAAGTCTGCAGCTACTGTGCTGGGAGAGCTCCTTAATTTCACTCCAAGTGGAAACAGGGCAGCAAGAGGCACAGGATGATAGATGAGGGATCCCTGTCAGGATAGGGTGTTGCTGAACTTTACCCTCAGTGGATTCCTTTATGTTCCATGGATATCTGATGCTATTGACAGGCAGATTAACTCCCCTGGCATTCACCAAGATCCCAGTCATTCAGTTGCTCTTGGTCCTAGACACAGGTGGTCAGGGCTTGGTGCTGCTAAGCACTACGAACTGCAGGACTTAACTTACATCATATCAGATATGAGCTGGCGTTGTCCTCCAGACCAGAATTGCTAGACTAGTTTATGGCTTCCAGGGCCCATGGGGCTGCAGTGGGTATGGAGGCACATATCCAGACATTGTGGTGGGGGACAGGGATATGGCTTATGTGCCCCAGCTTGAGGATAGCTGCCCTGTTCCTTCGGGGCTCCACAGACTCCAAACATTTCTTCTTCCTCAGGCCTCTACTTGGGATTTATTTTAAGTATTTAGCTTTAGGAGGAATGGCTTCCCCAACAGAAGTGTTACAGCTCTGCCCCAGCAGGCAAGGTTTCCACAGTACAAATGTAACAGCTCTGTTCTGGTAGGGGAAATTTTCCCAATGCAAGTGTTATAGCTCTATTCTGAAAGGTATCCTGGAAATCAGGAGACAAGAAATACCACAAAGTCACACCACACAACATGCCTCACACAATATATTTATTGGGAGAGAAAACCCCAAGAGGATGGCTCCTCTGCTTGGGTGAGAAACCACAGGGAATTGAACAGAAGGCAGGCTATATATGGAGTTTCTTGAGAGTGGGGAACTTTCCAGTTTGGCCTGGGGTTGGTGGGACTTTTGTGGACTGATCTTGGCGCAAGCTCAGAGATTGGTAGGATTGTTTTTCCTGACCCTGGTCATGGCCTTGGAACCAAGTCCGGGTCAGAATGTTCTTTCCTTGCCCTGGTCTTAAGGCTTTCATGGTTAAGTTCTTTCCATGACCCTTTTACTCTACACTTAGCATTATCTCTCCTGGCCCTATGTCATTCAACTATATAATTACACTTGTGTTTTATCTACCTCCAGGAACTACTGGAAAGGCATCATCTCAACTCTCCCCTCACTTAGCAGGATCTGAGGATGAACAAGGTGGAAAAACTGACCATTCAGCTATAGATGAGGACCTGTTAGAGGAATGAACTACCTGGAATCCTGGACCATGATACAAACAATGATTTGAAAAGCAGGTAGTTGTTATGCCTAATTCTCTGTTGCCTGTCTTGAAACCACTGTGTCAAGCCCAGGATTCCTCAGAGAAAGGATGAACTCCATGGTGTCCTCATGCCCAAACTAATTTTCCCAAGTGCATCTGAGAGACAGAACTTGATGCCCGGGTAGGGGTGAGATGGGGACACAGGCTGTTCTGCTTCATTCCAATGAAAAGCAGAGCCTGTGGCCTGTATCACAGTCTGGGTATAGGAACAGTAGTGTGTGTCATGCATTTCAAGATGTCCTGACAGGTGTTGGCTTGTGGGAAATACAAGGTGCTATTAGTTTGTGGTGAGACTTTGTACTTGACTAGCAGGTGATTGTGTGCTGATGGCTCTTGGTAGAGTGTCTCATAGTAGGGATGGTGGGTGTTAGGATAACTAAGGGGGAATTATAGGAGAGAGTGAAAAAAAAAGAACACATCAGAGGGTAACATGGTCAAAGTCATACTTTGAATGCAATGACAGTCAACAGGATTTGGATTATGTGTACTTAGACATAAGGATGAAATCCACTCAACAGTTCTGTCCAGGTAAGTGTGCCCCACAGCTGATGAGTCAGTGAGAAAGGGGTAGCTTGAGATGTCCTTGAAGACTGACAGGCCTGCAACAAGACAGTTTTTAGTAAGAATTTGTAATTTAGTTCTCAGGCTTGGGCAGTGGGTGAGGGGAGTAAAGAGCTTTTGTCAAGGCTTATTGCTTATGTGCAAGAATTTTGGTAGTCTGATGATAATTATAATTTTAAGCCATGGTGGTCCAATAAGATACAGAGGGTTATTCCATTTTTGTATCTGTTGAGGTTTTCCTTGTTACTGAGTATGTGTTCAGTTTTAGATAAGGTTCCACGAGGTGCTGAGAAGGATTATTCTTTAGTATATGGGTGAAATGTTCTATAGATGTCTGTTAAGTCCATTTGAGTCATAACATCTGTTAGTTTTCCCTTCTTTCTCTGTTAAATTTCTGTCTGGTAGTCCTGCCCATTGGTGAGAGCTGGGTGTTGAAGTCTCCCACGATTAGTATGTGGGGTTTGATATGTGATATAAGCTTTAGTAATGTTTCTTTCACAAACATGATTGTCCTTGTATTTGGGGCATAAATGTTCAGAATTGAGACTTCATCTTGATGGATTTTTCCTGTGATGAATATGAAATGTCCTTCTCTATCTGTTTTGATTAATTTTAGTTTGAAATCTATTTTGTTAGAGATTAGGATAACAACACCACCTTGTTTCTTAGGTCTGTATGATTGGAAAATATTTTCCCAACCCTTTACTCTGAGGTAATATCTGTCTTTGAATTTGAGGTGTGTTTCTTGTATGTAGCAGAAGAAGGGATCCTGTTTTTGTATCTAAGCCTGTGTCTTTTTATAGGTGAATGGTATGAAGAGGTATTAATGACTAGTGATTGTTTTTCCTGTCATTTTTGGTTTTGTGGTTGTTGGTGGTGAGTATGTGTTTCCCTTCTTTGAGTTTTGCAGGTATGAGATTATCTATTGCCTGTGTTTCTGTGGGTGCAGCCTACTTCCTTGGGTTGGAGTTTTCCTTCTACTACTTTCTATAGGGCTAGATTTGTGGAAAGGTATTGTTTAAATCTGGTTTTGTCATGGAATATATTGTTTTCTCCATCTATAGTGAATGAAAGTTTTGCTTGGTATAGTAGTCTGGGCTGGCATCCATGGTCTCTTAGTTTCTGCAAAATGTCTGTCCAGGACCTTCTGGCTCTCAGGGTCTCCACTGAGATGTTGGATGCAATTCTGATAGGTCTGCCTTTATGTGTTACTTGGCCATTTTCCTTTGAATCTCTTAATAATCTTTCTTTATTCTGTATATTTGGTGTTTTGACTACTAAGTGGTGATGAGACTTTTTTTGGTTCAGTCTATTTGGTGTTCTGTAAGTTTCTTGTCTCTTCATAGGCATGTCCTTCTATAGGTAGGGAATATTTTCTATGATTTTGTTGAATATATTTTCTGTTCCTTTGAGCTGAAATTCTTCTGCTTCTTTTATCCCTATTATTCTTAGGTTTGGTCTTCTCATGGTACTCCAGATTCCTTGGTTGTTTTGTGTTAAGAATTTATTGGATTGACATTTTCTTGACTGATGAATCTATGTCCTCTGTCATATCTTCAATGCCTGAGATTTTTATTCCATCTCTTGTATTCTGTTTGTTATGCTTGCAGCTATAGTTCCTGTTCATTTACCCAGATTTTCAATTTCCAGAATTCCCTTGCTGTGTGTTCTCTATGTTGCCTCTATTTCAATTTTCAAGTCTTGAACCACTTCCTTCACTTATTTGATTGTTTTTTTCCTGGCTTTCTTTAAGGGATTTATTCATATATTTTCCAATTTTTTGTTTCTTTTATTCCATTTACTTAAGAGAATTTTTCATTTCCTCTTTAAGGGCCTCAATGTAAGAGTCTGTGTGTTTATTTTATAAGTGGGCTCTGGGACTGGCGGGACTTGGTGGCGGGAGCTGGAGAGAAATTCTCCAGCAACAAATCGTGCCCCACGTTGGGCGCCAGATGTTGGTGAAATTATTTAGGCCACTCCACGTAGTTAAAAGGAGATTTATTTAATGGCGTAACTTACAAATTAAGGGATAGGTAGGTCGCGGGGTCTGGGGAAGGTGTATCACAGTCCAGCGGTGTTCTCTGGAGCTCTCCTCTGTCTACCTCCACCATCCAGCGTCCTGGAACCAAGAGAGCGTTCGCCGATCCGGATCTCAGGTCCCCAGGCGCCTCCCTTGGCCCCGCCTTGTAGGCGTGACAGTTGCCGAAGTCTCAATGGGGGTTGGAACTTCCAGAACAAAGCTGGAATGGCTACCCACTACAGGCCTCTCTCATCTTTATAAAGTTATTTTGAAGGACATTTACTTCTACTTTATTTGCATTGGGGTGTTCAGATTTTTCTGTTGTGGAACCACTAGTTTCTAGTGGTGCCATATTGCTCTTTATGTGTTGAATGTATTCTTATACTGCCATTTACCCATCTAAGTTTAGGATAAATATAGGAACAGATATTGATTCTTGTGATGTCTTTCTTGGATGAGTCTTTTGTTCCTTTATTATCTTTTGCCCTGAAAAGCCAAGGTTTGTGGTGATTGGCTGATTGTCAGGTTGAGTAGGGTTGTGTCAGCTGAGGTTTGGGGGGTGCAGTTGAGTGCCTAGATATAGCATGTCATCCATTTCTTCTGGCTGGAGTGGGCTTTATTTGTGCCTATGGGCTGTGTTCTTCCAACTGGTGTGGGTTGTTCTTGTGCCTATGGAGTCTGTTCTTCCAACTGGTACAGCTTTTGCCTGTGCCTGTTCTTCCAAGTGGTGTAGGTGGTACTTGTGCTTATAGTATCAGCTGATGTTGACAGAGAAGGCTCCATCATGGGGGGCTGCTCTGTGGCAGGGTCCTGTGCTGTTGATCCCTTTGGGGAAGGGACCAAGTAGGCACAGAATCAATAACACAGATGCTGGGAGAATGTCAAAACAACAAGCTGAGTTTATTTAGGAAGAGGTAAGACTTATATACCCTCCACACTATCCTGGGGGGAGGTCTGATGAATATACACCTGCTGGTGTGACATGGCTGACTCTCATTGGTCCAGGTCATCTCCAGATCACATTTCAGCTGCTGTTGCTAAGGCCCTTAGGCAGACCCAGGTTGGCTCTCAGAAAGTATCTTTTTTTACTGGTTTGGACCAGCTGACCCTCAAGCCCTTTAGGGATGAGTCATCCCACACTGCTCTTCTTCCAGTTGGGGCAGATGGTACTTGTGCTCTAAGGGTTGCTGACTTTGAGGGGGATGGTTGGCCAGGGACTGGATGATGGACTCAGTGGGCTTGGGTGTGAGTTGGTCTTGGAGGTTGCAGGGTCCAGTGCGTGGCAGCTGTGGTGGCAAGGCTTGGCTGCAGGACTCTTCCTTGCTGGCTCATTGCTGGGGCTGAGATGGGAGTGGGGCATGGCTTGTGTCCCAGGGCCTAAGGCCTAGGGACTGGGGCAGTTCATCTGCAAGACCAGTCACTCAACTCTTCCTCCAAAAGGTGCAGGTTATGCTGGTGCAGCTAGGGGCTGCTGATTTTGCAGGGGATGATTGGCTAGGGAGGGAATTGAACTCACTGGAATTGCACCAGGATAAACACCTCTCTCCTTAGGCCAGTGATTCTCAGTCTTCCTAACACTGCAGCCCTTTATACAGTTCTTCATGTCATGGTGACCCCTCCCCAACTATAAAATTACTTTTACTTCATAACTGTAATTTTGATGTTGTTATGAATTGTAATGAAAATATCTGATATACAGGATGCCTGACACTTGACCCATGTGAAAGTGTCCTTGCACCGCCCCAAAGGGGTCATGGCCCACAAATTGAGAACCTCTCCCTTAAGCCATGCTTTCTGGATTTGCATAACTGTTTTATAAAATAGAATAAAATATTGTAGACAGAAGTCAAGTCAGGTAATTTACTATAGTAAACCAGCATATCATTTTACCTCTTAAGTCTTTATAGAGAAGCTTAAATAATAGTTAACATCAAGTTTATACACAGTAGTATCATCTGCTATGGGAAAGCTAATGTACATTTTGCTACCTGGTGTAATTCATAAAAATGATGAGGTAGAGATAAGTATTTTTTATGAGTACAGAACAAGGTCATCTTTTAACTTTACTTGAAAATGTCAGGTGAGTGAGATCAGAGTCAATCAGTTACCTAAGCAAAATAGATCCATGGCAAGTACAGCCTCAGATGGCAAACATACCTTACAGCTTTCTATAAACAAGCCCAGTTCCCTATAGTACTCATTCCAAAACTATTATCAAATATCCATTCTTGAGCAATCATGAAACTATTAAAAACAGTTTCAAATATTAGAGGAAGTACTTGCTCCCCTTAGTGAAGAGACTTTCATGGCTTAGGGGCAATAATATGACAAGAGGCAGAATAATGGATCCAAGTTATATTGTGTGGCAAATGGCACTATAAATATTTACTTAAGATCTTCCTTACTCATCTAGACAAAGGCTGAATGGCAGTAACGCTCTTTAAGTTCACAAAGCATTTGGACTACCTACTTCCTAACAATCTCCTGTAAGTCCTGTTTGAAACGGTGTGGCCTCCTCTTGGATGCTGATTCTGATTTTAGTCAAGGATGAATCAAAGACATTGGTGTGTATACTAATTTCCACATATACAATTTTACATCACTTTACTGATGTAATAGTAATTTCATTAGATATACAACACAGATTGATTATACTTTGCCTTGTCTTGGTTACTATATGCATATGCTGTGCCTAAAAACTAAAAATATTAATATTATGATACTATTATCACTTTTATACTGAAAACCAAAAATTCAAAATTCAAAGCCCTGGCTTTGAACTCCAAGTATCAATGTGAACACAAAGAAATTTTTATCTTCTTCATATATAGAAAAATCTCAAATGTAATAGCATTGTAAGACTGTAAAATGTTCAAGTCCAAATGTCAGATGTCATTTATGTCAATTATAGGTTTAAATATTTGAGTAATTTTATTGTTCATCTTGTCAATTTTGAGTAAGTTCACCAATTGCAATTACAGGGATTTCTCATAAAACAGCACAGCATCCAGCCTGTATGTACCCTTGTTATGGACTTGAGTTATACCAGCAATATGAACTCTATCCCCATTCAGCTGCCAGTGCTCAGGATATACAATGGACATGTTAGACTTCATAGATAGAGCATGCAGTCACAAAACCTAAACCATGAGAAACTACAAACCAAATAGTCAGAGTTCCTCCACACCCCAGAAAACTGTCAAGGACATAGGAGACAGAAAGGAAATGTGTAGGTTCTGAGTATTATGACAACAAAAACAGTAAACTTCAAGAACAAGAAAGTGACTCGGGATTTAGAGTTTGATGACAATAAAGACAGTCATGTGTAGTGATATATTATGTACCCTAATAAAATTTGCCTGAAGATCAGAGAACAGAACAAGGCACTAGATTAAAAAGCAAGGCCAGGCAGTGGTGATACATACCTTTAATCCTAGCACTCGGGAGGCAGAGATCCTTCTGGATCTCTGAGAGTTCAAAGTCACCCTGGACTACATGAGATTGATCCAGTCTAGGAGGGAAACAGAGCCAAACAGTTGTGGCACACACCTTTAATGCCAGTACTTGGGAATCACACACCTTTAATCCTAGCACTAGGAAGGAAGTAATATGGCTGGGCAGAGAAAGGTATATAAGGCATGAGGAGACAGGAACTAGCCTTTTTTTAGCTTGAGGCTTTTCAGATGGAGAGCCTTTCAAGCTGAGGACTCAAAGGCTTTCAGTCAGAGGATTCCTGGAGATAGGATCTCGCCTTCCATTTGGCCTGAGGATTCAGTAGCAGATTCGTGCAAAGATATTAGGTGACTATAAGACTCAGCAAAGTGGTTGCTACTGATGGGAGAAAGGACACTGCCATTGGATGGGGCACCTGAGGGGCTTCTGAGGGACCAGAAAGTTCTCTGTTAAATCTGCGAGTTGATTGTGAGACATCCATTTATCATGAGTCACTTAATGCTGCATTTGTTTGGGGTGTTTTACCAGTTTGCTTTTAAAATACAGCAAGGGCTGTGGTTGGGGGATACGGCTTAAATGAGAAAGAAACTGTACAAGTCTGATGAGTTCAACACCAGCATTCACTTAAAAATTCAGAAAAGTGGCACACATCTGTGATTGCCTCACTCCTGTCAGAGGTATGTAGGGCAGAGATTGGAAATTGTCTGGAAGCTGGAAGGCCAGCTGGACTAGAGTACACAGTACATCCTAGAAACAAGAGAGGCCTGCCTCAACATGGTAGAAGGGGAGAGCAAACTCCTGAACGATACCCTCTGACATGCACAGTGTCCCAGTCAGGGTTCTGTTGCTACAATGAAAAACCATGACTAAAGCAAATTGAGGAAGAAAGCAATTATCTGACTTACACTTCCACTTCACTGTTCCTCACTGAAGGAAGCCAGGACCAGAACTCAAACAGGACAGGATCCTGGAGGCAGGAGCTGATGCAGAGCCCATGGATGGTGCTACTTACTGGCACACTCACCACAGCTTGTTCACCCTACTTTCTTTACTTTTCTTTTTTTTTCAGCTGAAGATTGAACCCAGGGCCTTGCACTTGCTAGGCAAGCGCTCTACCACTGAGCTAAATCCCCAACCTCACTCTACTTTCTTAAACAGCCCAGGACCAACAGACCAGGGGTGACCCCACTCACAATGGGCTGGTCCCTCCCATGTTAATCAATACTTAGGAAAATGCTCTACAGGCTTTCCCACACCCTGATCATATGGAAAAATTTTAGAAATATAGATCTCTTCTCTTGGAACCCTAGCTTTTGCCAGGTTGTTATAAAATTGGACCTCACAATATATAAGCTGTGGGATGTGAATGCCTGCCTTCACACACACACACACACACACACACACACACACACACACACACACACACACACACACCAAGACATACAGTGTTCTAATTTGCTTTTCTAAATCTTGAATTAGAAAATGTGAATAATCAACCACGTCTGTGGAACTTAATAATCTGACATAACTGTTCTATTTTGGGCCAAACGATACTAATTTAAAGTGGAAAAAGAAGGAAAAATCCAGAGATAATTTTAAAGAGGGAAAATTAGGGAAGCATACTGTATTAGAGAAACTTGTCATAACTGACTAACAAAATACTGTAATAGAGTTACATAAGCAGTGGGTATGGTTGTCAGAGTAGATATTGCAACAGATTGCAGTGTCCAGAAACTTTGTACAGAGGAGAAAAAAAAAGAGGATAGAGGCTGGCAGAAGAAGGATGGACCGTCAGAGCATGTCCTGGGAATATGGCAAGTTCTAGATAGATTTCCATTGTTTTAATAAAAGTAAAAAAAGAATCCAATTTGAGAACGTGATGAGTTTTTTCACCTCACAGCTTACAGTCTATCATCAAGGGAAACTAAGGCAAGATCTCAAGACAGGGGCTTGAAACCAGAGGAGCGCTGCTCACTAGTCACCTCAGCTACCGTTTCTCTGTGGCCCAGGCTCACTTGCCTAAGGATGGCACTACCTACAGAGGGCTGAGCCCTCATCCATCAATTAGCAATCAAAAAAATGCCAAAGAAGCATGCCTGCAAGCCAGTCTTTTGGTGTCAATTCCTCAACTATGTCTCAAGTAAACAGCCAAGAACAGCCATAACAGCAAGCCAGAAAGGAGAAAATATAAACTTCAGCTTACTGCAAAGAAAATTGACCCTCTATGAATAGGATTCTATGTCCAAAGTGAAAATTCAATGGTAGGAAGAGTAATTTAATACAATTTATGGAGGAAAAACAAAGCAATACTTAAAATAATGAGTGACAATAAGCCCTAGCCACAAAGGAAAAGTTGGTATCTTTGACTATTGAAACCCCTTCTGGAGGCTGCAGGTGGACATGGGGAGGGGTTGTTGGCTGACAGCACCTTTGACCATCCTTCCAGTGTTTTGGTGGAGGAGTTCCCATCAGAAGACCTACTTCTTACTACAGAGACCAGGACCCAAATACAAACCTGAGTCAGCAACTGCTTGCCAGAGCTTAGGTTCTAGAGAAATGAAGGAGTCCATTCTGCTTGATGATTTGGGGAAGCGGCATCCCATTTTAGGAGCCCTGGATGTTGCGGTCTTCTAAAGCAGCACCAGGCACATTGTAGAAAGCCAGTATTCTTGGTGGCACACACTGCAGTGCCCATGCTCATCTTGGTAGTGTCAGTGGTGAGCTCTGGAATATGACTTGGTTCTCGAGTATGATTTATTACCTGTTACTTCTGTCTTCAAATCCTGCCTCTTTGACCCTCAGTAAACTTCAAATCCTAATAAACCACTTTGCTTTGAAAACAATTGATGATTTCTACCTGTTGTATACAATGAAGACCCCACGGAAGTCTTCCCTGAGCCCCACTGTTTAAGAGAGTTTTTGGCTTTTTTGTGTTTTTTTTTTCTTTTTGTCTTTCTTTCCTTTTCAGGATACATGGAGTGAGCAAGAAGGGGTCTGGAAGACTTAAAGTCCAAACTCATGTGGCCACTCTTTCTGACAGGTCCAGTATGTTTGCTGTGAGAGGCCTTTCACCCGTTCTCTTTAAAGAGACCCATTTGTCCCTCTAGACCCCTTTCCACCACAGTCACTACCAGACACATCATACTTATTTCAGTGTCTATTCTCCAATTGTGTAGAAAGGCCAGAGACTTGTAACTGGGTTTCTAGCTCATCCCCTCCTACCCAAGAAACCAGAGACAGGTATTTTTTCCTATTTCAGTCATCCATGGCCATAAAGAGGCCAATAAAATTCATCATGACCATAGGATCTACAACTGACTCAGATGTGCCTTTTGATTATTGTCACTCCTTCCTTTCACTCTCTAAGGGAGTCACTTGCTCATGACTATTAGAGAAGAGGGAAAAACTTCTTTGATGACTATTCTTAGTTGTCAGCATGAATACATCTGGTATTGACTAAGACCAAAACATACAGGGTGCACCTATGGGAGATTTCTGCTTAATTTGAAGTAGGAAGATCTACTTCCAGTCTGAATCTTTGAGGCAGGAAGTTACAACTTTAATTCAGATCTTTAACCCAGATGTAGTCTGGACCACTCCTGCTGGAAGCCTATGGATGTACATGGAGGAAGTACACTTTTCCTCTTTCTCTGCTTGCTCTCTCCTTGTTAACACATCTTGTTAGCATTAGAGCCTACTTCTTTAAGATTTCAGCATATATTGCATACCAGTAGAGACATCCAGTCTAGTGGACTAAGCATCTACTAGATTATTGGACTTTCCATCATAGCCAGCCATCATTGTATCGGCTGAACCAAAGCCTGAAAGTCATTCTAAAAAAATCTGCTTTCTAGATATAGAGATATTCAGTTTATAACTTCTGTTACTCTAGAGAGCCCTGACTAATACACCAGGCAGGCAGAGAAGACATTCTAGAGTAGTTTGTATATCAGGTATGTCACAAGTTCTCAGTGGCCATCTCTCCTTAACCATTCTTCAGGTGATGCTTTGGTGTTGGCCTTCTTAGAGCTTGTAACATCACAGCAACAAGAGTAAAATAGCAAATGTCCCAAATCTCCCAAATGGAATGCAGAGTAACATAATTAAAAGAGTGCATCAGATGGAAAGATTCTAGGGTAATTAAGAAATAGAAAGCCTTAGGAACAGAAAGTATTAGCTTTTGTGGACCATGACCATGCCATGCCAACTCACATGAAGATCAGAGGACAATTTCTCAGAGGTTTGTTCTCTCCTTCAATCATGTGAGTCCTAGGGAAGTAACTCAGGCCTGTAGGCCTAGCAGCAGTTGCCTTTGCCCACTGAGCCATCTCTCCTGCTGATCACATCATCCATGGAATTGATGGGGTTTGTATCTATATGGATGTTGTGTGTGTATATATGCCTTTTATTCATAAAGAATAGATTATTTCTATGCTTGATTGACAACACCAGTCTGGGACCCCACAGGATTACTTCCTCCACATATTAACTCTCTGATTCACTGTCAGTCTCAGAAGGCAGGTCTGGTCCAGGGGAGCTTCACAAAAATAAGTCACTCCTTGGAAGAAACCCTTCCTCAGGACAGTGAGATCAGCTATGGTTAAAAAGCACCATCCACCATCCCTCTCCTTTCCTAACCTTGTACAGACATTCTCCTCATGACTGGCATGTCACTTTTGCTGCAGGCTCCATCCACTCTGGCTGGTGTGAAGCTTCCTCCCAACACTGCTTAGCTGGACCATCAAGAGGGAGTCCTATTGACACCTCTACCACCCGGAGGGTCTTCTCAATTCTGCATTTCATCAGATGGCCCTAATCTGCATTGTCATCCAGGATGAGATGTGAGAGATCTGCTCCAACTCTGACAATAAGTGATGCTGGAGCAGGATCTTGAACCCACCAACACCTTGCATGGATGCCTGGTATCCTAAGACAGTTACAATGCTTACAACATATGCTTGTCCCTACTGGTCTCTTGAAATTTCTCTCTTTGATTGGGGCTGATTCACTCAAACTAATACAACATACATAACTAAAAGGAAAAAAGTCAAGTGCAGGGTCTGGAGAGAAGGCGCCTCCATTTTGAGCAGTTTCCCTCCCAAAGAAGTTGGTTCTTTTGAGAACAGCTAAAAAGCCTATTTAACTCCAGGTTCAGTTGGAATCTGATGCCTTCTTCTGGCCTCTTGTGGAATTACATGCACATGGTGTTTAGCCCTGCAGCAGGAAAAACACCCATAGATACAAATAAAAGAACTAAATCTTTAAAAAAAATTGCATAAATTCCTAGTTAAAGCCAAAAGCGCCAAAAACAAAAACAAAAAACAAACAAACAAAACTGTCCCAACATACCTTGGAATTCATTCTCTCTGCAGTCTTCATATCACTGATGCTATATTCCAAGGAAACCATGCCCAGATATCTCTGGTTTTCTTAATTTCTTTTTTTATTTTAAACATTTTATTATTCCCTGATAGTTTCACACCTTGCATCCCAATCTATCTCTACCCCTTATCTATTCCTTCACACCTGAGCTCTGCCTTTGAAACTCCCCCCAAAACAAAAGAAATTTTAAAAGAAAAACTGAAAACCCAAAATTAAAAACAAATGAACAAAAGCATTGGCAAGGAAGTTTTAGTGTGGCCCAGGGAGTCACACAGTATACCCTTTAGTCCATACATCTTTTCTTGTAAGTGTTCCAGGCCTCTCTGGCTTCTCTACACTATAGATAATGGACCTTCACTTGTACTCTTCTTGGAGATCCTATTGATGCCTTGTGTCATAGAGATCCTGCAGTTTTAGATCTTCAGAACTGGACCCTTTACATGCTCCAGCAGTCCATGGATAAAGACGATGTTAGGGTTGGATAATTCATATCCATGGTTCTGGCTGGGGGTACCTGGGATGGTCAGACTGCCAGCTTTCCTTCATATTCTCCACCCAGGCAAGCTCTCCAGCACTGCCTCACCTAGCTCACTCCATGCAATGGGCAGAATGGAGAGAGGCCAATTGTCCTGTTCTCATGCACTCAAATCTGACTCACCCACACTCAGAGTAAAGGGACAGCTCTAGTGCTTTGCTGGGGTGATGTACCAGGCCCACAAACCCAGTTGCTGCAGTTGGTGAGAGGCTGACCCAGCTCTTCTGTTCTCATGCCCAAAGTCCCACTCTCCCACCAGCTGCAGGTGGCATTTGCTCAGGTGAGGCAGGTATCTTTCCTTTACCCTTGCCAACATAAGGCAGAAGAAGAGGGTAGACTCAGCTCTTCTCTCATAGTCTCAGGGCCAGCTCACTGACACCACAACCAACAGGGTCGGCTCTACTGTGCTGCTCAGTCCATGTGCAGAACCCACTCTCCCCAGCACTGCAGTGGGTGATGGGCAGGTCTAGTTCTCACTAGAGCTAAGGCCAGTAAATGGTGGGGTTATCTCTTTGCATCCCTATCCTGTCTTCAGTAGTAACAGGAGCCATTGACATCAACTCAGACCAAGTGATCTGTGGCTGGTTCATAGATCCAGACATGGCCATTGACAGCAGCCTAGGCCTGAAGGACACCAGGGTCCCTTGTGACATCACAGGCCATTCAGATCTGTATGGCTCCTTCAGGAACACACACCTTAGACATTATCATGGTCCTAGGTGACAGCCCAGACCTCTATGTACCTCTGTGTGACCCTTGGTGGCTGTGCAGGCCATGGATATGAAAACAGATCCTGGCGGTGTTTGTAACATGCACCCAGATATGTTCCAAAGTTGTAGCCCAGGCCTGGATGTCACCATGGCTCTGGTTGGCAATGACGGTCACACAGATTGACAGGGACCCAGCAGTACCATGTTCCATGGTGGTAGCCCAGATTCCAGGCACTGTCTTTGATGGCAACAGGGGCCTGAGAGATCAACACAGAACCTGGCTGCAACAGGGCCATGGATCCAGACATGACCCTCAGTTATAGCCCTTGCCCTGATGTCATTATGGTCCTAGTGGGCAGCACACGCTTCTAAGACACATATGTCCCCTTGGGGGTGGAGGGGAAATCTCTTTGACAACAACATGGTCACATGTGGTGGCCCAACTGCAGGTGGTTGCCAGGCCCTCACTGGCAGAGGATGCATCGGTATCAACACAGACTCCCACTGCTGTGTCAGGGTCATGGACAGGACATGGCCCTTAGCAGCAGACCAGGCATGGACATCATCATGGCTCCAGGTGGCAAGCAGGTCATGGATTTCTTTCATACTCCTTTAGTAAATGTTTTCATTTCCTGAGAGGCTTTACAGCAATACAGTTGTGTTTCTCATTAAGGTGGTGCATATGATCACATCCTGAAGTAGGTATACAGAATGATATAGCTAGGGTAGATAAATATGTGACCACAAGGATACAGTATGGATACTTTTTCCATCGTGCAATGGGAATCCATGGAGATGACAACACCATCCACCTCCAAAGCCCTGTGTAGCCCTGGCTGCCTGAGAACCCACTCTGTAGCTCAAGCTGGGCACACAAGAGTTCTGATGTTACAGGAGGTTCTGGGGCTACTAGAGTGAGACAACACACCTGATCAAAGAAATCGGTTCTAAGATAGAAGAGTTCAAAATCACTTTATTATTAATAAAAATACAGTAATATTACTCAATAGGGGCTTAAAGGGAACAGTCAATAAACAGTGAAAAGCCTTAACAAAATACCCAAATAACAAATGAACAAAAGGAAGAACAAATAAATAACAAAACCTAAATATATAACATAGAAACCGCCCCCCCCCAAAAAAACTAAAGCAAACAAAACCCAACCAAAAACCTAAAAAAAAAGAAAAATTAAGGTCAGCAGCATTCTCTTGCTGTACATTCAGCAAAACAGACCCACGCCTGTGGCTGGGCTTGGAAACATGGAAGGAAGGCAGTCCGTGATTGTAAAAAGCCTTTTCAAAGCTAGTATAGTCATGCCTCCTTCAGGCTTTGTAGGTCAAGCCTTCACCAAGACTAAGGATGAGACATTTTCTAGAGCAAAATTTGTGCTCCATGGGAAGCATTTGAAAAATTATCACCCACTGCTGATCCTGTAATGTCTTGGTCTCTATTTGATTCTTTCAGATACTTCTGTGCTTACTGGAGACCCAACAAATCCATGGGCAGCATCTGAGAACCCATGAACATCAAAGATGACTCAGATGCCTTCTGTAAATCCTTTCTCAGGACCAGTCACTTCAGGCCAGGCTGTGAAACTGAAGAATAACCACTCATTTTACATATGGAGGGAAAAGTGTCTAACCCGGGGAATGAGGGACTGTGGAGATCTCTTTGGTGCATTATCTTCAGCAACACTGGTGCATGACATGGTGTCAGCTTCAACAATGGACTGGAGAATGAAATATGATGCTGTTGGATGAGGTCTGTCTGGAAAAATTTGTCATCAACAATCTTTCTAGACACATTTCACACCACATAGAGAGGGCTGAGAACTCAGTCAGCTTGCCAAAGCCATCGACATTAAACTGTTAGGAAATGTCTTGTTCACTCCATCTCTTCCGTCCATGTTGTAGTACCCCTCACAGGGACCACTTGCTGTTGAATGTCAGGGTTCTCAGTAATTCTTGGCTCAGGTTTTCTGTGTCTCAAGCTCATTTTTGATGCTTTCTTTTCTTTAGGAGTACTGAGTCAACAGACCCATGTATCTGATGGGGGCTGGATCACCTGGAAGACAGCTGGTATTTTCCTCACTGGTGAGTTCACAGCTCTAAAGGAGTGTCTTCTAAGGGGAAGGCCTTGATCAGAGAGTATAGAATGTCATGGGCTCAAGGCATCTGTGGCTTGTTTGGCCTCCTCAGTTCTCCTAATATCTGCTATATGAGAAGGAAAGGCAATCAGACCCAGAAGCAGCCTGGCTGGGCCACAGGCCAGAAAAAAATCAAGGCCTATTCACACTGGAAGCCAAGAACAAGAGCCCCCAGTCTCCCACCAATGCCATGTTTTCTGGGCATGGGATGCAAGGGTGGCTCACTTGCCTGTGAGACTTAGTGCTCCTGCTGCAGCAGCTCTGTCTGCAGGAGGCTCTCACCCTGGGCTGTGGCCTGTTCCAACTCAGACTGGAGATTTTCTGACCTAGAGAAGGAAGGCAGTTAGGGAACAGGCCTGGTGGGGACCTACCATGTCAGCTGTTGAGCCTGAACCAGCTCTAGTCAGCTGGACAATCCAGCATGACCTTTCAGCTGAGGTCATTCCCTGCATTCCCCAAGGGAGAAGGGTCAGAGTCCATCTGGGCCTTGATTTGTTTCTCAGCTTTTGAGCTAAGAAATACACTGTGCTGGGCAAGAAAATGCAGCACATTTCTCCAGTTGTCAAGATACATTTTTTAAAGAAAATAATAACAGTGTAGCAATGTCTGAGAAACAGTTCAGGACAGATAGGTATGGCCTTGATTAGATACCAGGTGAATGTGAGAAACATGGGAAACTGAATATAGACCCTCTAGGGGATCCTAAAAAGTAAAAGCAGTGAAGGATCTGATTATTCCTTCAGTATACAAACCTGCCACAGTTCAACTCCTAAACTTCCTATAACAGAAAAATCTTTTCACAAGAAACAGATTCACACTGCAGAGAACCTGTAATCTGCAGGACTGTGCTGCATGCAGATCTGTGCAAAAGTATGAGCGTCACTCTAAAGGTGATGTTCTAGAAGGAAAATGAAGTGGCAGGAGCCCACACTGTCCTGCTCAACTAACCCTCCTCCTGCAAGGCTGAGGACAGCCACAGGAGATTCGTGGTGAGACACAGGGGAAAGTGAGAAGATTCCAGAGAGCTCAGATGGGAATAAGGGGTAGACACTACCCAGAAACACTAAGGATCAAACATAGTGTTTCCTGGAGAAGTTCTTGTTGACCGGGCCAGTACAATATCCTGAGGTGGTTTTTCTCTGGCTGTGGCTGTGGCTGGGAACTATTCAGGTGGTGGGAATCCTAAAATGACAGAGATCCAGGGACAGGTGATGTACATGGTTCTAACCACTCCTCCCAGCCTGGGCTCCCACCTCATCTCAAAGACATTGAAGTGATGTTGCAGCTTTTCTGCCAAGTCCCCTTGCTGGGTGAACAGCTCCTTCTGCTTCAGCAGGTCCTTCAAATCTTTCATCCAGGCTCTCTTGCTCCTGTTCATTAGAAGACTGTGTTCTCAGTGGACGCTTGCTCACTCACATGCACACACAAATTCATGAACACACACAAGTACATGTGTGCACACATACAAGCACACTGTAATGCACTAACATGTTTAGCTTCACAGTTAATACTAACATAATTAGCAACCACCAGGGATACTAATGAAAAGAAGGTAAACCTGTTGGATGAGAGAAGAACACAGAGGGCATGAGAGATAGGCAGTTCAGTCACTGAAGTGTCTGTCCTGCGATCTAATGCACAGACAGGTGGCCCTTTGGTGTCCTGGACCATTAACAAAGTCTGCTTAAGAAGTTCCCCAGGCTGTGCAGTATAGGAATGTTCCCCAGCAAAGGACTACTGGATGGTCATGGACTAACCCACTGGTCTTGTTCCCTGTATCTCAGTTGCCCGCAAAGTGAGCAACTTCCTTCAAAAGGGGCTCCCTTTACCACAGGTTGCCTCACATTGGACCCAAAGCAAAGAGCTCAGGAAACTAGAAAATCTCCATAACCAGGATCCAAAAGAAACAGTTCCTTCCTGTGAGGTGTTTGTGCCAGGGAATTATTCGAGTAACAAATGGCTGACTAAGTCAGTACAAATGGTTTTATGTATTACTTTATGCTGAACAATATTCCATGAAAAGCTCAACCACAGTGTACTACTCCACTCAGTGAATGATGGGCATCAGGAGGCTGCCCCGAGGATTGCTCATAAAACCTTGATGTCCCCTAGCTATGTTGGGACTATATGGACACCTACTTCATGTTCTGGAATCACTGGGTCACCTGGGGATTGCAATTCAACTTTCTGAAGACTTGTGTGTAGCTTCCACTGTGCTATACCATTTTACATTACCAGAAATGTCTGAGGGTCCTCATTTCTGCAAACCCTCCATGAGGCTGAATTCAACTCAGAGTAAACAACTTTGAAGAAAAGCAGATACTGAATGTTACAGACATAGCACATGGGGAGTAATTTAGACCCTAAGGAGCCTAAGTGGGGTGCACTGAGACAGACCCAATCTCACACCAAAGCATGCCTAGGGAACTTCTGTTGGACTGAGATGCAGCTGGAAGCACACTGCAAGTCAGAATCTCTCAAGGACTAACATGCAGGCAAAGGTTAACGGAGCCAAGGTTAGACAAAGGGAGAAGGCAAGTGGTAGCAGGCAATGTGGATGAGGACAAAACAGGACATAGAGAAGACACAGCAAGTCACCTGACCATTGAGTGTGCAGTCACCATTCACTCAGAGCAGACAAGGACACAAACCCTCAGGCAGGCTTTCCTACCTCTCAGACACCTTGATTTTCCACAGTGGCCTCCTCCTAAACTTCATGTACCACATTCCTTTGGTATGATCCAAGGATTTCTGGGCAGATAAATATTTTTGTCTCTACAAATACCTGAAAACCATTGAGGTACAGTAGTTTTTGTCCCTTTGTTCTAGTGAGCTAGGAGGACATGCGGAAAGATGGGCAGCAGCATATATTATTTGATGGATGCCAAGAGAGTACTTTTTCAACAAAGTTGGTTCCATCATCATTAAAGATGAGTAAGTGAATATATAAATATGTAGAAATAAAAACAAATAAGAGTTTAAAATCCACAGTACAAACACACACCTGGACCTATAAGAACATGTACTCAGAAACACACACAAAGACTTATCCCTATACATACAGGAAATGTGGACACACACATATACAGTCATCCACACATGGTCACATACACACACAAAGGAACACTGCCGTGTAAGCAATAGACAGTATTCACACAAACACACACACAGAGGAGAAGTTCACACACACATACTACAGAGATGCACAGAAAAGCACAACACACACACACACACACACACACACACACACACACACCCCACATATAAATACTTGCTGAACCTAGTATGGTCAATGAGAAGACTGCTGCACCTGTTCTGATGTAGGGTGAGGTAGTGGGTCCTCTATGCTGTCTACAAGGCTCTTACACCCAGCAATGCACTGCTACCTCGGCCTGCACTTACTTTACCCTGAATGAATTTTATCCATCACAAAACTCACTGATGCCACAGGTTCCAATTTGACCCATCATAGTCTTTTCACTAAACTTATCCTGGCTCCTCCACAGATGACCTTGATAGCCCCAGAAAAATAAAGTGACCCACGGTCAACACCCAGGAAATTTTCAACAGATGACAGTGCATATGATATGAATTCAGCCCAGTGTCAGTCAGAAGGAGGCCAGTGACATCACCTGCAGTGCTTTTCAGGAACACAGCACTCTGCACAACTATGAGAGGGAATCTGTTCTGAGACACAGCCATGCACATGATATAGTCAGCAACACAATGTCAGCAAGGAGATGCACTGTGGGATTCTCTGTTGAGAAGCCAGAGACAAACCAGACATTTCCTGTGGTGTTAGCTCTGTGCACTGAAAGGAAAGAAGCCTACTGTTTATTTTTAAAATAGCTGTATTGTTTGATTTTTGTTATTTATTAGAGAACACATTATCATCAAAACATTAAAGTAAACAGACAAAAGAGAAAGCAAATGTGTCCTTCCTCTTTCTGAGCAATTTAAATGTGTAACATTGGATTAGACAAAACAAGACAGAAGTTCTACCTTGGAGGACAGGAGAACCAAAGAGTGCTGGCCAGCTAGATTAGCCCAAAGAGAAAATTTCAGGGTCAGTGTAAGACCTGGGCTCAAGGGAATAAGGGAGTGAGCAACAGATGACAACACGGATTTCATTATGTACCCTCAGAACACACACACCAAAGTACATATTTACACATGCCTGCATAGATCACACACAGACCACAGAAATCAGAGTGAGCAGAAAACAATAAAGAGGATATCATGCTGTATGAACAGTTGAATAAAATATGCACATCAGGTGTTTCAACTGACACCCACTACACGGCTATCCATCCCTTGGGGACTAAAAATTCCTAGGAGAGCACACAAGTTATTCAGACTCTGTTGAGGTGATAGCAGAAAATGTACTCATATAGCCTCAAATCAGTCACCCTAACAATCATCTTGTCAAAGTCCTCCCACATCTATGGGCATCCAGTCAGCTCCAGACTGGAAGCTCCAGGATGGGAGAACTGTCCAGCACCACGCACAGAAAAAGGACTGAAAAGGTGGTACTCAGTCTTCTGTCACTATGAACCAAGAGCTTGAAAGAGGAAGAGAGCACACAGGGATGCAGGAAAAAAGGAGAAGACCACATGCCACCCAAAATGTTGACAATGAGAACCACTCACTTGGCACTGGGGCTGGACTCTAGGCCTTGAAGGCTGCTTCCTACCTGTGATCTCACAAGACCCCTGCAAAGCAAATGAGTCACAGGCCACTGACATCATCAATGAAAGCTTTGTGTTGTTCCCAAAGTACCTCCCTGCATAGCAGCCCTCTGATAATAGTGACATGTAGGTGTGTGATATGTGGCTGACCCAGCTCTCTGAATGTACTGCAGCTTCTAGGAGAGCAGGAAGGTTTGCTTGACAATTATTCAGTTTCTTGTAAGAGGCTACCTCTCCTGAAAGACTCGGTAATGATCACAGAAATCAACAATTTGATGGTATGTAGGTGGGAGTCTGGATGGATGGGTCGATGGTTATATGGGTGTCTCTATGTTTATGGTTGAACAGGTGGGCAGCCTGCCCCTGCTGTCTCAGCCTACCTGCTGAGGGTCACAGATCATCTCATGAGCCTCCATCAGGAGCCTCTTCAGATCCTCACAGGACTCTTGCAGTTCAGTCTGCTCCTTCCACAGCAGTCTGTTCTTGAGTCTCAACACATGCACATTCTCCTTCCGATGAGTCCAATCTTGGAGGATCTGGCCATGGATTTAACTGAAAATCCACAAAAACATGGTATGTTCCAGCCAGCCTTTATTTGCCCTACCTATGTCCAAGTACCACCAGTGCTGAAAAGTCCCAGATGCCCAGAGAGCCCACAAATGGAGCTCTCAGTAGCCAAGCCAGCATCACTTAGATGCAGGCCAAATCCAGAGAATAACCAAATTCCAGAAAGATTCAAACTACTTCTGAAAACCCTGATGCCAAAAGGGATCCGGTGCCTCTGAGAACAGCGTGCAGTCCACACCTGTTCTTAACTGTTCATGATATTGGGAAAGCAGCAGCAGGTAGAGGGCAAACACTCTCAAAAGGAGGGAAAAAGCCCCAACCAGAATCAGTTCTGTCTATGGCTACCATGGAAACCAGCTTTGTGAAGCCCTGGTCAGAGCTCCAGAGGTCCTAGGATACCTGACACTCTTCATGGTGCAAACCATTTTTCTATTAAGGGTCTCCCAAGGGTGACAGGACATCTCTTGGAGGGACTCAGTGTCTTTTCACACTTAGCAAAACTGAGTTCAATTGGCACAAAGCCAAGGACCACATGTCAGACTGCTTGTTAAGAGGCACACAGGCAAGAACCAGAGCCCTCACTTTGGGTGAAAGAGAAAGATGGTAGAATCAGTCCCTCCCAAGATAAATCCCGCACATACATTCTCCTCAATCAGCTGTTTGACCTTGTTCACACCGTTACTGATCTCCATGGGCAATTTCTGCAAGTCTGACATCACCTGCTTATGCTCCGTTTTTAGCATCCCAAAAGAATTCAGCCTGTAGTAGGGCATGGCCCCTGGAGAAAAGGACCCCATGAACACAGGCCACAAGGATCATATGGAATCAGGCTATGTTCTGGACTCCTCAGCCCCATGGAAGCTACAGCCTGACACGTATACACTGGGACCTCCTGGTGCTTATTAAACTTCCTATCATGTCCTCAGGACAGAAGAAGAAGGTTGTTCAAGAGAGTTATCCAGGGCTGCATGAGCACCCTCAGTGAACTTGGAGCTATAGATTATCTACCTAAGAACTTCCAAGGAGTCTGTGCCACATATCTGGTGCCACCGGAAACCTATAGTGACATTTTTCGTCTTTACCACAGGGATTCTCATGTATGGCTGCCTATTGCTACACAGAGGACCAGAGCATACATTGAGTATTTCCAGGGAGGAGTCTCAACTTCAGGAAGGCTTTATAAACTCCACAAGGGATTTCAAAGTTTCACCAAAGTGAGAACAGAGGCCAAGATGAATCTCCCTGGTGTTATCACTAGCATCCCATGGAAAATGTGAAAATGGCAAATCCTCAGGCTGTGTCACAGAACCTAGACTCCAAGGAGTACACACACATACCCTCATGCCCTCTAAAACACACACATTAACACATGCACACACACACACACACACACACACACACACACACACACACACACACCCCACATATACTCAGAATGCACATGTAATACAGAGAGTTTTCTCTGTCTCAGAGTATAAGGAGGAGCCAAGAAAAGCTTCAGGCTATTACTTCCTACACAAACAAACACACCACATACAGTCAGGATGCCCATGAAATGCAGGTAGGTGGAATTGCCTCAAAGTATAAGGAGGAGGAAAAGAGAGAATCGGTGATAAACATCAGGCCTTCCAGCCACAAACTGAGATGGATGAATGAGACCAGGCCCCTCCACTTCTGCCAGGAGCCTTCAGCACATAATCAATCATCTGTTGGTCAACTACAAAGACTCACTACAAACTCACAAAATCTAGCATCTCCCACAAGCCAACACCTGCCAAGGCCTCTTGAAATGCATATTGAGAACTAACACACTAACGTCCCTATCCTCAGACTGTGATTCAGGCCACATGGTCTGCTATTCATTTGGATGAATAAGAATAGCCTATGTCTCCATCTCACACCTACCCAGGTTCCAAATTCTGTGCACTCAGGAAAATTAGTTTAGGCACCAGGACACCCTGGAGGTTCAGCCACCGGTTCCTCAGGAAAGCTTAGCTACACACTGTAGGATCAAGATGGTCAGCAGAGAAGTGCACATAATGACTACCTGTTCTGCAAATCCTTGTCTGTATAACTGGCCAGGATCCCATGCAGTTCAATTTGCTCGTATGTTATACTCTGTAGCTGAAGGGTGAGTTTCGGTAACTTTGTCATCTGCTGCTCCTGCTCAGTGGAGGTGGAGGTTTGAGTTGGTGCCTTCCCAGTAGTCCCTGCAGGAAGATAAAGCAAAGTGAACTTGTACACCTGAATGGCATAGGGGCAGGAGAATCCATGCTAGTCCCAAGAGGAAGCTCCAGGAAGAGGAAATGCTAGGGACCCACTGAGGGCCCCGAGTATGTCAATTATCCTCAAACTAGTACCAATGAGCTATGTATCTGTCCTCAACCACCATGGCTACGCATGTGCCTCCCTCTCTAATGCAGTCCCCCAGCCCTGGAAGGCATAAGATAGCCCAGCCATGTAGATTTGGAGGACAGTGTCACCTCATATCTGATGTGG
The DNA here is from genome assembly GCF_949786415.1 of Peromyscus eremicus. Taxonomy (NCBI): domain Eukaryota; kingdom Metazoa; phylum Chordata; class Mammalia; order Rodentia; family Cricetidae; genus Peromyscus; species Peromyscus eremicus. The sequence continues at coordinate 212,706 of NW_026734323.1, read as the reverse complement.
TGCAGGTAAGTCCTATTGTCCCTAGAGCATAGCAGTACTAAGTCCTCATCACATGTATCAGGGACCAAAGTATCTGAAAGTCTGAGACTTTGATGGATGATCAAGGGAGTTTCCCTCCCTTCTTATTGGCATCAGATTCCCATGGAAACTGAGAGAATCCACTAGGATGAAGTGCAGCAACACCCTACCCAGAGAAGGACACCTAATTAGTTACCACTTTGCTCATGCTGGCCTTCCTTTCCACTCAGAATGAGATTAAGGATCTCACAGAAAAGCCACTTCAGGTTTGAATATTCATGGCTCTCCCAAACTAGCCATCAGAAATTGTTGACTCTGGGTCTGCTCTTAGGGAACCCAGAGAAGCAGGATAAGTCCATTGCTTACCAGAAATTCACAGATACTGAGCCCCACTACTGGAAGGCCCTGCTCAACTGCACCTCCTCCAGAAAGCTCCCACCCCCTCCTAGGACTCACTGTTCCCTCCCCAACCATTTATTTCTCAATGTTTTATACTGAGACTAAAGCCCAGCTTCCGTCTGCCTCTCTCAGGTCCCCCCATGTTCTCCATTCTCTCTCCCAAGCAGCCTTCTCAGTCTTGCTGACATGTCTATGGGCAGTGAAAGAACAACCCACAGTCACCTGGTGTTCCCACAACACTGGTGATATCAAGAGAATGCCAAGGGCTCTCCAGAACACAATATCTCGCCCCGAGAAGGAACTATTGGGTTCATGAGCAGTAGCCCTCACCTCCCTACAAACTATATCTTCTGCAATTTACTGGAAGCCATACTGCCCTTCCCAGGAGCCTTCCGAAAAATGTAAGGGAAGACCTTCATCACCTCCTCATTACAAACCCAGAGATCTCTTTTTGCTATATTGTAATATGTTCACTACATCATGGACAGGAAGTTGAAGACTCACTTCTAAACACATCCCAGGAAATGGCTCATCCAACTTGTGAAACCTCTAGTCAATAACACAAGAAAAAAAGTTTCTAGGCAACTAAGTAAGGATGGTAGAGAGGAAAGTTCAGTCCCCTGAATGCAACAAGCACCTTGTGGAGGATGCACAAGGCTGTTAGTGTGGTGGGAGATTGTGGGGTTCTTGTCAGAACAAAGATAACTTCCGTAATTGATGAAAATTACCCCTCACCTTCAGTAGAATTCATTCCAGCCATCATAGCTACCAAAAGTGTGATTAACTAGTGACATGTCAGGCTGGAGATACAAGAACCAGGGTTCCCCAGGGGAGCCCTCAGACACAAGAGTAAAAACTCCCATTAAGAATGATGGGCCATTCCTGCATTAAAGTTTGAAGAAAGATGAATGACTATTGAGAGGCCACACACAGATATGCAATGGCATTTACAGAAAATCAAATGTGTCATAGTCATGGGGATAGTATGTAGTGTGTCACTGCAGTGGTACTTCACCTAGAGCTACATGAAAGCCAAATTCCTTGACTGGAGCCACCTGTGACAATGCACATGCCCTTAGGAAAGGGGACACAGCCAGCTTAAATTACAATATCCATCAGAGCATGAGAGAGGCAGGCAAAGGGCACAAGAGGACATATTTTTAGGGGTCCTTCACCATAGACCTTTCCCAGAGCCACATTTCACACATTTGAATTTACTGACAGTCCTGAAATGAAGAACTAGCACCATGTTCAGCCTGGATTGAAAATTCACCAGAAGTCTAGACTGTGGCTTCAGAAGTGTACTTGGTGGACCCCAGAAGAAATGAGTGATGTGGGGTAAACTATGTCCATTCAGATGTTATATCATACTGACAAACATGTTAGGCAAGGTTAGGTATCTCAGTAATCACCAATTCTAGAAATCAATGGACACCACCTGCCCTACACACTACCTCATCTCAGTCAATCCTGACACACTAAAGAGTAATCAGGAAGTGACTGACAGATGAAACTTTGCCCTAGCTGTTTCTGAAAGACTAGACTTGAGTCTCTCCCTCTATGGATATCAGTTCTCGCATCTTTCCATAGGGAGATGGGTGTCTCAGAAGTTACCTGGCTTCCCCTGTCTCCCTGCACAGGGTGACCTAGGGGACAGCCTCCTAAGGCTTATTCACAGCTACAGAAGATGTACAAGCTTCAGAGCCCTCAGCCATGTCCTTTCCTGTACATAATCCTGGAGATAATTGCTACTCTCACAAGCACTCATGTAGTATAGGGATGCCCAAATCACTTGGATGATGCTTCAGAGTATTATGTTAATGGAAAAGCCATGCCGCGGTGGAATATAGTCAACAGATTCACAAAGCCATCTTCACTGGCAGCCCAGGACACCTAGATCCTGTAAGAAGGGGACAGTGTCATTCCAAATCCACTGAATCTAACAGTTCTCAGGCTGAACTGGAGACCTGTGTGCCACCCACAGCTGGGAAGTCATAATCTTAGAGGGTCACTGAAAGACAGCAGCACTTGGTGCCTCAGCCCTGCTAGAGTCTACGATGTAAGCTAAGACAAGCTCAGGCTTTGCCAGGGCACTCTCCTGTTCCTGTTATTGCTGGCACACAACCTAAGAACTCCAGTGGGAGTGAAGTGCAATGATGGTACTGAAATCTAAACATTCCTCTGTGCCTCCTTCCCCACTCAGAGTGAGAGCAGAGGGTCCCCAGCACAAAGGCTACAGCCTTGTCAATTCCTGACTATATCATATTAACCATCATGAACCAGAGAAGCTGGATAGGTCTATTGCTTCTCAGAAGCTACCAGTTCCTGATTAACCCTGGCAGGCTCAAGCCCATCACATCCAAATGCTCTGCAGACCCTTTTCTGAACTCACTGCATCTTCCCCAGGACTATTGATTTCTCCATTCTTTCCAGTGAGACCTAGGGTCAGCTTCCTTCTGCCTTTCTCTGGTATCACACAAAATTCATTCTCTCCCAAGTAGATGCCTAAGTCTTGACAACATGTCTATAGGCAAACTGTATAGGCATTGAACAAACATCCTAAAGGCACTTGGTGTTGCTACAACACTATTGACATCACAGGGGATTCCAAGAGCTCTGCTCTCCAGGATACAATAGAATTTCCAGAGAAGGGACTCCTGATGTCACACGGAACAGCCTTTGCCTCCTGGCTAATAAATTCTCCCTGAACTGACCAGAAGCTGAGATTTTTTTCCAGGAGTCTCTCCTGTGACACAGGTGAAGCCATTCAGTACCTCCTCTTTCTGATGCTGGGAAATTGTTTCTGTTTCCTTAGAATCTTTTCACTACTTTACCCGTGGAGAGTTGAACACTCACTTTATAAGCACTGCCCAAGAATGGACCTTCCTCTCCTTAACATCCATACTCAATAATATGAGAAATAAAGTATGCCAAGGAATTAGATCATGATGATGTGGAAGAGGAGTGTTGAGTTCTATGAAGTGAGCAAACACCTGAGGAATGCTGAGGTTAAGGGAAGATGGCCATTGAGAATTTGTAAGTGAGCTGAGACTGTTATGAGACCCAAACTGCTCTAAAATGTCCTCTCTTCATGCCTGGTGTATTATCAGGCCTCTAGAGTAACATAAGTTATAAAAATAAATGTTTATTTTAAAAGGGGATTTGTTAGAATGGCTTACAGCCTGTACTCTAGCTAATCCAACAATGGCTGGAAATGAATGGGAAGTTCAAGAATCCAGTAGTTTCTTTGTCTTAAACACTGGATGTTTCAGCTGTCTCTGATATTATGCTGTAACCTTAAATAGACTCTAATGTCAGTGAAAGAATGGATGTGCTAACAAGGTGAGAGCAAGCAGAGAAAGAGTAAATGCTTCCTTCTTCCATGTCCTTCTATAGGCTTCCAGCAGAAAGAATGGTTCAGATTACATCTAGATTAAAGATCTGAATTAAAGGTGTGACTTCATTCCTCAAAGTTCCACAATAAAGTAGTTCTTCCTACTTTAACTAAGCAGAAATAGACTACAGGTGTTCCCTCCGTCTTGGGGTTATATTATTCCCAGATGTCATCATGTTGACATCTAAAAATAGCCATCAAAGTCTTAATCCTATCTACTAACATTCTTGAGCAAATGGCTCTATCAGAGATTGAAAGGAAGGAGTGGCAATAATCAACAGGTACATGGGAATCAGCTGGAGATTTCATGGTCATGATGACTTTCAGTGGCCTCTTTATGGCCATGCAAGGCTGAAATAGGATGAAATACCAGTCTGTGGTTTTTTGAGTAAGAGGAGAGCAGCTAGAAACTCTGTACTTAAAGAATCTGGTCTTTCTCTATAATTGAAGATTTGGAATTCAAATAATTTGTTTTGATTGATAGTAACTGTGGTTAAGAAAAAAGTGTCCATAGGTAAAAAATGGGTGCTCTTTAAAGAAAAAGAAGAAAGGCCTAAAACAACAGCACATTGGACCTGTAATAAAGAGGATGGGGTCTCAGGTCATCTGACTGTCTGAGGTTATGGTAGATGGCCAGGGGAGTTTCCCTCCCTTCTTATTGGCATCAGATTCCCATGGAAATTGTAGGAATCCACTAGGATGAAGTACAGCAACACCCTAACCAGAGAGGGACAGATAATTAGTCCATGTGAATTTTGACTTGAACACTTCCAGACCTTGTATTGCTTACTCCATACATCCTGTGATGTGAGGGAAACAAACTCCTTCCTAACACAGAAAGAACTGGGATGACTATTGTGTGGTCTTCATTGTCAGCAACAGCTAAATGCCTCCTATTGCTTTCAAAGCAAAATGATTCATTTAGATTTGAAATTTCCCTGGGGTTATACAATTGAGATTTCAGACAACGGCACCAATATATGAATTCTATTCCTGAGATTACACCTGTAGTCGATAGCTGTTCCAGCTTTGATCTGGAAGTACCACCCTCAATGAGGCTTAGGTAACTGTCACACCTACAAGGTGGAGCCGAGAGAGGACCCCTGAAGACCCGAGATCCAGATGGGCTGGCTCTCTTGGTTCCTGTACCCTGAATGCTCCAGGTAGACTGAGCAGAGTTCTCCCAAGAACACTGCCAGACTATGCTTCACCTTTCCCAGACCCTGTAACCTATCTCTTCACTTGTAAGTTACCCCACAAAATAAACCTCCCTTTTAACTACGTGGACTTGCCTTAAGATTTTAACCAATTGACACCACCATGATGAGCATGGGCACTGCAGTGTGTGTCACCAGGAACACTGGCATTGGACCATGTGCCTGGTGCTTCTTCAGAAACTTGCAACATGTATAATTCTGAAAATGGGATGGAACCTTCCCCAAACCATCAAGCAGAATGGACTCCTCCATTTCTTTAGAATATAATCTCTGGCAGGCAGATGACTGACTCAGGCTTGTATTGGGATCTAGCCTCTGTAGTAAGGGGCAGGACCTCTGATGGGAACTTTTCCACCACAACAATGCAAGGAAGGTCAAAGCTGCTGGCAGCCAACAGCTACTCCAAATGTCCCTGCTACAGTATCAAGCACCATGGCTAGGTATGTGTCTCCATCCCAAATGCAGTCCCCTGATTCTGGAAATCATAAGTTAGCCCAGCCATGTAGATTAGAAGGACAGTGTGAGCTCATATGTGATGTGATGAAGATAAGTCCTGTTGTCCCTAGAACTTAGCAGCACCAAGTCCTGATCACACTTCCCCAGGACCAAAGCTTCTGACTGTCTGAGGTTATGGTAGATGGCCAGGGGAGTTTCTCTCCCTTCTTATTGGCATCAGATTCCCATGGAAATTGTAGGAATCCACTAGGATGAAGTACAGCAACACCCTAACCAGAGAGGGACAGATCATTAGTCCATCTGTTCCTCCTGCCCCTCTTTGCCAGTCTGAATGAAATGAAGGAGATCCCAGAAAGGCAGCTGCAGCCTGAATAATTCATGGCTCTCCTAAACTCACCATCAGAGAATCTTGAATCTAGGTCTGTTCTTAAGAAGCCAGGTGAAGCAGGATTGGCCCATTGTTTCCCAGAATCTCCCAGATGCTGAGCCCCATACTGGATGGCCCAGCTTAATTTTACCTCCTCCATGAAGCTCCCAATCCCCTGATCAGGACTCACTATGCCTTCTCCAAAACCATTTCTTTCTCCAGACTTTACACTAAGACCAAAGGCCAGCTTCCTTCTGCCTTCCTCTGGTCACTCCATGTTCTCTATTCTCTCTCCCAAGCAGCCAGCTCAGTCTTGCTAACATGTCTATAGGCACTGAACGAATACCCCACAGGCATGTGGTGTTGCCACAACACTGGTAACATCACAGAGAATATCAAGGTCTCTACAGGATAAGATAGAATTTCTAGAGAAAGGAGTACTAGGGTCACCTCCACAGACCTCACCTACCTACTAACTAGCTCTTCTGCAATGCACAAAAAGCCATGTTGCCCTTCTCAGGAGCCTTTCCAGTAACATAAGGAAAGAACTTTAGTACATTGTATTTACAAAGCCAGGGATAATTCTCTCTCTGCTTCATTAGAATATTTTGACTACTTCAAGTACGGGAATTAGAAGTCTCTATTCCAAATACATATGGCAAAATGGCTCATCACTTCTTCAGATCTCTAATTAATAATATGAGAAATTAAGGTTGCTAGGGTATTAGGTCAGGATAGTGGGGAGGAAAGATCAGTCTCCAGATGTAAACAAGCACATTATGGAGAATCCTCAAGGCTGTTACAGTATGCAGATGTGGTGGGAGATTGTGGGTGTCCTGTCAGAACAAAGATAAGTCCCATAAACAATGAGGAAAATTACCCCGAATCATCAGCAGAATACATTCTAGCCTTCATGAAATACCAAAATGTTATCAACTTGTGACATGTCTGCCTGGGGATACTAAGAACCAGAGTTCTCCAGGGAGCCCTCAGTTGTAAGACCAAACACTCCCACAAGTGTAAGGCTCCATTCCTGCACTGGGGTTTGAGGAAAGATGAATGGCTAGTGAGAGGCTCCATACAGATATACAAAGGCATTTACAGAAAATCAAATGTGTCATAGTCATGGTAATAATATGTAGTGTGTAACTGCAGTGGTAATACCCCTAGAGCAACACAAACAAATGCTTTGATTGGAGCCTCCTGTGACAATGCACATGCCCTTAGGAAAGGTGACACAGCCAGCTTAAATTACAACATCCATCAGAGCATGAGAGAGGTAGGCAAAGGGCACAAGAGGACAGGTTATTAGGGGTCCTTTACCATAGACCTTTCCCAGAGCCACACTTTGGAATTTACTGACAGTCCTGAAATGAAGAACTAGCACCCTGTTTGGTCTGGATTGAAAATTCACCAGAAGTCTAGACTGTGGCCTCAGAAGCGTACTTGGTGGGCCCCAGAACAATTGAGTGATGTGAGGAAAACTGTGTCCTTTCAGATGTTATATCACACTAACAAGTCATGCTAGACAAGGTGAGCTATCTCAGTAATACCCAATTCTAGACATCAAAGCACAACACCTGCCCTACACACTACCTCATCTCAGTTAATTCTGACACACTGAAAAATGCACAAAGTGACTGACAGATGAGTCTTTGCCCAGGCAGGTTTTGAAAGCCCAAACTTGAGTCTCTCCTTTGTGGATGTCAGTTTTCCATCTCTCTATAGGGAGGTGAATGTCTCAGAATGTCTCCCTACACAAGGGGACCCAGTGGACAACCTCTTCAGGCTTACTTACACTGTAGAGGATGCATCTTGGCTACAGAGCCCTCAGCCATGTGCTTTCAGATGCATGGAGAAAATTGCAACTGTTATGATCACTTGGGTAGTATAAGGAGGCCCAAGTCCCTTGCTCTTGGCTTCAGAGTCTCATGTTAATGGAAAAGCCATGCAGGGCTAAAACATAGTCACCAGATTCACAAAGCCATCCTCTCTGACACTCCAGGACACCCACAGCTGGCAAGAAGGTGACAGTCTCAGTCCAGGTCCACTGAATCTAACAGCTTTCCGGCTGAACTGGAGACCTGTGTGATATCAACAGCTGGTAATTCAGAAACCTCAGGGGTCACTGGAAGACAGCAGCACTTGGGGGCTCCTGCCCTGCTAGTGGCTATGATGTCATGTACGAGAACTTCAGGGTGTTCCAGGGTACTCTCCTTTCCCTGTTATCACTGCCACATAAATAAAGGACTCCAGTGGCTGTAAAACACAGTTATGGTACAGAAATCTCATTAATTCTTCTGTGCCTCCTTCCAAGAAGTTCCCAGTTCTTGAGCCCTCGCTCTGGAAAGCTGAAGCCCACCACATCCAGAAAGCTCCCCAGTCCCTTACAAAACTCACTACCTCTTCCCCAGGACCATTTTTTCCATGTTTTCCAGGGAGACCTTGGACCAGATTCCTTCTGCCTCACTCTGGTCTCTCCATGCTGTCCATTCCCTCTGCCAAACAGACTTCTACGTCCAGACAGCATGTCTAGAGGCCAAGCTTGTGGTCACTGAACAAATGACCTCAAGGCAGTCAGTGTTGCTACAACACTAGTGACATCACTGGGGATTCCAAGAGCTGTCAAGGATATAATAGAATGCCCAGCAAAGGGTCTGCTGATGTCATGGGGCAAAGCCTTTGCCTCTTTGCTAATTAGTTCTCCATGAACTGAGCAGAAGCTGTGGTTTCCTTTGCAGGAGTCTCTCCTGTGACACAGGGTAAGTCATTCAGCACCTCCTCCTTCCAAAGCTAGACATTTCTCTCTGCTTCATAAGAATTTTTTCAGTAATTCACCCATGGGGAGTTGAACACTCACTTTATAAACACTGCCTAAAATTGGCAGTTACTCTCCTCATATCTATACCCAATAATATGAAAAATAAAGCATGCCAAGGTATTTGGTCGTGATCATCGAGGAGGAGGTTTGAGTTCTCTGAAGTGAGCAAACACCTGGGGAAGGCTACAGTTTAGGTGACTATTGGGAATTTGTAAGTGAGCTGAGACTGTTATGAGACCCTAACTGCTCTAGCATGTCCTCTCTACAAGCCTGGTGTCTTAACCAGCATTCTCTAGAAGTAATACAATGATTCTCTATGGAAAGGGTATTTGTTAGAATGGCTTACAGGCAGTGCTCTATCTAATACAACAATATCTGGCTGTGAATGGAAAGTTCAAGAATCCAGTAGATGTGCAGTTGATCTGCAGTATATGCTGGAATCTTAAAGAAGCAGGCTTTAATGCCAGTCAAGGAATGGTTTTGATAACAAGTTAAGAGCAAGCAGTGATATGTAATATGAATCTTAAAAGGTCTTATTAATAAAAACAAATCTGGAGCCAGGTATTGAGGGTGACCACTGGAAGATCAGAGAAGCAGAACAAGCCACAGCCACCTCACCTTGCCAGTTCCTCAGCTGATCCTGTTTCCTCAGAATGGATGCCTCTCAGCCCTCATGCAGAATGAATCTCAGCTTAACGGTGCTGCTCAAAGCCTAAAAAAAAGAAAGAAAGAAAGAAAGAAAGAAAGAAAGAAAGAAAGAAAGAAAGAAAGAGAAAAAGAGAATATAGATATGAGGTATATCATTGAATCTACTCTGAGGAAAAGATTGAAGAAATAATAGGATAAATTGGTAGATCATTGAATCTACTCTAAAAAGAAAAAGGGGAAGATATAAAAATGATAAAAAGGTAGATTACTGAATCTATTATGAAAAGAAAAGAGAGAATATGAATATGATAAGATAAAAAGGTCAATTTTTGAATCCACTTTTAAAAAGGAACTACTTGTTTTAAATAGGATAAGTAATGAATTTTTTTGTCTGAGTTTATCAAATGTTACTGGACTGGACATTGTTAATATATATTAATGGAGTTTTTTGTCTGAATCTGTCAAATGTTGGTAAACTAGATATTGTTAATGTAATTCTTGACTGTATATATTGTATATACTTATTGGATAATTTTTCTTGTATTAGTTATAAACTTTTTTTTAATTTTAGGCAAAAAGGGGAAATGTGGTATTGTGTTCCCCAAAATATTGTGCACCCTAATAAACTTATCTAGGGTTAGAGAGCAGAACAGCCACTAGATACAGAGGCTAGAAAATGGTGGCACTCACACCTTTAATCCTAGCATTCCAGAGGCAGAAATCCCTCTGGATCTCTGTGAGTTGAAGGCCACACTAGAAACAGTCAGGCATGGTTACTCATGCCTTTAATCCCAGGAAGTGAGCTTTTAATCCCAGAAAGCAGAAAGGTATATAAGGCGTGAGGACCAGGAACTTGAGCTCCTTAAGATTTTAGGATTTCAAGAATCAGTTTAGCTGAGATCCATTTGGATGAGGACTTAAAGGCTTCCAGCTTGAGGAAACAAGATCAGCTGAGGAAATGGTGAGGTAAGGTACCTGTGGCTTGTTCTGCTTCTCTGATCTTCCAGCATTTACCCCAATAACCAGCCCAGATTTGTTTTTACTAATAAGAACTTTGAAGATTCATGCATGCTACAGAGAAAGAGTAAGAGCTTCATTCTTCCAAGTCCTTCCAACTAAAGGAGTGGTCCAGATTATATCTGGATTAAAGATCTGAATTAAAGCTGTGACTTCATCCCTCAAAGATCTAAACTAGAATTAGATATTCATACTTCAAAATAAGCAGACCTCTCCCACAGGTGTGCCCTCTATTTTTTGTTGTTTGTTAATCCAGATACAGTCACGTTGAAAACCAAGAATAGTCATCACAGTCTTATTCCCCCTTCACTAATACTCATGAGAAAAAGGCTCACTTAGAGAGTGAAAGGAAGGAGTGACAATAATCAAAAATCACATCTGAGTCACCTGTAGATCTCATAGTCATGATGACTTTTAGTGGCCTTTTTTTGGTCTGGCTATAATAGGATAAAATACCAGTCTTAGGAGAGGATTAGCTAGAAACCCAGATACAAAACAATCTGGACTCTCTCTATAATTGTAGATTTGAAATTCAAATCGTTATGTCATGGCTGGTAGTAACTATGATGAAAAAGGGTCCAAGAGTTAGAAAATGGGTTCTCTTTAAAGAAAAGAGAAGAATAACAGACTGTACCTGTTCGAGAGTGGGGTGTCAGGAAGAGCCACATGAATTTGGACTCGAACTCCTCCAGAACACATCTTGCGCTTATATAAAATGTCTTGTCATACATTTTTAAGCCTTTTGTGAGTGGAACTGTTTCCCTGATTTCTTTGTCAGTATGTTTGTGATTGGTATACAGGAAGGCAACTGACTTTTGTGTGTTCATTTTACAATCTTTCACTTTTATGAATCTATTTGTCAGGCTTAAGAGACTTCTGATAAATTTTTAGTTTTATGTGTTTATAATCATATCATCTGCAAATAAGGACATTTTGACTTCTCCCTTTCCCATTGTATCCCCTTTATCTCCTTCAGTTGTCTTATTGCTCTTGCTAAGAGTTAAAGTTCTATATTGAATAGGAGAGGAAGGAGTGAATAGCCTTTTCTTCTTCCTGCTTTTTGGAATAGCTCTGAGTTTTTCTCTATTTAGTATGATGATGCTGTGGGCTTGTTGTACAACTACTTTACTATGTTGAATTATATCCTCTATATCCCTAGATTCTCCAGGACTTTTATCATTGATGAAAGCTGGGTTTTACAAAGGCTTTTTTTTTTTTCATATATTCAGAGGGTCATATTGTTTTTGTCCTTTACTCATTTTATGTGGTGCAGTAAATATGTTGATTTGTGTATGTTGAATTATCCTTGCATGTTTGAGGTGAAGACAACTTGAACCCCGGTGGATGATTTTTTTAATGTAATCCTGAACTTTATTTGCAAGTATTTTATTGAGAATTTGTGTTTATATGTTCATCAGTATAATAGGCCTATAATTCTGTCTATCTATCCATCTATCTACTATCTATCTATCTATCCATCCATCCATCCACACTTCAATCCACCCATCCATCCACCCACCCACCCACCTATCCATCCATCCATCCATCCATCCATCCATCCATCCATCCATTTATCTACCTGTCATCATCTCTCAACACCAGGTTATCCCTGGCTCAAAAAAGAATCTGGAAGAGCTGCTGATTTACTTTACTCTTTACATGCTGAGCCATTTCCTAAGGCATTTTTATCTTATTTTAATTTTTCCCCCTTTTAAATGTTTATTTCATTTTTTATGTATACGGGTATTTTTCCTGCAGGTATGTGTGAGCACTGCATGTGTTCCTGGTGCCTGAGGAGGCTGAAAGAGTGTGTTTGAGCCTCTGTATGGTTGCTGGGAACTGAACCCTCATCCTCCACAATAGCAGCCAGTGCTCCCAACTGCTAATACAACTCTCAAACCCACTTTTTCTTTGTTTGTTTGTTTTTGGAGATTGTGTCTTACTATGAGGCTCTGGCTATCCTGGACTCAGTAGACAAACAGGCCTCAAACTCACAGACATCTACCTGCCTCTGCCTTCTGAGTGCAGGATCAAAGGCACGGGCCACCATGTTCTACTTCTGATGTGCATGTTTAAAGTGCTTACTGTACAGTGGGTCCTGTGCTAGCATTGTGGATGAGCACTAGACAACAAATCAAACCTCACACTGCTTCCACCTCCCTGGGAGACAGACAGCAAGCAAAATGAAACACACCCAGGTTAGATGGAGGCTCCAGTGTCAGAAGGGCTAAAGATGGTCAGATCAGCTGCAGCCCACAATCACACCAGTGCTGGGAGGCTTTGGCATTATTTACAGTTATGGTCATGGGGCTCAAGACTATTCTACACCCTCTACAGATCACCTCAAGCCCTCTGGTCCAGGCTGCCATATCATCCAGACAGCAGACAAGTGGCAGCCCGAACCATTGTGGGAATTGTGGGGTGGGGGCACCTCCACAGACCTGTGAGCTTTTGGCATGCATTTGGTGTGGAGCACAACCTCAGTTTCTCAGGCTCCCAGTCCAGCCAACACCAACTGCCTAGGGATCTGGAATTGCCCATGTTGCTAGAAAGACCTACTTCATCAATGCCACCGCCAAGCTCATCCTCCTTGTGGCTATATTATTTAGGCAAGTTTTGTATTTGTTTTAAACCTTAGGTAGCATATAAAATGAGCAAATGTGGTATTTGATGCCAAAATAGGATCCTGAATTCTGATGTTGACTGAGTTTTGAAGACTGACAGAAATCTAGAGACATTATGTAAAAGCAGAGGAGAATGATCATCTACCAAGTAGCATTGAGTCAGTTTGTAAAACTCCCACTTGATTTTACTGTTGTGCATGCTTGTGTGCGAATGATTTCCCTGTATATATGTCTGTGTACCCTGTGCAAGCCTAGTATTCACTGAGGACAGAAGAAAGAACTGGATCCCCTAGGACTGGAGTTTTAGACAGATATGAGCCCCCTGCTGGGTTTCAGGAACCGAATTCAAGGAATCTTAAATACCAAATGATCTCTCTAAGACCCAAGAACACACCTCTTCAATTTAGCAGGTAGAATGGTTTTTTGGGTAACCTATGTGAGTCAGCCTTGTGGAAATTTTATCAACTGTTTTGTGACATAAATGGATGGGTAGCACCATTTCAGAGCTTTGAATGAATTCTTGAGGCTTTGTTCACAATGTTTCCCACTCAAAGTAGACAATATTGCTGGAGCAGGCCATTAGTCTACATCTCACAGGTGTAACAGTCATGGAAAAGGAGTGAGAAGCCAGAAGGCATCTACAGACTCCATACTTGCAGCTCAGCAGCTGGTGACACACTTTGTTCATGCATTTTGAGTTCACTTTCACTCTTGCTATCCCAGGATCCCAATGGGCAATTGTGAAAGGCTATGGGAAAGGGTAAATGGACTGCAGAAAAGAGAGGTTCCTTTCCTTCTAGAAGCCCTTCATTGTCACATTCTCTCAATCTGGCTGTTCAACAACCAGGTCATGCAGACTAGAGAGGACATATTTTGACCTTTTCTGTATAGTCTTCCCATCATGCTGGAAATAAATATGTTAGTTAAAAAAGTGTAGATTTTTTTAAAGCCAGTTGGTCATATCTGCTTTTGAGATTTATGAAACCATGGGTCTTTTACTCAAGGAGAAATGAAGCAGAGGTTAAAAAATGTTAGTGGTCTCTAATGATAAAATTGAAAGGAATACACAGATATTTGTGGACTAAAATCAAGACCATGGCATTGACAAGTGATAAAATGAATGAAAGTGTAACATTCCCTTTTTATGAAAAATAATACATCTCAAATTGTCCTTAAAGGCTCAAGAAGAGAGTAAGTACCGACCCCAGGAACCAGAGGTCACACTGGAGAACTCTGGTCACAGAAACACTTCAACTGTTGCTTCTGACTCTCTTTCCACTTCCACATCTGTTGCTGTTGCTCCCGCTTCTGCTGTTTCTGCTTCTCATGCTTCTGCTGCCTCTCCAGAGGCTCCAGCCTCTGCTGCACCTGCTTCTGCTGCATGCATTTACAGCTGTTGTTACTGCTGCTGTAGCACAAGGTAAATGAACCCACTCTACAAAGACACGGTGGGCATACTAAGAGCTAGGATTCTGTTATTAAGGAGACAGGAGAAAAGAATAAGACTGTGACATGTGTTGAAAATAGATAATCATGTTTGACTTACAAAACAAATTCTCTTTTGGGCTAACATTCATGATGAACATATTTTATTGTGATGGGTTTATACTCAAGGCCATAGGCAGGTATTTCTCAGTATCTCAATCATTTACCTAGTTGGATCCCATTTCTACTTACATGGAAAGCAGTGTTATACAAATACAATCATCACAGCTGGCAAATGTGAGGGAAGCCCATTGCCTTGGCCTGTGGTTAGAGAAATTCATCCACACAGAAGTCAGACTGCTGTTCCTCACCAAAAACCCACTGGCCTCCAGTTCTACTCACAGTACCTGCCAGTGTCTCCTGACACAGATAGATCTGGATCCTGTTTCATCTCTGACTTGAACTTGGATTTTTCTGTCCCTGTCCCTGCAGGAAGTGACACTGAACACTCCAGCATCTTCCTGTTCTTGAATCTTTTTTGTCTGGCTTTTCTTTTCTTTTTTTTTAAGTCTTTTTCTAAAGACATTTTTTTTATTCCTTTTACATGCCAACCATAGATCCCTGTCTCATTCCTCCTTCTGCTTCTCCCCCAGGTTCTCCTCGACCCACCCTCCCCATTCCCTCCTCCAAAAGTGTCAGGGCTCCTCCCATGGGGAGTCAGCAGAGCCCGGTACATTCAGTTGAGGCACTACTAAGCCCATCCCCCATGCATCAAGGCTGAACAAGGCTTTTCTTATATTTCCTTTATTTTCCTTATATGCCATGCTCTCAGCTTCTCCCACTTGGTCCTACTCACTTAAGTTCCTTCCATCTTCCCCTACAGTCCAGAAAATTTGCTTTTTGTCCTCTAACTACTATACGTCTATCTGTGTGCCTGTCTCATTTATTGTAATTTATGTATCCTTCAATTCCAGTAGGTGTTTGTCTACTTACCACTGTAACCTCATTGGTTAGGTAATGGGCTAGCATGCAGTAAGTGACAACTCACCGTCTATTTATTGAATGAGAAAATGAAGTTTACCCCAACTGCTAAATTAAAGATTAGACTAATTGTCACTTTAAAAGTTTGATATAGATCAATTCTCAGAATTTTTTTTACAAATCATAATCATTAAAAATTCTGACAATCTTTTTTAAATATTCAATATACATAAACTTTTATTTTTAAAGGGAAATTTTTTTTTAAAGATTTATTTATTTAGTATACAGTGAGTGTTCTGTCTGCAGGCCAGAAGAGGGCACCAGATTTCATTGTAGATGGTTGTGAGCCACCATGTGGTTGCTGAGAATTGAACTCAGGACCTCTGGAAGAACTGCCAGTGCTCTTAACCTCTGAGCCATCTCTCCAGCCCATACATAAACTTTTAATAATGAATAAATGAAAGCAAAACATATAATCAAAGCAATTAATTATGTTAATTTTGTAGAAACAAGTCAATATCAGCATACAATATCATTTTACAGTAATATTTATACATTCATAAGGTATAATGTGTCATATTATGTTAGAATAGTAATTGCCAAATTTCTGTTATTGATATAATTGACTATAATGTTGTGATTTAAACATGTGAATAATTGCTATACTATGTAATAATGAACATACTATTTAATCTTAACCAGTAATAACTCACCAGAAAGGTTTGACATGTGTAGGGGACACATTACATTTCCAATAGGCAACACTACTCTGTCATTCTCCAGGGACTGAAATATGAGTAGAGAGGAAATGATAAAGTTTTTGTGGAAGAGAATGTCTCAGAGACTCTTGTCATGGCCTCCAGGACCTCCTTATTCCTCAGGCTATAGATGATGGGGTTGAGCATAGGGGTGAGGATAGTGTAGAAGACAGCCAGAATCTTATCTTCTGTGGGGGAACGGAGACTCCTGGGACAATGATAAGTGTAGACAAAAGGTGCATAGTAAAATGTCACCACAGTTAAGTGAGTTGAACATGTAGTGAAGGCCTTTTTCTTTCCCTCTTTTGAGTGCATGTGGAAGACAGCAAAAAGGACCCATCCACAGGAAGCTGTGATGCCAAGGAAAGGAAGTAGAAGAAACAGGCTTGTACTCACAAATACCATGTACTCATAAACCCAAGTGTCCATACAGGCCAGGGGCAACATGGCAGGGACATCCCAGAAGAAATGGTTAATGGACCTAGAATGGCAGTAAGGAATGTGAAGGAGATAGACTGTGTGTGATAAGGAGTTAATGGAGCCCAGTGTCCAAGATCCTATGATCGTCTGCAGACACATCATTTTGCTCATGGGAATAGGATAATAAAGAGGGTGGCAGATGGCCACGAAATGGTCATAGACCATGGAGGCCAGGAACAAGCCCTCAGTACCTGCCATGTTCAGAAAGAAAAAGGATTGCACTCTAAAGCCCAGTAAGGTAATGCTTTTCTGGCCAGAGAGGAAGTTGAATGCGAGCTCGGGAACAGTGGTAGAGATATGCATCAGGTCCATGAGAGAGAGCTGACTGAGCAGAAAGTACATGGAGGTGTGGAGCTTGGGATCCACACGAATGAGGTGGATCATTGCTGAGTTGCCAAGCAAGGCCACAGACAATATGGAGATGATGAGCAACAAAAGCAGTAGGCCTGTGTGATTTTGTGGTAATAATCCTAACAAAATGAAATCACGTGAGCTCTGAATCCATTTCTCCATGAAAATGTATTGCTTTCTCTTTCTTCAAAAGTGACCTGAAAGTAAAATGCACTTATATAAAGTAGAACAGGAGAATAAAGAGGAACTGGCTTGGAATGAAAGCTTGCACTGAATTGTTCTTACAACCAGTACCATCCTTCTGTTGAATTTATTTTGAAATCTGAACTAAATGTTTCTTCCCCCTTGCCTCTCACCAAGTTCTCAGTTCAGAGATACCTGTATGGTCATTTTATTTTACTTTTTAACAAATATTTTTATTTTATAATTAATTTAATTTTACATATCAGCCACGGATTCCCCTGTCCTCCCTTCTCCCAACACCCAGGCTTCCCCCCACCCAATCCACCCCCTATTACCACCTCCTCTGTGGGGCGTTTACCCAACCACCCCCACAGTTCCCCAGAGTTTTCTTGAGTGCGAGCAGCAGGAAATATTAGATAGAAGGATTTATTGCGGAGAATATCGTGGAGATAAACAAATAGAAAATAAAGGATAGCCTCGAGAGGGCCTGGAACCTATTCCAACGGGCCCCGACTGTCTCTGCCCCAGGGTTTTTATAGAGACACCAAGGGGTGGAGCAAAAGATCTCCTCCCCCAGCACAGGCAAGTGCAGACCATCTCAGACACCTGCACTCAGGCCCGTGGTCTAATCATCCTCTATGTGGACCTGCTGGGTAAAGCCACGAGGAACCCGAGAACGGGCTCCCACAGGTCCCCCTTTCTTAATATATAAAAAAATAACTATAATGGCTTACAGCAATCTCCATAGCTGTTACACCTCCCAGTATGGGAGTAGAGGATGATATAGATGGCATTTCTCTTTTGAATTAGGTCCAAGGTGACTACAGCAGTCTTTGCTGCCTCAAGCCCTTTCTAAGCCAAAACTCTTAAGGTGACTACAAACTTAAAGAATCCCTTAGCTTCATCATTACCATTAACAGGTTAACATAAATATTGCTATACATAGTCACAATTCTCTCAATCTTACAACTCAAAGCAAACTCTTAACAGAACCATTTGAATTAGCATATATGGTGCTAAATATAGTTAACAATTTTCTCCGTCTTACAACTTTAACTCAATCATTTGAATTTTCTTGCTAACAGAACATAGGAAAAACTTCGATGTATTCCTATCAAACTTAAATACTCCTTAACTCCACAAAACCAGGGTGCATTAATATCAATAGGGTAAATATAATTTCTGCAAACAATTCAACCTCATAACTCCTCCTTTTCTTTATAATTTTTTAAACAAAATCTCAAACCTAGTTAGAAGAACCCAAACTCATACAATTCCTACAAACCCATATTGAAAAGCAATCTTCTCAATCTAACCATTAACACTTTGAAAACTTAGCAAAACATCCAAAAGCAGTTTCTTAATAAAACTCTTTACACTTTAAAAGTAGTCTCTTAATATACCCCATTTGCATTTCTTACTAACAAAAACATGACATTAATCCACTCAAACAATTTTTGAAATTAGACTAAGGAATATTAACTCTCCCCCTTTTTTTATAATTTAAGCAAAATCTCAAGCCTAGTTAGAAAACCCAAACTTTTCCATTTAAACAGTTCCATTTGTAACACAAAACCAGTTCTGTAAGTAATTTCATTTTTACATAAACAGTTCCACAAAACAATTCATGAATCACCAATAAAGCATATATGCATACACAAAACTGCATCTTGATTCTAGGTAGAAATAAATTTCTTCATTTAAACAGTTCCATTTTTAACCCAATTCCAGCAAACAGTTCTAGGTCATTACTATGAATAAACTCAAAATTGTCCCATTGCAATGAAATCTCTACTGTTCATTTCATTTCTTAAGTCCCAAAATTCACATGATAAATTCTGGTATGAGTCTTCCAAATATGAAGAAATCCATAACCAAAATCTTTTTGTAGTTTTATCTCATTTTAAGTTCAAAAAGTTCAAATAAATTCTGGTATCAGGCTTTCACACTTCAAAATATGAAGAGACGTTTTCAACCAAAACTTTTTGCAGTTAACAATTTTTGTTCAAACAAGTGTCTCTGAACTTATTCTCAAGCCAGAGACCTTTTTAGGTACAGTAGTATTCTAAACCGCACTGTTTTTGATGTTAGCTTAGGTTTTTCTGTGTTGCGTTGATTTTCCATGAATCTCAGCTGCGGATGCCTTGTGCTGGTTCTCGCGTCCGCCATTCTTAGCTTCTTAGCGGCTTCTGGAGCTTTTGAAAACCGCTCAGACTGCCTGTTTTGTAGTCTGCTAGGACACTAAGTTCTGTATCTCAGGTTTTTTCAGCATATACATTAATAGACTCACACTTAACATTTACACTTTTTCACAAATTCACATGTAACCTTTTGCCTTGCAAAGCATTTAGATTCATATTCAACATCTACATTTTACAAACTCACATATAACGTATTAACATCTACTTATTTATACTCCTTAAGGAAACTATAGAACTACTTTAGCAAATATATTTCTTATTACTTCTTATGTACTTATTTAAACTTACATTTACAATTAGTATCTTTACTTCTTACAAGCTTATCACTACATGTCTTAAGACTACCTTAGATACTTCTTGCAAGCTTATATATATTCTTAAAGGAACTCCATAGATCTATTTTACAAACTTATATAGGGCTACCATTAGCATATATTTAACTTAGCAAACACCTAAATATTTCTTAACACAGATCTAACAAGATAATTTTTACAAACTCATATCTTATTTTCATCTTTTTCTATTTCTTACTCTTAATTATTAGTACTATCTCTATTAGACAGATTCTCTTAACTAGACAGGAAGTATGTACATCATTTCTAAAGTTTGGAGTTTATAGTCAGCTTTGCTATACAATACTGAGATTTAGTGAATGTTGTCATTATAGAATTGTGTTACTTGTTGCTAGGGGACTATAACCTTCCCAGGATGACGCCACACTCCAAAGTTGCCAGTTCTCTCAGCCGTTCTGGAACCCAGCAGAGATGCACTGTCAGCGGTAGACGGTGTTTAACTAGAGGCTGTCCCTTCACCCAAATTCATAATAGTTCCCCTAAGTGCTTCAATTCAGACAAACATTTCTATTATAGCAGTACTCTTGGTTTGCTCTACCGAAAAAACTTCATTTCATACTGAGGGTGAAATTACCATATTTAGCTGCTGTAAGGTCTTTGCCAAATACCGCACAGCTATTAGGTGATATAAAGTATTTTTCCAAAGGAGCTAGTAAAGCCAAAAGTGGCACAGCTCCGAACTCTATTTCCTCACTGCTTGCATCAACCAGTGACAAAACCTCAGAAACACTAATCGAGCCACTTTCATTCTGGTTCCTTTATAGGAACGTCATTGGAGCTGACCTTTCTTAGTTCTACTCTCCTTAGGAAATGCTCCGGTAACGACCGAGCTTCATTCTCCTCTTGTGAAAAAACACAAACATGTCCTCGACCCCATATTAACACAGGATCGGTACCCTTCCATAATCCCAAGCAGGGTTCTTTCTATTTCTCATTACCCTCAGCTAAAGGACCAGGAAGATTGGCGTGAACTCTAATATGGCCCACAAAGCATGGCAGCTTGCTTTTGTGGAATAGCATCTTGAATTTATTGAAACATTTTGACTGGATTGTTGTTAGTTCCAATATTTTCACCAAAACTGTTACTATTCAAAAGGAGTCAAGAACATAGATGTTCTTTCATGAAACATATCCTTCATTAGCTTACTTTGAGAAAAAGCATTTCCAGGATTTAGTATTTTCATTTCATTAGCTTTAACTCCTGATGTTATTAGCAGCTGTGATATTTAGCATTGATTTCTTATAAGGAACTTTCAGGTGAAGCAACTCTTGTAAGACAGCTTTTCTGAAGTTTGTTTCCCATCTATAAAGCAGTCATTTTTTTGAATGCCTGTTTCTTATCCCCTTAATTAGATTTGCAAAGGAATCACTCATTGCAGGTTCTTTGTTCAAGAGGTAAATAACTTTTAATTTCACATAAGTTTTTTCATATCTAAGACAACGTTCAGTGTATAAACTGCTCTCTCTTGCTGTCTTAAGGATTTTAAAGTGGCTTGTTTGATCTTATAGGTAGCTTTCTGTCATCCAACTACCGTTAAAACTTTGCACAGCTATTAGGGTAAATAAGTCATTTTACCAACCCCCAAACCGCGAAGTGCCTAGTTCCATATCCTTTCAATGTTTCATTGGAACTGACACTTAAAACTCTTAGATGATTTTCCTCCTTATTCTTTTAAAAACTGTATTTTAAGTTTACCATGAACGTATTTTCGAGCTGACAAAAGTGTTTCAGGGCAATGTCGCTATCTTTAGCAGAAAAACTACCTTTCCCAGAATGCATTTCCCTTATATCAGTCCATAATAATATCAGTCCCATATCAGTCCCTTATATCATTTTCCTTATATCAGTCATTTCTCATAGTTCTTTTCGGGTCTGAGAGTCAACTGGTTCTTTTACCAGACTTGCTTACAAATTCTTGCCCGGGAGGTTTGAACAAAGTTTTTTTGCTTTTGCAACGGGAGATTTGAACAAGCATTTTACATTTTCAATTATGGGACATTGGGAGATTCCTATTCTCTCTTCAGCTGGCTTTAACAGGTGTCTCTCCTTTAATTGACACTGGCCCCCAAATCAGAACTGCACCTGCCTCGTTAGCGCGCATTGAGGTGGGCAATTTCTGATAGCAACTTTCCTCGGGGCTTGTGTTTGTCTTAGCCATAGCCAGTCAGTGAAAAACATTCACAAGAGTTTTTTCATAGCTCTTTCAGAGATTTTCTCCCACTGACTTTATTCTTATTTTGCTTGTTCCTTCCCCCCCAGATGCAGAGCTTCAGGTATCTGTCTGCGGCTCTGTACCTCTGCTAGCTGCTTTTGGAGGTAGGGGCTTATTTTCTCCCCGCGAATCTGCCTCAAATTCTAGCAGCTTTTTCAGGTCATATATTTTCTGGGGAGGATTATGTCCCTTCTCTGTTTCTTCAGAGTCTTTCTCCCAGACAGTTCCCAGTTTGGTCTCAGTTTATCCCCTCTACCCCAGAAACAGTTTCCGACACTACAGTGGCGGCTTTCCCTGCTACTGAAGGTAGGAGTTTTTTGTCTGTTTCTGTTTTCGGGGTCTGTGTGGTTTGCGTACAGACTGAAAATCTAACAAGGGAGGTTTTTGCCATCTCTAAACTCCCATTAGGACAGGCGTTTTGCCTTATCAGACCTTCACCTGGCCCAGTCCCCCAGTGGGTTGCATTTGCTTGTCTGGGTGCTCAAGGACAGAGCTTATGCCAGAGGCAATCACCCCTCAGGGCTACACTCCCTCATCTCAGGGGAGTCAGTTGAAACAAAGCTTTTCTCAAAGAGGTGCTTTCTCTGACAGAAAAGAAAGCTTTACTCCTGGATAGTTCTGTTCTGCCCTGGCTGGGCTCTTTCCCCAGACAGCGTTCTGACTCAGCAGCACGACTGCTTCAGACACAGTTCAGCTTTACTGTTTTCCCAGAAAGGTCCTTTCTCTGATAGAAAAGTTTTTTTCTCAGATTTCTTTTTTTGCAGCAGTGGACCTATCAACCCAGGACTTGTAGGAAAGTGGACAACTGTGCTGTTCCCACTGGCTTTAGTTTTGTTCATTGGCAATCTTCCCCTGGGTCCTGCACCTTCCTGCCTCAGCTCTGTGCTCCAGGAAGTTTACCACTGCAGGAACCCTAGTATCCCTGAAATGCACCCCAACTCAGAGAAGCTGGCCAGTCCCTCTGGGTTTTTGCTCAGAAGAGAGGATACAAAGCTAACAGTTTGCATTGCTTCAGGGGATCTTTGCATTAGGACCATTAGGAGCACCTTTTCAGTCTGAAATGCTCAACTCAGAAACAAAACCCTTGATGCCTCAGCTCGGTTGTAACTGAAAAGCTTGGCTTTTTTGCTTTTCTCAGGTAAAGTTTCCTGCCCTTTTGGGCTCTCTGCAGCTCTTTACCCACACTCTCCCAAGCATTTCCCTCAGGGTACTCTGACCCACTGTCTTATACTGGCTTGAAGAGACAGAGCTTAGAAGAGGTTTTTAGGAACTTGTCCCTGCCTCCTGCATTGCAGGGACAATTTTTAAGGCTTGAAAAACAGAACTTAGAGGTTTTGCTGTCTTAAGAGGTTTGTTGTTTTTCCCCTTAGAGCTAATCACAGGTGGTTCCCATACTAATATCTTCAGGTGATTCTAATTTTTGCCCTTTTGAAAGTTAAAGGCTTTAGTTTTTAAGTTTAAGAGAGCTTTTGAGAAAGATTAAGGCTTTTAGAGAGTTCCCAAGTTTTCCAAGAAAAGCTTTTAGTTTAAGAGAAAGACTTTTTTCCCCAGGAGAAAGACCAACTTTTCCCAAAACTTCCCAACTTTAAACTTTGACTTCTTACACCCCCATTTTTGCCTCAGGGAGAAATTACTTTCTCCTGCCGCTTGGACTTAGCATTTCAGCTGTCCCCAGGTCAAAAGCTTCCATAGGAAACTTTTCTTCCCCATAAGCTCGAAGAAGAGCTTTTTTACTACCCAAATAGCCCAAAGAAAGATTTTTTTCCCCCAGTTTGCATTCAGAGCCCCCAAAGTTAGAAAATTGAAGAGTTTTTCTGTCTAGTTGCCTTACTTATTTTTTCCTACACAATCTTACACTTCTAAGGTTTTCCTACACTATTTTACTACCCTATACCTTATACTTATTTTTCACAGATAGAAATTGAGAAAGGGATAGAAGAAAATTTTGACAGAAGAGAATTTCGCTGCAGCATCGGACATCCTTCCAGTCCGCTTTCCTTTTCTCTCGAGGATAAAACCCCTGCCTCTCAATAATATATATAAAAAATATATATTTTCCATAACACCGGCATGCCTCATCCACTGGCAGGGCTGAACTCAGCACTTTCGCCAAAAACTCTGTAATAAAACTATTATTTTCCTTTATCTTTAGACCCTATTACTTTGTCTTTAGTGCCTGTTCATTTGTCTTTAGTCCCCCCTTCTTTTTTAGTCCCCCCTTTTTTTCTTTAGTCCCTTTTTTCTTTTTTCTTTAGTCCCTGTTCAGGCGCCATTCTGTGGGGCATTTACCCAACCACCCCCACAGTTCCCCAGAGTTTTCTTGAGTGCGAGCAGCAGGAAATATTAGATAGAAGTATTTATTGCGGAGAATATCGCGGAGATAAACAGATAGAAAATAAAGGATAGCCTCGAGAGGGCCTGGAACCTATTCCAACGGGCCCCGACTGTCTCTTCCCCAGGGTTTTTATAGAGACGCCAAGGGGTGGAGCAAAAGACCTCCTCCCCCAGCACAGGCAAGTGCAGACCATCTCAGACACCTGCACTCAGGCCTGTGGTCTAATCATCCTCTATGTGGACCTGCTGGGTAAAGCCACGAGGAACCCGAGAACGGGCTCCCATACTCCTCCAAGGCAAGTTCTCCCCTGGGGATTCAGCCCAGCCTGGTAGATTCAGTTGAGGCAGGTCCAGGCCCCACCTCCCTGCACCAAGGCTGAGCAAAGTGTCTCAGATTAGGCCCCAGGTTCCAAAAAGCCAGCCCATGCACTAAGGACAGGTCCTGGTCCCACTGCCTGGGGGCCACCTAAACAGTTCAAGCTCATCAACTGTCTCACTTATTCAGAGGGCCTGGTCCAGTTCCATGGGGGCTTCTCAGCTATTGGTTCACAGTTCATGTGTTTCCGCTAGTTGGGCTATTTCTCCCTGTGATTTTTCCATCATGGTCTTGATATCTCTTGCTCATACAATCCCTCCTCTCTCTTGCCTGTCGGACTCCTGGTGCTCCACCTGGGGCTTGGCTGTGGATCTCTGCATCTGCTTCCACCAGTCACTGGATGAGAGTTCTATCATGACACTTAGGGTGTTTGGCCAAAAACTCTGACAATCTTTTAAAGCCTTCATAAAGACAAGTTTCCATGCAAAAGGGAAGTACCAACTTCGTAGTTATCAGTATTTCCTCTTCTGTCAGTATTTATGATAGTATTAACGATGAATAAGTAGAACAAAAAACACCCCACAAGAAGTCATTTAATTGTTACTAGCATAATAAGTATAAATAGTAAATGTAGTAAAAGCTATTGTGGAAATGGGAAATCTGTTGTCAAGGAGTTCCTATTGTCATGATAGATAACACCATGACAATAATTCAAGATCATTGAAGAGACTTCATTTTCTCCAACGAGACAATATATGAAGTTATTGCTGTGTGTGGTAAGGGAGAGCTGTGTTGGTCAAGCACAGGTCTAACACAGAATCCTGCCTAATTTGTACAGTGTTCTGGGAATAGTGATAGTTAGAGCTGTGCCAATTCAACCAGTGAGAAGGCTGACATTTTGGATGAACAGAGTTTAAACCTCACCCACTATAGGCACCCAAGAAAATAAGGAGATGACCCTTTCATCTTATACTCAAATGAAATCATTCTAAACATCATTCTACTGTTGCTGCTCTATATTATACATTATCATATGTTTTTAAATAAGATTTTGCTCATTAAGGCCCACATGGCTACCATCCCCACCAGGGTCCCTTCTGTCTTCTGCACCTCCTCCTCCTCTTCCTATCTTCCTTCCTTTTCGGTCATCTTGGCTATGCCTGGGATCCCAGGGTGTACATGTTGAGCACCACTGGAATTCTGGAGACCCAGGCCCATAGACTCCAGCCCACGGCCCCTGTTGTTTGGGGCCTATCAGTACCGTAAGAAGCCACCCATTTCAGCCCACAGCACCAAGGTCTCTGATAGCCCTGGTGCCATCCCACAGAGCCAGACAAGGTGAGGCAGGTTGGTCAGACAGTATAGAGACTCAGCACCAGGAACTGCTAGGCATTTGGCCTCAGACCCTGGCCCAGGTCATGACCAAGGTGGAGGCCATGCTTCAAGGCAGTGGTCACTCTGAGCCCAGGCAAGTCGCAGCAGGAGGCTGGGGACACCAAAGAGTAGCTGCTGCTCCAGGTGCACCCTCCTAAGAGGCAGGATGAATTCCAGGACTTGCTTACTTCACTGAAGAAGATACAGCCTCAACTGCTGCCCATTCTCTGCCTGAAGGGCATCTTCGGACTGCTACAGCACACTGAGGGCATGGGTGAGTAGTAGTTCGTTGGGGCTCCCCTGGACTGCCACCCACCTCTTCTCTCTGCAGCTCACTCAGTGTGTCTAGGATCTGGTAGTGGCCACTACTCTACCTGAATGTCCAGGATGACAAGTTCTCTATTAGCCCTCAGGGAAGGGACCTTTGGCTGGACATGAATTTATACCTACTGCCTCTGTTCTGATTCTCTCAAGCAACAATAGCAGAAGCCTTTCCTTCCCTGTCCTGGTTGTCCTCAGTGGGATATGATGTCCTGTGTCAGTGGAGGTAGTAGAACACTTTGGAAAGGTGTGCTTAGTCCTCTTTTTAAACTCCTCACCAGAAGTTGAAATCAGTAAGAAGAGATTCTACACTAAGGGTAGAAAGCCTACGTTTTGATCCTGTCTATCCATTTAAGTATCCCGAGTGTCTATTCTCTCTGTGCTTTATTCCTTCCTGCTTCCTGGAAGTCAGTATCCTTTCTGGTCCAGATTACCTGTGAATTATGCACAATGCCATACCCATTTTGCTTTAGAAAGTAATGGCCGAGTTTAGGAAGTTACATGGTAGCATGTGAAAATCTTATAATGGTTGGTGAGGCTCAGTTCCTTCCCTGAGGGCTGAGTTCCCACTGAAAGAGAGATGGTGACTGATTCCTGTGAGTGCTGTCCTTTGGAACTGTGTTCTTGATGTGGAAGTGACTGATTCATGAGTGTATATTCAGTGAGGGATTCTTCTGGGAGTTTGTTCCTGATGATAGGCTTGTCCTGACTGAGCTGAGAGTGGAAGGCATAGAGCAGAGGAAGGAGGAGAGCTCGCACTCATGGTGTGTGTCCTTGCAGGAACTTTACCTTATCACGTCGAAATGCCATTATTTGTATGTTCTCTCTCTATTATTTATATTCTAACAAAATAGTAAACTATGGCTGCTGTGATTAAATTGCTCAAGAAGGATTTAATGCCAAGATTTGAATTATCGTGTGTTGCATATTTAATACAGGCAACCATTGAAAGAGCATGTGAGTGAGTCTTCTGTGGGTCCTGCCTTGTTAAGTGTGAATTAATCCACATAACAAAAGCAATAGCCATAAGCTGGTAAAGGAAAGAGAATGCAGGGAGCTGGAAAAAAGAATAAAAAGCAAAAATAAAAAACAAAACAAAAACAAAATCCTTTAGCAATTTGTGGACTATAGTTTAAGGAGACCTGTTTCTGTGTCCATTAAAAGTCCCAATGATGAAAGACGTTATTTTACGAGTTGTTCCTGGTTGCAGCACCTATCTCCATGGTCCATCTCCACCCTCCTTTCTTTAGGTGGAAGAAATTCACATACAGAGAGGCTTAAATGTCAACCACATAACAGAGCATTTCATGAGTGTCCCTGCTGTCTCTTCCTTGAACTTCTGGCTTTTGCACTCTGTTCCTCAGACCTGCACTCTGTCCCTGTAACTATGGTTATTGCAGTTCCTGGGCCGAGACCTTAGCCTCCTTCTATAGCCCTTTGAAGTTGCTCAGAAGGGGCTGTCACATGTTCTAGAAGGAGAAGGACAAAATCAAAATGACTTTTCCCTTATAAGTAGTTCTATTTATTTCTGAAAAAGGAAGTTTGTCAAAGATCTGTTTCCAGAAATCTTGCTGAAGAAGCACAGAATTAGAGGGCAACCAAGAGTTCTTCACAGGCATGTGTGTGCATCAGCCCTAGGGTTAATCTCTGGCCTAAGGTAATTAGTGGACACATTGCCACTCATTACTAACACTCGGCATACCTGGCAGCTGAGGTACTTCCCTGATCTGGCCTTTAAGGAGCTTCTCCTGACCTCCAAAGAAGGACATAGAATAAGGTTGAGATTCATCTCTAGGACTGTGATTTCCAATCCATTTCCCCATATCCCCAAATTTTAATAGTCAGGAAACCCATAGAACAATACATTATATTGAAATTAATGTTGCATTATTTTACAGCTGAAAATAGTTTAGGCCAGGCGGTGATGGCGCATGCCTTTAATCCCAGTACTTGGGAGGCAGAGGCAGGCTGATCTCTGTGAGTTCGAGGCCAGCCTGATCTCCAAAGCAAGTTCCAGGAAAAGCACAAAACTACACAGTGAAACCCTGTCTTGGAAAAACAAAACAAAACAAAACAAAATTTAGAACAGCACTTGAGAGGGCAAGACACTACCCAGAGCCATTGTTTGACAAGGTGATGCTGTTTGAGTCAATGGGTGTCTCTTTATAAATCTGTGATAGGGAAACATATGTTGGGTTCAGGAAAAAACAGGATCTCCTGCTTTTGGACAGATATGCTGCTGTTGAGCATGTCATGAATTACTTTCACATCTCCCTGACTTGTGCAAACCCCTGTGTCACATAGTGGTTTCTTAGCATCTTCTTTATATTAATTTCCCAAGCACAGCAGGACAAGAATTGATTTTAGCCCACAGGTCCAGGTAATAGTCCATTTTGGGGGATATGAAGGCAGGAACTCAGTCACTTCACATCCACTGTCAAGAGCAGAGAGATGGAAATGCAGCCATGCAGCCTGCTTGCCTCTGCATATGCTCCAGCTTCTTCACTGTTACACAGTTCAGGTCCCAGTGATGAAGTGGTTCTGCATACTTTAGGGTGAGACCTCCATCTAATTAACAATCTATAAATCACCAACAGATGTGCTCAAAGTCAACTTAATCCAAACAATTCCTTATTGAGGCTCCTTCTTCCCATGGACTCTAGTTTGAGTAATTATATGAGTAATAAAAAAGTAATACTCACACTGCCCCAGCATCATTGTTATGCTTCATGGTTATAAGTAACATGAAAGAGAAAATTTTAAATAAGCTAGGAACATTGAACACCCTCAGTAGACATTTCAGCCATTTGGTGTCTTTCCTACAAACCCAAATAACTCTGATTTCTATTTCTCTTGCTTGCTTTATAGCCATTTTCTGTAAGCCCCTAGTGATTCAACCAGGTATTCAAGAGACCTGATACTAGAAGAACTAAAGATACACCATAGTGCTTCCCAGGTAAAAACCATTTGACCTGTTACTAAGTCTTGTGGAAGAAAGACATCAAATGAAAAATCACTGGTCCTGGTTATAGACCAGCAACTGTAGATATCCAGGGTGTTCAGGAACTTCCTGCCTCCTCCAGACTGATCAGAGCCTTCCCAAATCCTGTATTGAGGTGATGTTGTCCCCTGTGTAGACAAAGAAGATATTGCTGGTCAGAGGAGCAGGGTTATTACTCCAGTGAACAAGGTAAAATGTGCAAGAATTCAGATCGCTGCTGAGCAGAATGTTTTCTGAGGTCCAGACAGGAAGAGTTAGGGCTCCTTCTATCAGGAAAAGTTTTCTTACAATTTTTTCTTAAAATCTCAATGATGGAATGTTTCCCTGGTGTCTTCTGAAATGAATTAGCCTCGGTGAGAGCTCTGCAAAATCCTTTGATATAGGCTTCCCAAAGTAGGTCTAGTATAGTGTTCATGACTGTGAATAGTAGTCAGATTTAATAAAGTACTCTACCATGACTCTACCAGTCATGGTCCCTTGCTTGGGTACTGATCATTTCATCTATCTCTTGATTAGCATCTGCTAATATTTTGCTGTAATAGTATTTTTACACATCATAGAGGCCATATTTGACACCTCCCTTTATATTCCCGTAACCATTCCTTGGATTAGTTATAAATGCTTAGAAACCTTAGCATGGCAAAACAACATCATAGTGCTTCCAATTATAGGTTATTATTATTAGTAGTAGAAATATTTTTAAAACTTTTAAAAATTTCACTCTTATGTTTAAACCTGGCTAAACCTGTTTACGTTGTTTTAAGTTCTTATGATATACAAAAATATAAATTTAAAGAATTAAGTTTTAGTAATCACAAATACAAGAAATATGGGTGGTGTTTTGGCTTTCAATTTCTGAAAGACATACAATGAAAATGTTTCCATGTTAAAGACAAGACCAAATTTCTTTTTACTAGCATTGTACACATTGGATTCATTCATTACTGAACCAGGCATAAGCAGGGAAAGCTCTTACAGTCTCAGTAACAGACAATTCATGGCACCAAGCCTTTGGTTAAGCCTCCTGCCAGCAACCTGAGTCAAGGCTGCTTCTAGCTTTTCTCCTGAGCAAGCTCTTTGTTCTCTGTTCTCTGTGACAAATGATCTAGCAGTTCACTATTACTGCCGTGTTTTAATAGAATTGAATTTATTATTTTTTATTTACCTGATTGCATAGCAAGTTCCCTGAAATAAAAGAATAGTGAGAAGTTCCACTGAAACACACTATGAGGGTTTATTTCTTTCAATCTAAAGTCTGTCAGCAAGGTAAACAGTCTGTATAAACAAACTTCATTTTTAATCATTGCTTTTGGCCTAATCTTGAAAATAAGAACAGCATTCTAACTGAAGCTTTTCCCTGTAAAATGAAATAGATTTGTAATTAGTATGACTACAAGCATAGTTTTAGAACACTTTAAAGAATTTTATTATTTACGAGGTGATTATCATTAACTTGTATGACCTAACTGTGTTTAAAAGTTTACAGGGAAGCTTTTGTTTAAGATTAGGATTTTACAATTTTATCCCCGTTGAGTTTGAGTTTTAAAAATTTGGATTGAAGATTTAACTTAAGATCCATTAGCCTCAAATATAAAACTTAAATAAATACAGTCCACAGAATTGAACTTTATTTTATTTTTTTCTCGTTAACGGTATGCCATTAGAGAATATCACAGTTTGTATGACTCAGTTTATGCAAAGAGCTAAAGATTAACAAAGTTTGGAAAGAAAAAGAGACTAGATATATTATTTTCAAGTGCATTCTGCTCTCATAAATAGACCTTAGGTATTTAAGAGTCTTATTTTTCAAATATAACAAATTTATCAATCACATATTTGATTCTTATTTAAATTTTCCAGACTCCTGATGTTGAACAGTTTGCAAGTACATAAGTGGTTAGACATACATCTTTTGAGTCAGGTTCTTCTATCCTGAGTAGACCTATATTTCCCTAGGGATATCTCATGATATTAAATTCTACCTTTCTCCAAAATATTTTGAGGAGCAGTGATTGCCTATTTAGTCTACAAAGGAGATACAATAATAACCAAAAGGGACAGTAGGAATAATAACTTTTATACATGCTGCCTATATGTAGATTTTAAAAGTGATAACCTTTTGTTACAAGTTTTCAGCTAATTTTTGTTATGCATTTTACAAATTTTAACCATGCCCCAGGAATTTACACATCCAAAGTTAAAGAAATTACATCATAAGATATTATTTTTTGAGATTAGAAAGCAAAGAAATGTAGAGATAAAATGTGTTAGAGTACAAAGTAGATAGAGCTTAGAGATTTTCATCTCTTCATTACATTTTTTTAAAAATTAAAATACTTTTGTAACAATTCTTTTCTATCATTGTTGGCCAGTTTCCATTTTTAGTATAACTCTATCCTTCATGTACAAATATATACATGAAGTGAGTTAAAAGTAACCTATTACTGAGCAATGTCTAATAAATACTAATGGAATATAGTAAGTTTTGACTGTTGAGCTCTACAGTCAGGGGAAGGTACTAACCATTTTGAGGAGCGTAAAGAATTTGTGTATAAAATATATGGTCCTTGTGTTTTTGAAGAACAATCTGTAAAATCACTAAGAGCAAACTCTACAGGATTTTTAGATGTAATTTTGGTTCATACCCATTGAGCATTCTCAGAAACTCTTAAAAGCTGATGTACTGGGTAGTGAATATCTATAGATCCCATGTAACATGCTAATGCAATCTGCCATGGTCATCAATTTAAATCAACTAAGCTTCATATTCTCTACTGGCAGTAATTTCTGTGGGCTCCATATCGGGAAGTTGTTTAAAAAGTGTCCTTTCCATTATCATTAAGTCTATTATTTCTTGATTATAAGGAGATGCAGGTACTTGTGGAGAATCATACCTCACATCAATGTCTATAATACTGTTACCTTCTGGACATATACTTTAATAGGAGATGAACACTCACTTTCATTCCCACATGGAAGTACTGAGGAATTTCCAAAAAATCAGAGAGCAACCTCTGGCTATGGAACAAAAGATTACTGAAGCATTTCTCTTGAGTCCCAGGAGAGATTCCTAAAATGGGAAACCTGACTTCTGAAGAGTGATGAGGAGATCTGGTTAGCAGGGAGGTAATGTCAGTTCCCCATGACATCAGGGGTGTCACATGCCTGGACATTCTATTGTATCCTGGAGACTTTAGAATGTTATCTGGTGTCACCTGTGTTGTAGCAACACCAACTGCCTTTGGACAGTTGGTTCAGTGCCCTTACAGTTCAGCCATGAACATGTTGGGAAGACTCAGGACTCTATTGGGTCGAGATAAAGGAGAGGGAAGAGAAACCAGAGAGAGGCAGACACAAGCTGGCCTTCAGCCATTCCAATGTGAACGATCAAGAAAGAAATGGTCCAGGAGATGGTACAGTAAGTTGTGGGCAGGAAATTGGGATGTCCCTGCAGGACCTGGGCTTGAGCTGAATCTTCCAATAGTGGGACACAGGAGGTAGGAGTCTCTGGGAACCAACTGGACTTCCCTGCTTGTCATGACTCCTGAAATTCAAAGATTCCAGAAGAGTAGTTTGTCTGTCCCAGAAATCAGGAGCGAGTAAGGCCAAAGCTGTTGTGCTGGGAGCTCTTGCCTTTCAATCCTACAGGAGGGTAGGGGTTGAGAGGGGACAAAAAGGCCAGCATTAGGGTAGGATGTTCAAGTGAACTGTGCCCAGCAAAAAGCAGGTCATCAATGTACTTCAACCTCAGTGTCTTCATTTATTTACATCCCACCAGCTCTATGCACCCTCCTTTGTCACTGAGGCGTCTTGGTCAGGATGGTGACCATATTCTGCCCCTGTGTGGATTCTCCATTTTTGCCATGTGCTTAGAGTGACCTGTCAGGATATTTATGCATTTTTAATGACCTGAGTGCTTGTGGACTGTGTCAATTTTATCTTGGCTTTGATAGCAACAGACTAGTGAACCCTGCAGCCAAGTTGAATGCAGAAAACAGAGCTGTTAATAAGCCTGAGGAGGCTCTCTCCTTAGTTACCTAAAACATGTCCTAAAGGAGCAGAGGAAATCAGCTGGCTCAGACACCTATCTCCTGTCACAGAGATGGGAGACCTAAGATGCCCAACGGGGGCATCTCAGTCCAGGGCAAAATTCTTTGTGGTGTCACTGAATTGCTTGCTTACATCCTTTCTCAAACACCTTCTCAGGTCTCAGGGTGACCTGTTCATTCTCTATGTCTTGTCACAATGCACGTTCACTTGTGTACATTCATCTACCCACAGGGGCCTCCAAAGAGCCACCACCCACTCCAACCAGCCTTACAAAGAGACAAGTGAAGCAGAAGGTGGAGAGCCTGACCACTCAGGTCCAGGTGATGACCGCTCAACGGAATGATCTGAGAGATCGCCTCATCTTAGTAACCGAAGGATCCTTGGACAACAGGTATTTACTGTTTCAAAATCCATGGTGACTGTCTTGGTTCCACAATTTCACCCTTAGTTTATTTTGTCTAAGAAATGGGCTTCTGGGATGTTGGGTGCACCTTCACGGTGTCCCTTTGCCCAACACTATTTCTCTAAATGCTTCCCTGAAGCAAAACCTGACACATGGGCAGGAGTGAGATGGGGACATAGACTGTTCTGCTTCCTCCAAATGAAAACCAGAGCCTGTGGCCTGAATCACCCAGGAATTGAAGCAGTAGTGTGTGAATTCCCAGCATGCATTTGGAGAGATCCTGTCAAGTGATGGCTAGTGTGAGAATGCTGTAATTTTTTTTTTACTTGCTGGAATGACATTGTGTGCTGGATGCTTCTAGTAGCAGCTGGAGAGTTTTTGTACCACATCTTAATATGTGGCAGCAAGGCCTGGTGCTAATGTCTGCTGCTCTTGGTCCTCTCTAAGATGACACAATTGCATGCATTAATTTGTCATCTCAATGAGAGCATTTTATCACCTTTCCCTCTTTCAGTCTCTCTCTCTCTCTCTCTCTCTCTCTCTCTCTCTCTCTCTCTCTCTCTCTCTCCTCTCTCTCTCCCTCTCCCTCTCTCCTCCATCTTTCTGTATCTATGTGTTTGTGTGTTTGTGCATACGTGTCCCTCTTCACCCTGCAATCAAGGGTCTATGGTTGCACATGAAGTGTTGCTTGTCTCAGTATCTAGGTGTTGTCTACATGGTGTACTGGGAGCCCCTTTTTGAGCAGCATAGCCCTTTGCAGTGTGTTCACCTTGGTGTCAACTGGGAATGCCCTGGGGGAATTTATGAAGCTGTCATAATATTGAGTCCCATCCTCTGAAATGCTCATGATGTGATTTTAGCTGCCATGTCAAAATAAGCACTCTGGAATGCGTATCTCTTATTTGAAGACAGCAGAAAAATCACAGTTTCTGGTGGGCCCAGACCTGTGATAGACTCGTGGGAACTCCATAGCAAGCTGTGCAGTACTCCTGAGGGAACATATTCAGTCCCAGCTGCATCCCTCTTAACACGCTGACTCTGCTGGCCTGAGACCAGAAGAGCAAGTGCAACAAGGAGCCAGAGGTCCCAGTACATAGGAGCCATTATGTGGCATCTTATTAATTCCAGTAATAGAGAACACACACTGAATTCATGTGATCCTTGAGGCCTGTATTCATGGAATTCTTTGCTTCTGGGTCCAGGCCCTACCACAGGCCAAATCCTTTCTTGGAAAAGCTCAAGATGGAACATCAGCAGGTCATGTCACACCTGCAGAAGTTTGAGAATGAGAATTTGGAGGCCTCACAGAAGCTCATTGAGTTGACCAAAGAGAAAGTCTTCCTTTGGTAAGTGCTTATCTTGGCAGGGACCCCAACTGTTGTACAATGGGCAACTCTGAGTTTCTTTGTCTCTGAACTGCAGGGTCTGTAGATGTGCTTCTAGTTTTTCTGCTTCTTAGCCAGCAGCATTAGCAAGCAGCCTTTGGACTTATGCAGCTTTACACAGTTTTGCTAAGGTTTAAAGAGACAATTAGCTCTTCCAAGCACCATATTGTCATTCAGTAGCCTCCAGATCAGTGGTTATTAACCTTCCTAATGCTGTGATACTTTAATACATTGCTTCATTGTTCTTCCTTGGTTTCCTATGTGTGAATAGGCCCTGAAATTATCTAGCTAGTGATCCAGCAAGGCTGTTTTTAGATCTGATTGCCTTTTCTTCTCTCACAGCACCCTTTATGAGAACTGAGGAGGCCGGAGGAATCCATAGTCAACTAGAAACCCTGACATTCTTCACTCTATGATCAAGGCCTCCTCAGAACAAGACATGTACTACTAGTTGTGAAATCACCAGTGAGGCAAATATCATCTGCCCTGCAGGTCATCCATCCATAATCTGATCCATTTTCTGTTGACTCACTAGTTATGGAATAAAGGGACCATCAAGAAGATGCCTGAGATTCAAAAAAAAATAAACACCAAGAGTTATGCAGAAAAATCTGACATCTACCAGCAAGTGTTCCCAGTGAGAGCCACAACAACATGGAGAGAGAATATGTTTCCGCTCATAGTTACTCTGAAAGTTTATTGCTACAAACTTTTGGTAGCTGACTGAGTCCTCAGCCCTTCATATGTGGAGGGAGATATGTCAACAGAGACTGTGTTGATGTCATGCTGCTATCCAGACAGACCACACAAAAGAAGCATCATATTCTCACTCCAGTCCAGTGCGGGAACTACTCAATTTCATGCACAAGTGATGGTGAAGTGAATTGTTCTGAGAGATGATTTAGGAAGGATGTCACCATGAGCTGTTATTTATTTTGGTAACAGATGCTCCCCGTGTCATTTTTTTGCTCTTGAATGGGCACACAGACACATGTTGGCAGACAGAATCATATAGTGGCCAACATGGCATAAGATCAACTTTGGCAAGGACTTAACCTAGAAGCCCCAAAGTGGCATGACCACACTTGTCTTGAAGAGGGTATTTCAATTCAGGGTTGTCTTTCAATTTGTGTCCAAAGCCAGCCACAGAGTGTAGGACATCTGCATGAAGAGAAAGCTTCTTATGTAAATAGTTTTGGTTTGTTTTGGGGTTTGCATGAACTTAGGTTTTGTTGTTCTTTGTTTTGTTTTGCTGTTTTTTTTTATTTTTTGGTTCTTTGTTCTGTCTTTGATTTCATATTTTGCTAAAGCTATACACTGGATATACTAAGCACCCCTTTAAGGCCCTATTCTGTCAAATTTCTGTAATTTCACAAATAAAAAATAATTTCCAACTCTTCATTCTTTCCTTTGAATTTTTTAGTGAACTTACTTACCAACCACAGATCCAACTCTCATCGCTCCTCCCTCTCCTGCCTACCAAATTCCCCCCACCCCTCCTGACCTCCTCTAACAGAATAAGTTCTCCCATGGGGAACAGCTAAACCTGGTACATTCTCTTCATTCTGAAAATAGCTTTGTAGTCAGGTGTGGTGTCACACTCCTGTAACATTAGAACTCAACAGACAGAGGTGGATCTCTGCAATTCCCAGGAAGCTTAGGCTACATTGTGAGTTCTCAGCTACACAGGGTTACAAACCAAGATGGTTTCTTGGGTGTGAATCGCATGGCCTACTCCATGTATATCCACTTCATGATGGAAAAAGATCCATGTTAAACACCTGACTTCACATGCCTAGCTACTTCAAAAATGGAGAATAGATACACACATGTTCATGACGTGATCATTCATATCAGATTTTTAGAAATACACCTATGTTTTCTAATGCATCTCAGGAAGTGAGAACATTTGTTACAGGAGTATAGAAGAATTGAGGAAACCTATAGCTGTCTGCCTTTCTTTTCCTGAAATACAGCACCAGTGACTGTGGCAATGCAGAGGTAGTAACCTTCTAAGACATATTGAGATGTGGTCCTTTTAATGTGCAGTTGCCTTGACTATTCATTTTGCATGGAAATCTTTGAGATTCATTTACTTGTATTTATGAATATGGGTATTTTGCCTGCTTTCTATGCACCACAATCAATCAGTTTGCACTGAAACCAGAAAGGGCAATGGATTCCCCATGGAACTGGAGTCACAGAAGATTGTTAGCTGATTTCTGGGTCATCTGGGAGAGCTACACATCCTCTTAAAGGATGAGTGATCTCTCCAGTCCCTGCACTTGACTTTTGTCATTCTAGCCTCCCTAGTGTATTAGTTGGACTGGATTACACCTAACCGAAAAGAGATATTTCTGGAGAATGTAGGGACAGGACCATGAGGTAGGCATCGGAGATTACTTGGGATGCCAGGCATTCAAGCAGAGTGCTCCTGGGCTCAGGATCATTGCTCAGCATCTCTTAAGTCAGATTTGGAGCAGTTATGCCACCTCTCATTTAGATGACAATGCAGAGTAGGCCCATCAGATGAAATGCAGACTTTTAAGACCCGCCTGGGGATGAAGATGGGGAAAGATATACCTATGATGCACCAGCTAAGCAGTGTTAAGTGGAAACTTCACATTTGTCTGGGTGGATGGTATCTACAGCAAAAGCCACATGCCTCTGGCGGAGAGTGTATCTCTGCAAGGCTTGAAACGGGGAGGGATGGTTGATGCTACTCTCTTACCACCACAGAAGTCACATTGTATTGAGGAAAGGTTTCTTTCAGATGAGGGCTTTATTCTTCCACAGTTCTCCTGGACTAGATCTGACCTGAGACTCACAGTAAGTCAGAGAGTTAATATGTGAAGCAATTATCCTTGTAAATTCAAGTCTATTTCTCTCAAACCATAGCTTTTAAGATCTATAAAGCCAGAGAAGCAGGTGGTTCTTTTCAGTTCCTTCCTTTCATTGGTCACTTTCTCGTTCTTCACTGACTCTGACATAATACCTGTAGACACACTGGAACCATCTGAGATTTCATTCATCCTACACTATCAATCACTGAGCTGTGGCATGTGTCTCCCTGTCCATCTTTCCATTATTGGGAAGGAGCCTATGTTCAGTCATGCCTTCCATGTGAATCCTCAGCGTAGCTTTGGTTCTTTTGATAAATGCTACAGATAGATTAACATTGTTTCTTCTCCTTGAATATGTGGAGGGAGATAACAGTTTACTATCAACCTTTCTCAGACTAAAATGTGTAGTGTGTAATATGGACTGGGGTGCTTCTTCTATCTCAGATAAACATGCCTAGTCTTCAAAGCATTCTGTCAGCTACTCACATGGTCATTCTTATGAGGGCTAAATTGACAGTTAAAGCTCATCTTGATGTCTGCCCTGTAGTAGCTGTAGCAGATGAATGGAGTTACAACCCAGGAATACAACTTGGAGACAGAATACTTCCCTAGCACATGCAATATGTTAGGTTCAAAATTAGTACATTATTTATGACAGGGATGGGAAATTCACCCTGTTACATCCTATGAAGTGAAATACATCAAACTGTTAGTTATCGTAGAAGCTTTAAAATTCTCCCATCTCTGATTCTTGCCCTTTGTTAACTGTGACAAACATTCATTTTGAGGATAAATATTTCCAAAGTAGGATAGATGTACACAGACACCATATACAGAGATATGTAGCTTATTAAAATCTGTGGCTTTGATGATGGACTGGAAAATGTCTAAGCAGGTAAAGGTAATGCAGACAAGCCGGGAGACATGCATTTATATCCCTGGGACCCACCTTATTGATAGAAAGAATAAAAAACCTGCCAGAAATTGTTCTCTGAGTTGCATGTAGTTGGGGGTGCCAGGGCTTAACCCACTGAAACTAAGACAACTATCTTCCCTTTTCTCATTTACGCTAGAATATCTCCATCTGATGCACTCATATCATTATATTACTACGTGTTCCATTCCAGTGATTTTGGACTTTTTCTTATTTTAGTTTGGCAATAAGGAACCACAGAAATAAAAAAGGCTAATACCAAATCATTATGAGAAAAACAGATTAAGAGATTGTGGTCATCTTAAATTCGTAAATTTGCTAACCTTTGTTACTCCCCAAGTGCCCAACACATCTTCTAAAGCTGAATCGCTAACATTTATTGTCTCTTTCTTATTCTCTCCAAGAGCCCGTACACTGTTGTGAATGTCATGACAGTCTATATGGCTTGCCCATGCCTCACTGACGCTGACAGACTCCTCTAATAAAAATGACATGTTCTGAATGATTCAAATTTGGTCCAGGTCACTATCATTGCCTTCTGTTGTCATCCACATTCCTCTTAGCTGTGAGCAGTCTATATATCACCCAGAGCCAAGGAATTCACAGAATTAGCACTCCTGAGTATGACCCTGGGATGAACATGGTGAGAGTAGAGAACTAATGGCTGTAACTTGTCCATTGACCCACAACCATGCTCTGGCACAGTTGTGCAAACACATATATAAATATACAGATGAATAAGTGTATTAAAGTTTTGAGAACAGAATTCCATACCTGGCAACTCTCAACCTAGTCTTGTCAAGTGACACAGACATTTCTGGGGAAAAAATGAAGAAAACCCATGTTTCTGTCAAGATTTCTAATCAAATGTTGGATGAAAGAACATGAGGCTGCCAGAATGATGCTGGGGGGCAGAACCACAAAGGCCCTGGATGTTCTAGAAATCTTGTTTCACATAGAGCAAGGATGAAGACTTGGTTCTGTGCGTGACAATGTATTCGTGTGTGTGCACGTGCACGCACACAGACACACACACACACACACACACACACACACAC
This sequence comes from Peromyscus eremicus, assembly GCF_949786415.1. Classification (NCBI taxonomy): domain Eukaryota; kingdom Metazoa; phylum Chordata; class Mammalia; order Rodentia; family Cricetidae; genus Peromyscus; species Peromyscus eremicus. Next base: position 172,781 of record NW_026734323.1, on the reverse strand, counting down.
ACACACACACATATCTCTGATGTTTTCTAAATGGATAGAGACCCTCAGTGAGGAAACATTGACAATGTTGTGACACTAGAGGGGAGACAATGTCTTCCTCCTTCCTTCCCTGCTGTCTCTGTCACATTCCACTACCATTTAGCACTACTGCATTCTATTTATATTATTGTTAGCTGTTAACAATCTCTTTTTCTTCCCTTAATAGTTTCATTCAGCTGACATTTATGGGAGGTTATAAGCGTCAGCAGGCACAAAGGATAACACTGAAGGGAACATCCAATAAAGGCATGGTGGTGTGGTGACATGCCACTGATCTCAGCACCAGGGAAGTACTGACAGAACAATCAAGACTCTGAGGCAACCTTGGGCTACAAGAGACCCTCCCTAAGGCAATCCCTAAGACAATAATATAAATAAAAATGAAGAACAGCCTGTCTTCACAGTTGAGAGAGCTGATGGAACAATATGTGGAAACATGGCCTGAATTGGCCCTGTGTGCTCTCAGGTTCTGTCTCCCAGAACATGTAGCAGTTGGGGAGTTGAAGCCTCTTATTTGATAGACCAGCCTGGATTTTCTGCAGCAGGCAGAACCCCCCCTAGCCACCCAGCAGAGCCAAGGCCCTGGAGACAATTACTGGGCCTCTGGACATGAAAGCCTTAGGTATATGCTGGAGATGTCTTTCTGTATGCTGAAAATGTGATTTGGTTGATAAATAAAATTCTGATTGGCCAGTACCCAGGCAGGAAGTATAGTATAGGCAGGACAAATAAAGAGGAGCATTCTGGGAACAGGGAGGCTGAGTCAGGAAATGCTGCCAGCCGCCACTATGAGAAGCAAGATGTGAGGGCAGAACTGAGAAAAGATACCAAGCCATGTGGGTAAACATAAATAAGAATTATGGGTTAATTTAAGTGTAAGAGCTAGTCAGTAATAAACTTGAGCTAATGGCCATACAGTTCGTAAATAATGTAAGCCTCTATGTGTTTACTTGGGTCCTAGTGGCTGCAGGACTGGCAGGTGAGAGAGATTTGTCCTGACCTCTGGCAGGCTGGGACACAGCCTATACCTTCAGCTACAGGTATAGGCTAGGGATACTCTTCTAGCTTACATGCAGTCATAAGCAAATGGACACTTCCTAGAGGGGCTTCATGGGGTCCTGGTTCAATGGAATCTTACTGATCAATTGAATAGTGTGCAGAGAAGGCTTATTATCTATTAGCCTGGCCAAAATTCTAGGCCAAAGCCCAGGAATCTGCATGTCAACAAGACCCTCTGTGGCAGTGGTTATCAACTTTCGTAATGCTGTGACAGTCTGTCATAGATGTCACTGCAGGAGAGAGAAGCTGCCTGCATGAATAAAGGAAGCTTAGAGAGCAGGTACAGTTCACAGTCCTTGAAACCAGAGAAATCAAATGACATGGGATGATAGCACTCTTTTCCCAAACAACTGCTACCACATTGTTGTTGGAAAGTTCCCAGGGTCACTCATTTCTGTGTGCATGTGCCTGCTCTGAGCTGTCTTCCTTCTCATCATTGGAATAAACTCAAATAGCCAAAATTTTCCATAACTCTCAAGAGCTTGCTTTTCTGGACAATTTTTAGAGAGGAGTGCCAGGACCAAGACTGGTTGTGTAGAGCCATCTGGAGAAGCTTGGCTGTAGGGTAAAATGGTCAGCCAAAAAAAACCACCCTGGCCCTGAAACCAGAGCCAGTGAAAGAAACACACCCTAGTCCTGAAATCCAAGCCATTGAAAGAATCCCATTAGTCCTGAAACCAGAACCAAAGAAACACACCCTGACCCTGAAACCACAGCCAAAGAAACACACTTTGTCCGTGGAACCAGAGCCAGTCAAAGAAATACACCCTGGCCCTGAAATTAGAGCCAAAAGTCTAAAAAGGGTCAGTGAAAGAAACACACTTTGGCCCTAAAACTAGAGCCAACTCTGCCCTTGACCAACTAAACCAACCAATCGCTAAGCAGGAAAACCAACCAATCCCTGAGCAGAACATCTTCTTGAAAAATCTCCATCCTTAAGCCCCTATGTCTGTTCAGTTATCAGCTGTCCTTCACCATCCTTCACCATCCAGCGGCAGCTCTTCTCCTGGATTCCTCCTTCCCAAATAAATCTCTTTAATAAGAGTTTTGGGTGAAGATCTTTTGATTGCTGGGAATTTCCCTTGGGAGCAGAGCAGTGCAGAAGAAGAAGCAGATACTTCAGCAGGAAAGCTCCCTTGGCAGGGGGCAGAATTAACAACTTCTGCCAGAGCCTGGGCATATTGCTACATTTCTGGAGGAGGCGTTCTTCTTTTGCAGAGCAAAGAAGAAGTAACACCTTGGGCCAGAGATGAGAAGAAAAGGATACCTCTGCTGGGACATTCCCATAGAGGAGCAGATCATCAGAAGAAAAGGATACCTCTGCTGGGAAGCTCTCTTTCACAGGAAGGGGCAGAGCAAAACTAATCTGTAATGACTCTCTCTCAGAGGGAAACAGCATTGCCACATACTATCTGGAGACCATCTTCCACTGTATCCCAGTTTCAATTATACCTTGACTTTCCAACAAGTCAGTATACTTTCTCCTCACAACTGCAGGTATCCAGGATTCCTCCCTTCACAGCTGTAGGTTTAGCCTGACTACCCTAAAAGTCAGGATGCCTTTCCCTCCAGAGCTATAACACTTGCTGGTATGGCCTGACTACCCTACAAGTCAGGATACCTTTCCCTCCAAAGCTGTAACACTTGAAGGTATGGCTTGACTTCCTGACAAGTCAGGATACCATTCCCTCCAGAGCTGTAACACTTGTACCACCTTCAATAGTAAGCATATTACCTGCCTGGAGACCAGGTTCCTTGCAGAAATAAAAAGTAAAGTAACCAGATCTCAGGAATGCTCAAAGTAAGAGGAAGTGTGTTATATGGCAGCTTTACTGAGGTTAGAGAGGACCAGGGAGTGGGGAAGTATCAGGAGGCTCCCAAAAAATCCAAGGCATCTTTCTCCTATAAGATTTGTGTTCAGGATTATCATTCTATTTTATACATAAGACAACTGATCCATCCAGGGATGCCTAGTGACTTATGCTGAGGATGAGCTCTATCTCACATTGTGAACAGGGGTATTGTGGTGGTTTAAATAAGAATGGTCCCCATAGGCTCCCATATCTGAATGCTTAGTCATCAGGGAGTGGCATCACTTGAGAAGGATAAGGATGTGTGGCATTTTTCGAGGAAGTGTGTCACTAGGGGTTGGACTTTGAGGTTTCAGAAGCCAGGGGTGGCCCAGGTCTCTCTTGGCAGATCAGGACGTAGCTCTCGTCTACTGCTGCATCAGCATTGGTGCCAACATGACGGTAATGGAGTAAATCTCTGAATCTGTAAGCAAGCCCACAATTAAATCCTTTCTTTTATCAGAGTTGACTTGGTCATGAAGTCTCTTCACAGCAAGAGTACAGGGACTTAGACCTTTAGCAGAATATTCTAGTCATATTTCTGTGCTTGGGTCTGTAGGGAAGAGGAGTGCAGCTTCTATCTTGCTCACCAGTGGTTACAGATCTGAGTCCAGCATAATTATTGGTGCTATGGCAAGCTCCCACCTGCCACCACTTTCAGGGGCATCAGAGAGAGTTTGTAAACCTCCCTCTGGCTGCTTTATAAAACTGCAGAAGTAGTTCCTTCTTTAGTGACAGGTTACTTTTGGGGAGGTGCCAGGGGATTGGGAAAATAAATAAGATTATAGCTGGGGTCATTAGGACCACTTCTAGTACCTGGATGCTGTGCTGGAGAAGACACAGCCTTGCCTGATGCTCATTCTCTACCTGAAAGGCATCACGGGCCTCAGGAGTCCTCAGAGGGCACAGGTGAGCAGCAGTCCCAGCAGCCCCTGCAGCCTTCCTGCCCTCCATCTCATTTCAGCTCACTGAGGGGGCAGGATCTGGTAGAACTCAGTGCTCCATCTGTGTCTAGCTGGGGACACTTTCTCTCTTATCCTTCTGCTATGATAATGGAGAGGCTCCTGGAAAGGGCACCTTGGCTGACGGTCAGTTTGGTGTGAGATAGCAGAAAGATGAGGACTGTAAGGTGTGACATTAGCAATTACTTCCCCAGACAGTCTCTTGTATCTTGGAGAGCTCTGGCATCATCTCTGATATTACCAGTGCTGTGCAGATACCAATGGCCCTTGGGGCATTTGTCCAGTGCCTATGTGTTTCAACCAAAGACATGTTGAAAACACTGAGCTGGCTACTAGAGAGAGAGAATGGAAAGCACAGAGATACCAGAGAGACACCAAAGGAAGGTGGGCTTTGGTCTCATTTTAAAACAGCAAGAAATCAATGTTCCAGGGGAAGGCACTGTGATTCCTCGACAGGGTGTTGGGAGCTTCCTGGAGGAGTTGGACTTGACGTGGACCTCCCAGGAAGATGGCTCAGCAGCTCCTCTGGGAAGCAATGGGCCTATCCTTCTTTGGGTTCCTAAAGAGTAGACCCAGAGTCAAGGATTTCTGATGTTTAATTTGGCACAGCCAGGAGCTGACAGACTGCTCTGCTGGAGGTCTTCTGCTTTCCCTCTGAGTGAAGAAGGAATCAGGGGAACTATTTTAGTACCATCACTGCTCTTCATCCCCACTCCATTCCTTTGGGAATTGTTGCACTAAAAACAGGGAGGGGAAACTGCCCTGGCAAAGCCTGAGGTTCTCATACTTTATATCACAACCACTAGCAGGGCAGGAGTCACCAAGCATTGCTGTCTGCCAGTGAGTCCTAAGATGTCTGAGGTCCCAGCTGTGTGGGTGGCACCCAGATCTCCAGTGTAGCCTGAGAGCTTTTAGAGGCAGTGTATTAGGACAGAGATAGTCCCTTTCCTGACAGCACAGGTGAGGAAGTGTTGGTGAATCTGATGACTAAGTTTTGTCCTGCATGACATTTCCACCAATATGAAGTCTAAAGCATCCAGGAAGTGACTTGAGCACCTCCCATTCCCTAAGTGCTTGTGGATAGTACCAGTTTTCCTCTGGCTCTGACAAAAGAGGACTGAAGACTCTGAAGCCAAGTTGCATTCCGTGCAACTGTGAATCAGCCCAAGGAGATTGTCTTGTGCAGGGAGGCAGAAGAAGCAGCTGACCTCTGAGAGACCCCCTACCTATAAAGGGGTGGGTGAATTGATAGCCACGGAGTGGGGTGAGACTCCACTGGGCTTTCAGATCCCGCTAGGGCAGAGTCTCTTCTGCCAGTCACTTCCTGAATGTGTATGCTTCTGTGTGCCAGGTTTGCCTGAGATGAAGCAGTGTGTAGGGCAGGTCCTGTCCCTTGGCTTCTGGAATCGGGTATTCCTGAGATAGCTAACCTTGGCTAGCATGGTTTGCCAGTGTAATACACCATCTAAAAGGACACAGTACACCTCATGTCACTCATTTGTTCTGGGTTCAAACAAGTACACTTCCTAACCTCATTTCCTAGAAACTTTTATTTCTCATCTAATTGATCAGAGATCTTAGGAAGGGAAGAGCCATTCCCTGGGCTGTTTTTGAAAAGTGAGTCTTGAACTCTCTACAGATAAGTAATGAAAAGGTTCTAATGAGGCAGAGAGAGATATCTCTGGTTTTGTAAGGAGGAGGTGCAGAATGGCATCCCCTGTGTCCATGGGAATGCTCCTGGAAAGGGCAACTATTGGTTCATTGGGGAACAGCTCAATGGCACGCAGGTGAAGGCTGTTGGCAGTGACTCTACCAGTACCTTCCCTGAACATTCTATTCTTCTCTGGAGAGCCCTGAGCATCCTCTTGATGTCACCACTGTTGAAGAAACACCAACTGCCATTTGGGGCATTTGTACAGTGCCTCCGGGATTCACAAAGACATATTGGTGAGACTGAGAATGCTACTTGGGAAAGAGAATGGACAGCCTAGAGAAGAGAGAGAGGCAGAAGGAATCTGGTCATCTGTTTCAGGATAAAACATCAAGAAATAAATGTTCCAGGGGAAGGTACAGTGAGTTTTGTGTAGGGAATGGGGAGCTTCCTGGAGGAGGTAGGACTTGAGTTGGGCCGTCATTAATGGGGCTCAGCAACTGGGATACTTTGGGAAACAATGTGGCTATGCTGCTTCTCTAGGTTCCTAAATAGCAGACACAGAGAAGGATTTCTGGGGTTAGTTTGACAGAGATCTAGAAATTATCAAATCTGCAGCTAATGTGCTGGGGAATCTCCTTATTTTCATTCAGAGTCGAAACAGGGCATCAAGAGGCACAGAATGATAGATGAGCAATCCCTGTCAGGATAGAGTGTTCCTGAAATTCACCCTCAGCAGATTCCTTTATGTTGTATGGATATCTGATGCTGTTAACAGGTAGATTAACTCCCTTGGGCATTCACCAAGGTTCCAGCCATTCAATTCCTCTTGGTACTACACACAGATGGTCAAGGCTTGGTGGTGCTAAGCACTATGGACTCCAGGACTTTCCTGCACCACATCAGATATGAGCTGAGGTTGTACTCCAAACCAGCATGGCTTCCAGGGCCCATGGGACTGCAGTGGGTGTTGAGGCACATATCTAGCCATTGTGGTGGAGGACCCAGATGTGGCTTATGTGCCCCAGCCTGAAGATAGCTGCCCTGTTCTTTCAGAGCTACTAAGGTTCCAAGCACTTCTTCCTCAGGCCTCTACTTGGTACTTAGTGTAAGTATTTCAGCTTTAGGGGGAATAGCTTCCCCAACAGAAGTGTTACAGCTCTGCTCCAGCAGGCAAGGTTTCCCCAGTGCAAATGTAACAGCTCTGCTCTGGTAGGGGGAGGTTTCCCATTGCAAGTGTTACAGCTCTACTCTGAAAGATTTCCTGGAAATCAGGAGACAAGAAATACCACAAAGTCACACCACACAACATTAACTTACACAAGATACTTATTGAGATGGAAATCCCAAGAAGGTGGATCATCTGCTTTGGTGAAAAGCCACAGGGAACTGAGCAGAAGGCAGTCTATACAAGGGGTTTCTTGGGAGTGTGGAGCTTTCCAGTTTGGCCTGGACTTGATGAGACTTTTGTGAACTGATTTGGGGTCAAGCTCAGAGATTGATAGGATTCTTATTCCTGGAACTGGTCATGGGCTTGGAATGAAGTCAGGGTCAAAATGTTCTTTCCTTGGCCCTGATCTCAGGGCCTTCATGGTCAAGTTTTTTCCTTGGCCCTTTTACCCTAAACGTAGCATTACCTCTCTTGGCCCTATGACATTCAATTATGTAAATACTCTTTTTTAATCTACCTCCAGGAATGACTGGAAAGGCATCTTTTCAACTCTCCCCTCACTGAGCAGGATCTGGAGATGAACAAGGTGGAGAAAATGACCATTCAGCTACAGATGATGACCTGTTAGAGGAATGAACTGCATTGAATCTTGGACCATTATACTAATAACGATTTGAACAGCAGGGAGTCATTATGCCTAGTTCTCTGTTGACTGACTTGAAACCACTGTGTCCAGCTCAGCTTTCCTCAGGGACAGGAGGATGACCTCTTTGGTGACCTCATGCACAAACTAACTTTCCTGAGTGCATCTGAGAGGCAAAACTTGATGCCTAGGTGGGAGTGAGATGGGTACACAGGCTGTTCTGCTTCATGAAGAGCAGAGCCTGTGGCCTGAATCACAGTCTGGGTATAGGGGCAGTAGTGTGTGGTTGCTCATCGTGCATTTCAAGATGTCTTGACAGGTGTTGGCTTGTGAGAAGTGCAGGTTATTGTGAGTTTATGTTGAGTCTTTGTACTTGACAAGCAGGTGATTGTGTGCTGATGGTTCTTGGTAGAGTGTCTCATAGTAGGAATAGTGGGTGTTAGGATAATAAAGGGGGGAATTACAGGAGAGAGTGAAAAAGAAAAAGGACACATCAGAGGGTAACAAGATCAAAGCCATACTGTGGATGCAATGAGAGTGAATGTGATTTGTATTATGTGTACTTAGACACAATGGTGATATCCAACCTGTGGTTCTGTCTAGGTAAATGTGCCACTCAGCTGGTGAGTCAGTGAGAAAGCAGTAGGCTAAGATGTCCTTGAAAACAGACAGTCTTGCAACAGGACAGTTTTTAAAAGAATTGGTAATTTAGTTCTCAGTTTGGACAGTGGTTAAGAGGACTAAGGAGCTTGTGTTGAGGTTTAGTGTTTACGTACAAGAATGTTGGTAGTCTGTTGAGGATTCCCTTTGCTTCAGTGTCAGAAATGATGAACTCCTTTTATGAACACCAGTGTGCGGTTGTGTGTCAGTGTGTGTGTGTGTGTGTGTGTGTGTGTGTGTGTGTGTGTGTGTGTAGATGAGAGGACCAATTCAGGGAGTTGCTTCTTTCCTTCTACCATTTATGTTCTGGATTTTGAACTTAGGCCATCATGTTGGGAGGCAGGCCTATTTAGCCAATTGTCTCTACATGTATTTCTTTTTTAATTACAAGCTTCATGAAAATTGGTAGAGGCTACAATTTGAAGCATATGGGGAAACTTCTAACACCTGAAACAGTGTGAAATCATGACAAACATATAGGGTTATGATTTGGTTCAGTCATTAGAAAATTTACCACTTGTTTGTAAGGAAGCAAGCTTGAGTATCAGGAAGCAACATAAGACCTGATATTCATGCTAGGGTGCATCTGTGTCTGAAGGAGTCTACTGAGAGACTGGAGATGAAGACAGGGAATCCCTGGAAGTTCCCCCAGAGAGCTAGCCTGGGGGTCAAATACAAGAACAAGCTGGAAATCTCACACAACCAGCACATAGAGACACAAACACATACACAGACACACACACATGTACATACACACACATACACACACACAACATTAGACATCACTGAACTCATGATTTTGGGGTGAGTTAGCTGCTGAAAAGACTGGGAGCAAAGGAAAGGCTAGGTTCAAGGCTCTCTTGGGCTTTCATTCAACAGTGACCCTTTCTACATGATTCTGAAAAGTACGTTCAAAGCCCACTGTACCAGATCCTCAGTAGTAGTGAATTCCAAAGTGGATGATAAAATGAAGCTGTCGTCTTGGAGTTTACTAACAACAGCTCCTGGAATCTGGATCTCTTAACTGTACTCACGAAGACCTGGTACTGAAGGAAATTATTGTCCTCCTATAAATTTTGGGACAGGTTTTGAGTTACAAGGACTCAGAATTACACAAAAATGCTTGTTGAACACAAAAACAGCCAGGTGGTGGTTTCAGCATTTATTTGTCAATGGATTATTTAAAAAGTAATTTGAAAATACAAAAAAAATGTGGTGGCTTCTGGGATGCTAGAGAGGGATGCTTGGAGGCAGAAATCAATTTCATGGTCTACCAAACCAACCTCTTAGGAGAGAACATCAGTCTCAATGAAATGCCAACACACTGTCATGACAGAGACAAGGCTGTGTTGCTTTAAGAGCAAGGAGGACAGATGAAATGGGACTATTAACTACATGAGCATGTAGATAGAAAACCATCCATTACTATAGTCATCAGAACAAGGCACACAGAAGAACTACCTCTCTCCCTCTCCCTGTGTGTATGTGTTGGGGTGTTGTTGTTTTAATCAGGGGCTAAACTCTCCCCATGTCTTCAACATGAGAAAAAGTTGTAAGGAAAGCAGTCACCAATCATAATCAACTCTTGAAGCTCAAATGTTTTGAAAATTCCGAATGTAAGGTACATCAGGAAGTCATAATAAGGATCCAGAATATTTAATAAATGATTTTTCATATGAATGTTAAAAGGATTTTCACATTTCATAGTGAAGCAATACCTGAAAAAGGGCCAAACTGACAGCTGAAGTAAAACAAACATTAATGTCGTCATTTTCTTAGTTACAATTTTCTATAATCGTTGTAGAGTTTTCATTTACCTTTAGAAGTGGACAACATTACCAAACAGAAGTCTTTATCCAGGTAAGAATACAGTTTAAAAATACAGGAAGTAATTGGTGAATCCCAAGACAAGGAATTAATAGTGTTGAGTGTACCTTGAGGCAGACACAATACAATGTGCTCAATGCCTGCTGTGACTTAGAGTCACCACAGCCAGTTTGTAAAGTATCTGTGTTATTATAACCCCTTTAGAACTAATTAGACAACTGCTGTCCTGAGAGCTGGATTGTTGGGCCCCATGGTCCTGGATCTGAAGTGAATCTCCTGCCCCTGTGCACAGATTGATTTGGGACATTGTTTGTTTACTGGCCTCAGGTAAATTCTGAGTGAGCAGTAAGTCCTTGCAGGTAGTGGTGGCTGAATAAGAAAATGACCTGGAAACAATAGTGAGAGGAATATTAAGTGCAGTATTCTCCCATAAGAGAAGATGTCTGGTGTTTGACCAAGGATATTTGCAGAAATAAACACACATTAGAGTAATTTTGAAACATGATGGTGATAATACACCTAAATACATTTTAATGGGTTCAGTTAGTTATTTCAGTGATCAGGGAATCTCCCAGGTGCCTTTATCTTCAGCTTCAATGCAAGTAAAGCTTATCTTCCCTTGGACACTTCTATTTTAGGATCATAAATGAGAGCATCTCCTCTATTTCTGTCTTTGCTTCTGTATATAAAATAACAAGAAGTTGTGGATATTTAGACACGTGTAATCTGTTCATCAAAATTTACATTGTGAAGAAGTGGCACTGTGGTTTTTATATGATTCCACTAAATGTATGTTTAAAAGTCTTCAACTAGTTAAATAATATGTGTTTCTCCATGCCATTAGTTCTGGAAGTGAAGATTCAAGTAACATATATTAAAATTTTAATTTCTTTTTTTTACATTATAAAATAATATACACTTAGATGTCATCTATGTATATATTCTAACATTTGCCCCATTAGAAGGGTTTAATCAGATACATGCATATGCATATTAAAGGTATTTGAAAGCTGTGAGTTGATAAAAGTTAGGATATCTGATCTGTGTAACCTGGAGTCCTAGCATGAGGGCGTGCATTAATTATAAGCTGCATTTTAGTGATTTTTGAATGTGAATAAATGGACAAATGAGTTTTTGTAAACAAGTTTCACAGGTACTATGATATGGACAACACTAATATTTCAATCAGTGTTTATTTATAAAAGGAAAATATAAGGGAAAATAATGTTCATTTTTACTTCCCAACCTTGGAAGAAGAGAAAGACTGATGAAGGGGTTATTAATATTAATAATCACCTTATACAGATTTAGAATTGTTGAAACATAGTGAATCAATTTTAGTCCAAATGACAACAGCAAGGCTAAGATTTTTAGCTCATGACTTTCTCTTATTCTAGCTACCATTTTATACTTCTTGATATCCCAGTAATTTGTGAATAGATAAGCATATTTGAAGGTATTTCATTGTTAATTATTAGTTTCTACTGTTTGCATGTCAATGCCCTGTGACTACTAAAGAATATATAGATTTGAAAACATGCACCCCAAAACTAAAATATTAATTTCAGAACCAAACCAAAAAAGTCAATCCTCACCCTTTCCATTGCAGAACATATCTAAAGACCCAGAAATGAAGATAAATGACAGAGAATATATTTCTGTGGACAAGAAACAGTGTCTGTTTCTTGATCAAACTACATCACAGTATTTACATCGATCAGAGCCAGGTCACCAGAAGAGGTTAAAGAGAAGGGTTTGAAATCTTTTTGGAAGTCCTGAAGTTAATGTTTGTCCTCAGGAAGAGAGAGCCTCTACCTAATACCTCTGAAGAGCAAACACCCCTAAAGGTAATCCCCACTGATTTGAAAAGTAATATATTTGCTTGGGAGGGGAAAGCTGCATCTGTGTGCCCATGTCTGCAGTATTGCAGATGATGTCAGAAAAGAGGAGTCCAGCCTCAAACGTATCCTCTCCCTCCTTCACACCCTCACTTCCAGGGACACTCTTGCCAGTCACCATCTATGGCCTAAGTGAAAATAAGTTAGATCATAGAAATAAAAACTCAGAAAGTAAACATGCTTTTAACACAACTCAGGAGAACTCATTAAAACAGAGAGAATAAACAATTAGACTTCTGGAGTAATTACAGTCAACATGAAAGTGAGCAACATGCTTGTGTTTTTGGAGACTTGTTCATTTTATGTGGATGAATGTTTTATCTGCATTCTGTCTGTGCACCATGTGTGTGCTCACTGCCCACAGAGGTCAGAAGAGGACATCAGATCTCCTGAAACTGGACTAACAGTTGGTTGTCAGCTCCCATGTGGGTGCTGTGAATCGATCCTGGGTCTTCTGCAAGACCAAGTGTTCTCAAGGCTGAACCACCCTTCCAGCTCCCAGAATGAATGCTGGAGATGCAAATGATTAGGGTAAGAGCTGAGATATTACAAGTGGAAATAAGCAGCCAGTCTCAGGATGCTTGCTAAGTTCCTGGAGGCCAGGCATCATCACCTTGCTAGTTTTACAATTGAAATCCAGAGACTATGTAGGTATGAAGAACAGCAATAAGGAGGCTGGACATGCTAATCCCAGCACTCAGGAGACATGGTGGGTCTTTGGGAGTTCAAGTACACCCTGGTCTCAATTTATTTGGGAGATGGGGGAAGGCAATGTACATGTATGTCATTGCAGAAGTGTGGGGGTCAAAGGATAATTTTTGAGAGTCAAATCTCTCCTCCCATCTTGTCAGTCTCAGGGGTCAAATTCAGGTTGTCAATCTTCCTGGCAAGTGCCTTTATCCACTTAGCCATCTCACTAGCCCTCTGATGCACTTTGACTAAAAATATTTTCACACTAACACACAGGGGCTTGGTGCTCATGTGCTTTAACAACGGGTTCCGACTTTGGGAGATAGTTTAACCTTTAGAACATGGCCTAGCTAGCAGAAGAATGTTGACTGTGATGGGTCTTTTTTCTTATTTTTTTTAAATTTTATTATTTAATTTTAGTTTACATATCAGCCACGAATTCCCCTGTCCTCCCTCCTCCTGCCAGCCCCAACCTCCCTCCAGTCCACCCCCATTCCCATCTTCTCGAGGGCAAGGACTCCCCTGGGATTCAGCTCAGCCTGGTAGATTCAGTTGAGGCAGGTCCAGTCCACTCCTCCCTTCACCCAGGCTGAGCAAAGTGTCCCAGCATAGGCCCCAGGCTCCAAACAGCCAGCTCATGCACTAAGGACAGGTTCTGTTTCCACTGCCTGGGGGCCTCCAAAACAGTTCAAGCTAATCAACTGTCTCACTTAAACTGAGGGCCTGATCCAGTTTCATTGGAGCTTCTCAGTTATTGGTTCATAGTTCATGTGTTTCCATTCGTTTGGATATTTGTCCCCGTGCTTTTTCCAATCATAGTCTCAACAATTCTTGCTCATACAATCCCTCCTCTCTCTCGCCAACTGGACTCCCAGAGCTCCGCCTGGGGCCTGGCCATGGATTTCTGCATCTGTTTCCATCAGTCATTGGATGAGAGTTCTACCATGACAATTAGGGTATTTGGCCATCCGATCACCAGAGTAGGTTAGTTCAGGCTTTCTCTCAACCATTGCCAGGAGTCTATTGTGGAGGTATCTTTGTGGATTTCTGGGGGGTCTCTCTAGCACTTTGCTTCTTCCTATTCCCATGGGGTCTTCATTTATCATGATATCTCTTTCCTTGTTCTCCCTCTCTGTTCTTGATCCAGCTGGGATCTCCCACTCCCCTAAGATTTCTTTCCCCCAACCTTTGTCCTTCATTACCCCCCCCACATCCAGTTTGCTCATGTAGATCTCATCTATTTCTCTGTTGTTGGGTGATCCCTGTGTCTTTCTTCGGGTCCTCTTTACTAGGTAGCCTTCCTGGAGTTGTGAGTAGCAATCTAGTCATCCTTTGTTTTACATCTTGTATCCACTATGATTGACTACATACCATGTTTGTCTTTCTGAGTCTGGGTTACATCACTCAGGATGATTTTTTCTAGATCCATCCATTTGCCTGCTAACCTCATGATGTCATTGTTTTTCTCTGCTGAGTAGTATTCCATTGTGTGTATGTACCACATTTTATGTATCTATTCTTCAGTTGAAGGACATCCAGGTTTTTTCCAGGTTCTGGTTATTACAAACAATGCTGCTATGAACATAGCTGAGCAAGTGCCCTTGTGGTATGATTGAGCATTCCTTGGGTATATGCCCAAGAGGGGTATAGCTAGGTCTTCAGGGAGATTGATTCCCAATTTTCTAAGAAAGCGCCATATTGATTTCCAAAGAGGTTGTACAAGCTTGCATTCCCACCAGCAGTGGAGGAGAGTTCCCCTAACTCCACATCCTCTCCAGCATAAGGTATCTTCAGGGTTTTGGATTTTAGCCATTCTGATGGGTGTAAGGTGGTATCTCAGAGTCATTTTGATTTGCATTTCCCTGATGATTAGGGATGTTGAGCAATTCCTTAAATGTCTTTCAGCCATTTGAGCTTCCTCTGTTGAGAATTCTCTGTTTAGTTCTATAGCCCATTTCTTAATTGGACTGTTGGGCATTTTGATGTCTAATTTCTTGAGTTCCTTATATATTCTGGATATCAGTCCTCTGTCAGATGTGGGCTTGGTGAAGACCTTGTCCCTTCTGTAGGCTGTCACTTTGCTGTGTTGACCATATCATTTGCTCTATGAAAGCTTCTCAGTTTCAAGAGGTCCCATTGATTGATTGTTTCTCTCAGTGTCTGTGCTACTGGTGTTGTATTTAGGAAGTGATCGCCTATGCCAATGCGTTCAAGACTACTTCCTACTTTCTCTTCTAGCAGATTCAGAGTAGCTGGATTTATGTTGAGGTCTTTGATCCACTTGGACTTAAGTTTTCTGCACGGTGACAGATATGGATCTATTTGCAGCCTTACATGTTGACATCCAGTTATGCCAGTACCATTTGTTGAAGATGCTTTCTTTTTTCCATTGTACAGTTTTGGCTTCTTTGTCAAAAATTATATGTTCATAGGTGTGCAGATTAATGTAAGGGTCTTCAATTCCATTGGTCCACATGTCAGTTTTTATGCCAGTACCAGGCTGTTTTTATTACTGTAGCTCTATAGTAGAGCTTGAATTCAGGGATTATGATGCCTCCAGAGGTTGTTTTATTGTACAGGATTCTTTTGGATATCCTGAGTTTTTTTGTTTTTCCATATGAAGTTGAGTATTGTTTTTTCCAGGTCTGTGAAGAATTGTATTGGAATTTTGATGGGGATTGCATTGAATCTGTAGATTGCTTTTGGTAAAATTGCCATTTTTACTATGTTAATTCTGCCTATGCATGAGCATGGGAGATCTTTCCATTTTCTGACATCTTCAATTTCTTTTTTCAGGGACTTAAAGTTCTTGTCATAAAAGTTCTTCACTTGCTTAGTTAGAGTTACCCCAAGGTATTTTATATTATTTGTGGCTATTGTAAAGGGTGATGTATCTCTGATTTCCTTCTCAGCTTGTTTGTCAATTGTATATAGGAGGGCTACTGATTTTTTTGAGCTTATCTTGTATCCTGCTATGTTGCTAAAGGTGTTTATAAGCTGTATGAGTTCCTTGGTCAAATTTTTGGGTCACTCATGAATACCATCACGTCATCTGAATAGAGCGAAAGCTTGACTTCTTCCTCTCCAATTTGTATCCCCTTGATCTCCTATGTTTTCTTATTTCTCTAGCTAGAACTTCAAGTCCTATATTGAATAAGTATGAGGAGAGTGCACAGCCTTGCCTCATTCCTGATTTTAGTGGAATTGCTTTGAGTTTCTCTCCATATACTTTGATGTTGGCTGTTGGCTTGCTGTAAATTGATTTTACTATATTTAGGTATGTTCCTTGTATTCCTGATCTCTCTAGAATCTTTATCATGAAGGGGTGTTGGATATTCCCAAAGGTTTTTTTCAGCATTCAGTTAGATGATCTAGTGGGTTTTTTCTTTGAGTTTGTTTATATGGTGTATTACATTGACATATTTTTCGTATGTTGAACCAATCTTATATCCATGGGATGAAGCCTACTTGGTCATGGTGAATAATTGTTTTGATGTGTACTTGGAGTCTGTTTGCCAGTATTTTATTGAGTATTTTTGTATCAATGTTCACGAGGGAGATCAGTTGTAGTTCTCTTTCTTTGTTTCATCTTTGTTTGGCTTAGGAATCAGAGTAATTGTAGCATCATAGAAGGAGTTTGGTAATGTTCCTTCTGATTCTATTGTGTGGAATAATTTAAAGAGTATTGGTATTATCTCTTCTTTGAAGATCTGGTAGAAATCTGCGTTGAAACCATGTGGTCCTGGGCTTTTTTTGGTTGAGAGAATTTTAATGACTGATTCCATTTCCTTAGGAGTTATTGGACTATTTAAATAGTTTATCTGGTCTTGATTTAACATAGGTATTTGGTACCTATCCAGAAAATTATTCATTTCTTTTAGATTTTCCAGTTTTGTGGAGTAGAGGTTTTTGAAGTATGACCTGATGATTTTCTGGATTTCCTCCGTGTTAGTTGGTATCTCTCCCTTTTCATTTCTGATTTTGTTGATTTGGATGCTCTCTCTCTCTCTCTCTGTCTTTTGGTTAGTTTGGATAAGGGCTTGTCTATCTTGTTGATTTTCTCAAAGAACCTCCAACTCTTTGTTTCATTAATTCTTTATATTGTTCTCTTTGTTTCTATTTTATTGATTTCAGCTCTCACTTTGATTATTTCCTGGCTTCTATTCTTCCTTGGTACCATTGCTTCCTTTTGTTCTAGAGCTTTCAGGTGTGCTGTTAAGTCACTAGTGTGAGATTTCTCCAACTTCTTTATGTGGGCATTTAGTGCTATGAATTTCCCTCTTAGCACTGCTTTCATAGTGCCCCATAGGTTTGGGTATGTGGTGTCTTCATTTTTGTTGATCTCTAGGAAGTCTTTAATTTCTTTCTTTATTTCTTCCTTAACCCATTGGTGATTCAGTTGAGTATTATTCAGTTTCCATGAGACTGTAGGTTTTCTGTAGTTTTTGTTGTTGTTGAAATCTAACTTTAAACCATGGTGGTCTGATAGAACACAGAAGGTTATTCCAATTGTTTTGTATCTGTTGAGATTTGTTTTGTGGCCAAGTATGTGGTCGATTTTAGAGAAGGTTCCATGGGGTGCTGAGAAGAAGGTATATTTTTTTGTTAGGATGGAATGTTCTGTAGATATCGATTAAGTCCATTTGAGTCATAACATCAGTTAAGTTCTTTATTTCTCTATTAAGTTTTGATTTGGGAGATCTGTCCAGTAGTAAAAGTGGAGTGTTAAAGTCCCCCATTATTAATGTGTGGGGCTTTATATGTGGCTCAAGCTTTAGTAATATTTCTTTTACATATGTGTGTGCCCTTGTGTTTGGGGCATAAATGTTCATAATTGAAACTTTATCTTGGTGGGACTTTCCTGTGATGAGTTTGTAATGCCCTTCTTGATCTCTTTTGATTGATTTTAGTTTGAAGTCTATTTTGCTGGATATTAGCATGGCTACACCCACTTGTTTCTTAAGACTGTTTGATTGGAAAGTGTTTTCCCAGCCTTTTATTCTGAGATAGTGTCTATCTTTGAAATTGAGGTGTGTTTCTTGTATGCAGCAGAAAGATGGGTCCTGCTTTCGTATCCATTCTGTAAGCCTGTGTCTTTTTATAGGTGTATTAAATCCATTGATATTAAGGGATATTAATGACCAGTGATTGTTAATTTCTGTTATTTTTTGGTGGTAATGTGTGTATGTACTTCTCTTCCTTGGGGTTTACTGCTGTGGTGTTACCTATTGTCTGTGTATTCAAGGGTGTATCTGACTTCCTTAGGTTGGAATTTTCCTTCTAGTGCTTTCTGTAGGGCTGGGTTTGTGGATAAGTATTGTTTAAACTGGCTTTGTCTTGGAATGTCTTGTTCACTCCGTCTTTGATGATTGAAAGTTTTGCTGGGTATATTAGTCTGGGCTGGCATCCATGGTCTCTTAGTGTCTGCATTGCAGCTGTCCAGGTCCTTCTGGCTTTCAAAGTTTCCATTGAGAAATCGGGTGTTATTCTGATGGGTTTGCCTTTATAAGTCACTTGTCCTTTTTCCTTTGCTGCTCTTAATATTCTTTCTTTATTCTGTACATTTAGTTGTTTAATTATTATGTGGCGAGGGGACTTTTTTTGAGGGGGTCTAGTCTGTTTGGTGTTCTATAGGCTTCTTGTATCTACATAGGCATTTCCTTCTTTAAGTTGGGAAAGTTTTTTTCTCTGATCTTATTGAATATATTTTCTGTGCCTTTGAATTGGTATTCTTCTCCTTCCTCTATCCCTATTATTTGTAGGTTTGGTCTTTTCATGGTGTCCCAAATTTCTTGGACATTTCATGTCATAACTTTGTTGGCTTTAGTGTTTTCTTTGACTGATGAATCTATTTCTTCTACCGTATCTTCAACGCCAGAGATCCTCTCTTCCATCTCTTGTATTCTGTTGGTTATACTTGCATCTGAAGTTCCTGTTCATTTACTCAGATTTTCTATTTCCAGCATTCCCTATGTTTGTGTCTTCTTCATTTTTTCTATTTCCCTTTTCAGGTCTTGTACTGTTTCCTTCATCTGTTTCATTGCTTTTTGATGATTTTCTTTCAGGGATTTACTGTTTTCTTCTGCTTTATTTGTCCTTTCCTCTAGTTGTTTACAGCGTTCTTCCCATTTTTTGTTTGTCTGTTCCTCAATTTCATTTGTGATTTCTTCTATATAAGCCTCTACTGTAGATGTAACCAACCTTCTTATTAAATAAGAAACACAGAACCAATGCAAAGAAGAAAGCCAAGAGGTCAGAGCTAAGAGCTAAAACCTTACCCTTCCTCCTGTGGTGGTCCTACCTCTCTGAATCAGAGCTACCCCTGTGTTAAAGTCTTTATATCGAGTTCGTGTTCTGCCTTCTCATTGGTTGTAAACCCAACCACATGACCGCTTCATCACGAACTGTCTGTATAGGCCTCCAGGTTTTCTATGATTGGTATTGAAATTAAAGGCATGTGTATCCAATACTGGCTGTATCCCTAAACACACTGAGACTTACCTAGCTCTACCTACCAAGTGCTGGGATTACAAGCATAGACCACCACTGCCCTACTTTCCTATGACTTGCTAATAGCTCTGACCCCTGGGCAATTTTATTTATTAACATACAAATAACATTTTAACACAAATAAAATATCACCATACTCTACCTTCTTTATGGTGTTATTCATAAGGTTGCTTTCTTCTGCTTCTTCCATTTTGTGATGTTCAGGTCTAGCTGTTGGAGGAGGGCTAGGTTCTGGTGATGCTGTACTGCTCTTCATTTTGTTGTATGTACTTCTGCCTTGACGTCTACCCATCTCCTTGTGGATTCATTCTTGGTCTTATCAGCGCTCTTGGTCCAGACAGAGCTGACAGATTCAGGAAGTCTCTCTCTCTTGTCCAGATGGGAGCTCCAGGGCAAGTATGGGAGCTTTTGTCCAGATGGGAGGTCTGGGGCAGGACGGGAGCTGCGGGCTGGTCTCTAAGTCTCAGGAAGTGGCTGGGATCTCGGTCAGATGGGTGTGGGGCCAGGGTGTGGAGATTGCAGGGTCTGCCGGGGGTTTTGGAGAAGGGACCTTCCCAGTGGGTGTGTAGGGGATCCTGCCTGATGGCCAGAACCTGGAGCCAAGTTGGGCAGATCTTCCCTGGAATGGCTGGTGCCCAGGGATGGGATCTAGGGTCAGACCTCTTTGGGTCTGACCCCAAGCACTTACCTCTTGTCCAGATGGGAGGTCCATTTAAAAAACTTTATCAGCCATTTGGTTTACATATTTTGGGAACTATCTCTTTAGTTCCATTGCTGTGGATATCGCTCTGTATGCTATGAATGTGTTGCTCTGATCGGTTAATAAGTAAAGTACTGATCGGCCAGGCAAGAAGTATATGTGGGACAAGCACCGAAGAGAATTGTGGGAAGGGTCAGGAGTCACCAGCCAGACACAGAGAAGGCAAGATGTAAACATACTGGTAAGCCACAAGCCACATGGCAAGGTATAGATTTATAGAAATATGTTAATTTTAGTGTAAGATCTAGCGAGCAAGAAGCCTCAGCCATTAGGCCAAACAGTCTGAGTGGCTGCAAGAGCCTGGTGGACACAGGAAAATTTCTGGCTACATTTCATGCCCCATTTTTTAAATTGGGTTGCCTGGTTTTATTGTTGTCATTGTTTATATATTATTTATTTATTTGTTTATTTGTTTATTTATTTTTAGACACAGTTTCTCTGTGTAATAGCCCTGGCTATCCTGGAACTTGTTTTGTACACCAGGCTGACCTTGAACTCACTGAGATCTACCTGCATCTGCCTCTCATGTGCTAGGATTAAAGCCGTGTGCCACCATGGTCCAGTTGGGTTGCTCTTTTGCTTGATGTTTGTTTTTCTAGTTAGTTAGTTAGTTAGTTAGTTAGTTAGTTAGTTAGTTAGTTAGTTTTAATATTCTAGGCAGCAGCCTTCTGTCAACTGTATAGCTAATAAAATTTTTTTCCCATTCTGTAGCCTGCCTCTTTCCTCCAATGATGGTGTCCTTTGCTGTACAGAAGCTTTTCGGTTTCATATGATCAGTGTTGGAATCCTTTCCTAGTATGAGACAGTGGGTTTGAGTCCAACACTTAAAAAATTCTTGCGCTTCATTTATACTATAATCATATTCCCATTAAAGCATATAGTGCTAGTACGTAGGTTATACATTACTCTAAAACATATTACGTCCCTTCCTTTATTCTCTTGCCTTAAACATGCACATCACTTGGTAGATTTATTACTATATTTGCAATCCAAATCAATCATATCTTAACTTTCCTTCATAAACTATTGCATGTTTATTTCTTACTAGTATTTTACCTAAAATTTATATAGAAATATTTTATAAGACATACACTCTTTACATATCAACTATAGAATTTTGTTTTGTTTGCTTTTTGAGGCAGGGTTTTTCTGTAGCTTTGGCTGTCCTGGAACTTGCTCTACAGACTGTGCTGGCCTCAAACTCATGGAGATCCACCTGCCTCTGCCTCCCAAGTGCTGGGATTAATGGCATGGGCCACCACACCCTGGCATAAAACTTTTTTAAAGGACTAGAGATATAGCTCAGATTTTTTTTCTTTTTTTTAAACTTACTGTTTTTATTATTAAATTTCTATTTGATTGGTGGTGGCACACGCCTTTAATCCCAGCATTTAGGAGGCAGAGCCAGGCAGATCTCTGTGAGTCTGAGGCCAGCTTGGTCTACAGTGCAAGATCCAGAACAGGCACCAAAACTACACAGAGAAACCCTGTCTCAAAAAACACACACACAAAAACAAATTTTTTATTCATTTTACATACCAACCACAGATCCTCTTCTCTTCTCTCCTCCCCTCCCCCAGCCTCCTCACCAACATACCACCCCATTCCCTCTTCCAAAAAGGTAAGACCTCACATGGGAAGTCAGCAAAGCCTCATACATTCAGTTAAGGCAGGACCAAGCCCCTCCTCTGCATCAAGGCTGTGCAAGGTGTCTCACCATAGGTAGTGGGATACAAAAGCCAGCTCATGCACCAAGGATGGATCCTGATCCTATTGCCAGGGGGCCCCTTAAGCAGACCAAGCTACACAACTGTCTTGCTTATGCAGAGGGCCTAGTCTAGTCCCATGGAGGCTTCATAGCTTTTGGTCTAAAGTTCATGAGTTCCCACTAGCTTGGTTCGGTTGTCTCTGTAGTTTTCCCCATCATGATCTTGATGCCCCTTGCTCAGGGAATCTCTTCCCTCTCTTCAACTGGACTCCTGGAGGTCAACCTGGTGCTGGACTGTGGATCTCTGCATCTGCTTCCATCAGTTACTGGATGAAGGCTCTATGATGACAATTAGGGTGTTTGCCAATCTGATTACTGAGGTAAGCCAGTTCAGGCACCCTCTCCACTATTGCTAGTAGTCTAAGCTGGGGTCATCCTTGTGGATTCCTGGGAACTTCCCTAGCACCCGATTTCTCACTATGCCCATGATATCTCCCTCTATCAAGGTATCTCTTTCATTGCTCCCCCACTCCATCCCTGTTCCAGCTTGACCATCCTGTTTCCCTATATTCTCATCTCCCATCCCCTATCCTTTATCATCTCCCCAACCCCAGTTTACTCATTGAGATATCCTCTGTTTCTCCTTCCCAAGGTGATCCATGCATTTCTCTGAGGGTCTCCCTGTTTCCTAGCTTCTCTGGAGTTGTGGGTTGTAGTCTGGTATTCCTTTGCCTTACATCTAGTATCCACTTATGAGTGAGTACATACCATGTTTGTCTTTCTGAGTCTAGGTTATCTCACTCAGGATGGTATTTTCTAGTTTTATCCACAGCCGTGTGGCAAAACACAGATGAATAGAAATAGGTTCATTTAAGTTGAAAGAGCTAACTAGCAAGAAGCCTGAGCCATAGATCAAACAGTTTGAATTAATATTAAGCCTTGGACAGGTTATTTGTGAACAGGTGGGCAGGAGAGAATAGTCCCTATACAGCAGAACTATAGTTCTGGTTTTCCTAATTTCTTTTTTATTTTAAACAGTTTATTGATTCTCTGTAGCTAGAGTTTTCCTACCTGGCCCACGGTCAGGGGAAATCTCTCTCACCTGCCAGTCCCACAGCCGCTCGGACCCAACCAAGTAAACACAGAGACTTACATTGCTTAAAAACTGTATGGCCGTACCAGGCTTCTTGCTAACTGTTCTTACAGCTTAAATTAATCCATTTCTATAATTCTATACCTTGCCATGTAGCTCATGGCTTACCGGCATCTTCACATGCTGTTTGTCATGGTGACGGCTAGCAGTGACTCCTTCTACCTTCCTGTTCTTTCTTTTCTCCTCTCGGTTAGTCCTGCCTATACTTCCTGCCTAGCCACTGGCCAATCAGATTTTATTTATTGACCAATCAGAACAAAACATTTGCCATACAGAACATCCCATAGCAATTCTCTGTTGGCTTTACATCATGCATCCCAATCCCACTTTCCCCCCAACTCATTCCCTCACACCTGAGCTCTGCCCTTGAAACCTCCCGCACAAGACAAAACAAAATTTAAAAGAAAAATTGAAAACCCAAAATTAGAAACAAACAAAAATCTTGAAGAGAAGGCTGTAGTGTGATCCAGTGAGTCCCTTTAGTCCATAGATCTTTTCTTGTGAGTGTTCCAGGCCTCTCTGGCTTCTCTACACTATAGATGGTGACCTTAACTTGTTGGATATCCTATTGATGCCTTGTGTCACAGAGTGTCACCTTGTGTCCTGCAACTTTGGATAGGCATGTCCCGGCCTTTCAAATGCTCCAGCAGTTCATAGATGAAGATGATGTTAGGGTGGGATAACTCAGCCCTGGTTCTGGTCTGGATGGTAACAGTTTGGTTAGCTCACCATCTCTCCTCACCTCACCACCCAGGCAAGCTCTCCAGCACTGTCCCAGCTAGCTCATCCATGCAGCCCGCAGAATGGAGAGAGGCCAGGTTTCCTGCTCTAACGCCCTCGTTTTTTGACTTACTCACCCTTGGATCACAAGACACAGCTCTGCTGTTTTGTCCAGGTGAGGTGCTGAGCCCACAATCCCAATTGCTGCAGTTGGTGAGAGGCTGCCCCAGCTCTCCTGTTCTTATTCCCCAGAGGCCAACTCTCCCACCAGCTGCAGGTAGCATGTGCTTAGGTGGGGCAGGTATCTTTCTCTCACCTTGAACAACACAAGGTGGAAGAAGGACGAGGACTCAATTCTTTTGCTCTCACAACCTCAGGGACAGCTCACTGGACCACCACCAACAAGGTACTCTCTAATGTGCTGCTCAGTCCGGGTACAGGACCCACTTACCCGACTGCTACAGTTGGTGAGGGGCAGGTCCAGCTCCCCCAGTGCTGCAGCCTGTGAAGGGTGAGGTTAATTCTGTGTTAACCTACCCTGTCTTTGGAGGTAACAGGAGCCACTGACATCAACATAGATCAAGGCTGTTGCAGGGCAATGGATACAGACAGTTCCTTTAAAAGCAAACTAGATCTGGAGGACACCAGAGCCCCTAGAGGCAGCATTGGCCACTCAGATCTGTATGGCCCCAGCAGAAGCACAGCCCTTGGACACTAACATGGACCTAGATGGAAGCCTAGACCTCTATCTCCCTCTGTGTGGTCTTTGTTGGCAACACAGGCCATGGACATGAATACAGATACTGGCTGTCTTTGCAATATCGACCCAGACACAGTCCTAGACTTCAGCCCAGACCTGGATGTGACCATGGGCCTGGTTGGCAATGTAGATCACTCAGATTGGATTGGAGCCAGCAGCACCATGTGCACAGGTAGTAGCCCAGATTCCAGGCATCTGCACTGTCTTTGATGGCCACAGGAGCCTGAGACATCAAACAGACCCTGGCTGCTCCAGGGCCATGGACCCAGACATACCCCTCAGCAACAGCCCTGGCCCAGATGTCATTATGGTCCTAGGTGGCAGCACAGGCTTCTAAGGCACACGTGCTCTTTTGGGGGGCATATCCTTTTGACAACAACATGGACATAGGTGGTGGCCCAGACTTCAGGTGTCTGCAAGGCCCTCACTGGTAAAAGGAGATATGGATATCAACACAGATCCCCACAGCTTCCTCAGGGCCATGGACAGGACATGGCCCTTGGCTGCAGCCCAGGAAAGGACATTATCATAGCCCCAGGTGGCAAGCATGCCATGGATTTATTTAATGCTCCCTTAATCAATGTTTTCATTTCCTGAGAAGTTTTAGAGCAATACTGTTATGTTTCTCATTAATTGGGTGCTCATGATAATTTCAGGAAATGTGTATACAGAATAGTATCTTTTAGGCAGAGCTAAATATATGTACACAGAGATACAGTAGCAATAGTTTTCCCAACATACAATGGATATCGACATCCTAAGCCCTGTGTAGACCTGGCTGACTGGGAACTCAATATATAGCAAAAGCAAGGCCCATAAGAGTGTTTTGATGTTACAGGAGTTTCTGGGGCTACTGGAGTGAGACAACACACCTGACCAAAGAAATTGGTTCTAAGACAGAAGAGTTCAAAATCACTTTATTATTAATAAAAATACAGTTATTTTACTAACTAGGGTCTTAAATAGATCAGTCAACATAAACAGTGAACAGCCTTAGCAAAATATCAAAACAACAAGAACAAACGAAAGAACAAATAAGTAGCAAAAGCCCAATCTATAACAAAGAAAACCCAAACAACCTAAGCAAAAAAAAACCCAACCAAAAACAAAAAAAAAAAAACCAACATCTCTACCCTTCATGTTGTAGTACCCCTCACAGTGGCCACTTGCTATTGAATGTCAGGGTTCTCAGTAATTCTTGGCTTAGATTTTCAGTGTCTCAAGCTCATTTTTGGTTTCTTTCTTTTCTTTGAGAAGACTAAGTCAGCAGACCCATAGATCTGTTGGGGCTGGATCACCTGGAAGAAAGCTGGTGTGCTCCTCACTGGTGAGTTCATAGCTCTGAAGGAGTGTCTCCTGAGGAGGAAGCCTTGATCTCAGAGTATAGAATGTCATTGTTTCAAGGCATCTGTGGCTTCTTTGGCCTCCTCAGTTCTCCCAAGATCTGCTATATGAGAAGGAAAGGCAATCAGACCCAGAAGCAGCCTGGCTGGGCCACAGGCCAGAAAAAATCAAGGCCTATTCACACTGGAAGCCAAGAACAAGAGTCCCCAGTCTCCCACCAACACCATGTTTTCTGGGGATGGGATGCAATGGTGGCTCACTTGCCTGTGAGACTTAGTGCTCCTGCTGCAGCAGCTCTGTCTGCAGGAGGCTCTCACCCTGAGCTGTGGCCTGTTCAAACTC
The DNA here is from genome assembly GCF_949786415.1 of Peromyscus eremicus. NCBI lineage: Eukaryota > Metazoa > Chordata > Mammalia > Rodentia > Cricetidae > Peromyscus > Peromyscus eremicus. The sequence continues at coordinate 147,034 of NW_026734323.1, read as the reverse complement.
AGACTGGAGATTTTCTGACCTGGAGGAGGAAGGCAGTTAGGGAACAGGCCTGGTGGGGACCTATCATGTCAGTTATTGAGCCTGAACCAGCTCTAGTCAGCTGGACAATCCAGCATGACCTTTCAGCTGAGGTCATTCCCTGTATTCCCCAAAGGAGAAGGGTCAGAGTATACCTGGGCCTTGATTCTTTCTCAGCTTTTAAAATCTGCTAGAAGATGAGCTGAGAAATACAGTGTGCTGGGCAAGAAAATACAGAACATTTCTCCAGTTGTCTAGGTATATTACTTTCAGAGAAAAATAACAATGTAGTAATGACTAAGTAACAGTTCAGGGAAGCTATACATGGCCCTGATTAGATACAGGTGAATGTGAGCAACCTTGGACATTGAATGTAGACCCTCTAGGAGAGCCTACAAAAGAAAAGCAGTGAAGGATCTGATTATTGGTAAAGAACAGAATCCTGCCTCAGTTCAACTCCTCAACTCCTAAATCTTCTTATAACAGAAAAACCTTTTCACAGGAAACAGATTCACACTGCAGAGAACCTGTAATCAGCAGGAGTGTGCTGCATGCAGATCTGCGCAAAGGTAGGACCTTCTCTCTAAAGATGATGTTCTGGAAGGAAAATAAAGTGGCAGGAGCACACACTGTCCTCCACAAATAAGCCTCCTCCTGCTAGGTTAAGGACTGCCATAGGGAGATTTGTGGGTAGACACAGGGGACACTGAGAAGGTTCCAGAGAGCCCAGAAGGGCATAAGGAACACACAACCACAGAAACACTAAAGATCAATCATAGTGTTTCATGGAGAAGTTCTTGTTGACCGGGCCAGTACAATATCCTGAGATGTTCTTTCCCTTGCTGTGGCTGGGAGCTATTCAGATGGTGGGAATCCCAAAAGGACAGAGATCAAGATACAGGTGACCTACATGATTCTAACCACTCCTCCCAGCCTGGGCTCCCACCTCATCTCAGAGACACTGAAGTGATGTTGCGGCTTTTCTGCCAAGTCCTCTTGCTGGGTGAACAGCTCCTTCTGCTTCAGCAGGTCCTTCAGTCTTTCATCCAGGCTCTCTTGCTCCTGTTCATTAGAAGACTGTGTTCTCAGTGGAGGCTTGCTCACTCACATGCACACACATAATCTCATGAACACACACGAGTACATGTGTGCACACATACAAGCACACTGTAATGCACTAACATGTTTAGCTTCACAGTAAATGCTAACATAAGGAGCAACCACCAGGGATACTAATGAAAAGAAGGTAAACCTGTTGGATGAGAGAAGAACACAGAGGGCATGAGAGATAGGCAGTTCAGTCATTGAAGTGTCTATCCTGTGACCTTGTGCACAGACAGGTGGCCCTCTGGAGTCCTTGCTCCTTAACTAACTCTGCTTAAGAAGTTCCCCAGGCTGTGCAGTACAGGAATGTTCCCCAGCAAAGGACTACTGGATGGTCGTAGACTACCCCACTGGTCTTGTTCACTGTTTCCCAGTTGCCCCCAAAGCGAGCAACTTCCTTCAAAAGGGGCTCCCTTTACCACAGGTTGCCTCACTTTGATCCAAATGCAAAGAGCTTAGGAAACTAGAAAGTCTTCATAACCAGGACCCAAAAGAAACAGTTCCTTCCTGTGAGGTGATTGTGCCAGGGATTAGTTTGAGTAACAAAAGGCTGAATAAGTCAGTGCCAAATGATTTTATGTATTATTTCATGCTGAACAATATTCCATGGAAGAGCCTGACCACATTGTGCTTTCTCAAACTTTGAATAATCAAAGTATGAATGAAGCATCATGAGGCTACTCTCAGGAATGTTGATAAACCCCTAATGTCCCCTAGCTTCTCTGTGGACACCTACTTCATGTTCTGGAATCACTGTGTCACCTGGGGATTGCAGTTTAACTTTCTGAAGACTTGTGTGTGTCTTCGCTCTGTGCTATACCATTTACACTACCAGCAATGTCTGAGGGTCCTCCTTTCTCCAAACCCTCCATGAGGCTGATTTTAACTCAGAGTAAACAACTTTGAAGAAAAGCAGTTACTGAGTGCTACAGACACAGCACATGGTGAGTGCTTTATACCCTCAGGAGCCTAAGCGGGGTGCACTGAGACAGCCCCCTTCTCACACCACAGCATGGCTAGGGGACTTCTGCTGGACTGAGATGTAGCTGGAAGCACACTGCAAGTCAGAATCTCTCAAGGACTAACATGCATTCCAAGCTCCAAGGCCAAAGTTAACTGAGCCAAGGTTAGACAAAGGGGTAAAGCAAGTGGTAGCAGGCAATGTGGATGAGAACAAAACAGGATATAGAGAAGACACAGCAAGCCACCTGACCATTGAGTGTGCAGTCACCATTCACCCAGAGCAGAGAAGAGAAACAAACTGTCAGCCAGGCTATCCTGCCTCTCAGACACCTTGATATGCCACAGTGGCCTCCTCCTAAACTTCATGTACCACATTCCTTTTTTTTTGCTCCAAGGATTTCTGGGCAGATAAATATTTTTGCCTCTACAAATACCTGAAAACCATTGAGTTACAGTAGTTTTTGTGTCCTTGTTCTAGTGATCTACGTGGACATGCAGAAAGATGGGCAGCAGCATGCAATATTTGATGGATGCCAAGTGAGGGGGCACAGTGCTTTTTCAAAAAAGTTGGTTCCATCATCATTAAAGATGAGTAAGTGAACATACAAATATGCAGAAACACACACACACACACACACACACACACACACACACACACACAAAAGAGGTTAAACTCCACACATAGAAACAGGCTTGCACCTATAAGCACCTGTACTCACAAACAAACACAAATACCCTATACATACAGGAAACATGGACACGCGCACATAAACACACACACATAACAGTCACCCACACATGGTCACATACACACACATGAACACTTCTGGGCAAGCAATAGACAGTATTCACATACAAACACACACGTAGAAGTTCACACACACATACACACAAAGAGGCACAGGAAAGCACACCACTCCACATACCACACCCCAACACACACACACACACACACACACACACACACACACACACACACACACATAAATACTTCCTGAACCTAGAATGGTCAGTGAGAGGACTGCTGCCTTGCATCACCTTTTCTGATGCATGTGGAGGTCGTGGGTCCTCTATGCTGTCTACAAGGCTCTTAGACTCAGCAAGGCTCTGCTACTCCGGCCTGCACTTACTTTTCCTTGAATGAACTTTATCCATCACAAAACCCCTGACCCCACAGGTTCCAAGTTCACCCATCACAGTGTCTTCACTAAACTTATCCTGGCTCCTCCACAGATGACCTTGATAGTCCAAGAGAAAGAAAGTGACCCATGGTCAACACCAGGAATTTTCAAAAGATAACAGTGCATACGATATGAATTCAGCCCAATGTCAGTCAGGAGGAGGCCAGTGAGATCACCTGAAGTGCTTTTCAGGAATGCAGCACTCTGCACAACTATGAAAGGGAATTTGTTCTGAGACACAGCCATGCACATGATATAGTCAGCAACATAATGTCAGCAAGGAGATGCACTGTGGGATTCTCTGTTGAGAAGTAAGAGACAAACCAGACATTTCCTATGGTGTTAGCTCTGGGCAGTGAAAGGAAAGAAGCCTACTGTTTATTTTGTAAATAGATTTATTGTTTCATTTTTGTTATTTATTAGAAAACACATTAGTATCAAAACAATAAAAGCAAATAAGCAGAAGAGAAAGCAAATATGTCCTTCCTCTTTCTGAGCAATTGAAACTTCTAAAATTGGATGACAAAAAAACAAGACAGAAGTTCTACTTTGGAGGTCTGGAGATCCAAAGAGTGCTGACCAGCCTGATTAGCCCAAAGAGAAAATTTCAGGTTCAGTGAAAGACCTGGGACCAAGGGAACAAGAGAGGGAGCAACAGATGACAACACGGAATTTCATTATGTAGTCTCTGAACACACCCACTAATGTACACATTTATACACACCTGCATAGGTCACACACAGAGCACAGAAATCAGAAGTTAACAGAAAAAAGTGAAGAGTGCATCTTGCTGAATAAACAGTTGGATTTAAAATATGCACATCAGGTGTTTCAACTGAGACCCAAAACACTGCTATACATCCCTTGGGGCCTAGAAAATTCCTAGCAGAGCACACAGCTTAGTCAGACTATGTTGAGGGTTTGGAGAAAATATTTTCTTGAGCTTCAAATGTGTCACTCTAACCCTCAGCCTGTCAAAGTCCTCCCACATCTTTGGTCATCCAGTCATCTCCAGACTGGAAGCTCCAGGATGGGAGAACAGTCAAGTATCATGCCCAGAAAAAGGACTGAGAAGGGGCTACTCAGACATCTGTCACATGAACCAAGAGCTTGGCAAAATGAAGAGAACACATTGGGATGCAGGAAGAAGGGAGAAGAACCCATGCCTCCCAAATCGTTGACAATGAGAACCACTCACTTGGCACTGGCACTGGGCTCTAGTCCTTGAAGGCTGCTTCCTCCCTGTGATCTCACATGACCCTTGCAAAGCAAATGAGCCACAGGCCACTGACATCATCAATGAAAGCATTGTGCTGTTCTCTAAGTAGCTCCCTGCATAGCAGCCCTCTGATCATAATGACATGTAGGTGTGTGATATGTGACTGACCCAGCTCTCTCAATGTACTGCAGCTTCTGGCAGAGCAGGAGGGTTTGCTTGCCAATTATCCAGATTCTTGAAAGAGGCTAACTCTCCAGAAAGACCTGGGAATGAGCACAGAAATCAACACTTGGATGGTATGTAGCTGGGAGTTTGGATGGATGGGTGGATGGTTATTTGGGTGTCTCTATGTTTGTGGTTGGAAGGTGGGCGCCTGCCCCTGCTGCCTCAGCTTACCTGCTGCTGCTCAGCAGAAGGGTCACAGATCATCTCATGGGCCTCCTTCAAGAGCCTCTTCAGCTCCTCACAGGACTCTTGCATTTCAATCTGCTCCTTCCACAGCAGTCCGTTCTTCAGTCTCAACACATGTACACTCTCCTTCCGCTGAGTCCAATCTCAGAGGACCTGGTTGTGGAGGTAACTGAACAAGCGCCAAAACATGGTGAGCCCCAGCCAGCCTCCTTTTCCCAAGTACCACCAGGGCTGAAAAGTCCCAGACTCCCAGACAGCCCAAGAATGGAGCTCTCAGTAGCCAAGCCAGCATCACTTAGATGCAGGCCAAATCTAGAAACTAACCAAATTCCAAAAAGATTCAAAGTACTTCTGAAAACCCTGATGCCAAAAGGGTTCCTGTCCCCCTGAGAACAGGGTGCAGCCCACTCCTGTATTTAACTGTCCATGATACTGGGAAAGCATCAGCAGGTAGAGGGCAAACACTCTCGGAAGGAGGGAAGAAGTCCCAACCAGAATCAATTCTCTCTATGGCTACCAAGGAAAGCAGCTCTGTGAAGCCCTGGTTAGAGCCCCAGAGGTACTAGGATACCTGACACTCCCTTCATGGTACAAAACATTTTTCTATCAAGGGTCTCCTGAGGATGGCAGCACAATGCTTGGAGGGACTCAGTGTCTTTTCACACTTAGCAAAACTGAGTCCAAGAGGCACAAGGCCAAGGACCACATGTCAGACTGCTTGCTAAGAGGCAGACAGGCAAGAATCAGAGCCCTCACTTTGGGTGAAAGAGAAAGATGGTAGAATCAGTCCCTCCCAAAATAAATCAGGCACATACCTGTAGGATACATTCTCCTCAATCAGCTGTTTGACCTTGTTCACACCATCACTGATTTCCATGGGCAATTTCTGCAAGTCCGACATCACCTGCTTATGCTCCTTTTTCAGCATCCCAAAAGAATTCAGCCTGTGGTAGGGCCTGGCCCCTGGAGGAAAGGACCTTATGAACACAGGCCACAAGGATCATATGGAATCTGGCTATGTTCTGGACTCCTCAGCCTCATGGATGCCACAGCCTGACACTTACACACTGGGACCTCCTGGTGCTAAATAAACTTCCTATCATGTCCTCAGGCCAGAAGAAAAGGTTGTCCAAGGGACTTATCCAGGACTGCACGAGCTCCCTCAGTAAAACTGGAGCTATAGATTACCTCTCCAAGAAGATCCCGGGAGTCTGTGTCACATATCTGGTGCCACGGAAAACCTATGGTGACATTTTTCCTGTCTTTACAACAGGGATTATCATGCCTGGCTGCCTATTGCTACATAGAGGACCAGAGAATACATTGAGTATTTCCAGGGAGGAGTCCCAAATTCAGGAAGGCTTTATAAACTCCACAGGGGATTCCAATGTTCCACCAAAGTGAGAACAGTGGCCAAGACCTGAGCTTCTCAAAGTGGAGCTCTCTAGTGTCATCAATGGCATCCCCTGGAAAATATGATAATGGCAAATCCTCAGGCCCTGCCACAGACCCTAGACACCTGGAGTGCACACACACAACCTCATGCCCTCTAACACACACACACACACACACACACACACACACACACACACATGCACACACTCACACTACATATACTCAGAATGCACATGAAGTACAGAGAGTTTGCACTGTCTCAGAATATAAGGAGGAGCCAAGAAAACTATCAGGCTATTACTTCCTACACACACACACACACACACACACACACACACACACACACACACCCACCACATACAATCAGGTTACCCATGAAATGCAGGTAGGTGGAATTGCCTCAGAGTATGAGGAGGATGACAAGGGAGAAGCAGTGATAAGCATCAGGCCTCCAGCCACAAACTGAGATGGATGAATGGGACCAGACCTGTCCAGCTGCTGGTCACAATCATCTGCTGGTCAAGTACAAAGACTCACCACAAACTCACAGAACCTAGCATCTCCCACAAGCCAATACCTGTCAAGGCCTCTTGAAATGCATGTTGAGAGCTCACACGCTACTGTCCCTATCCTTAGACTGTGATTCAGGCCACAGGCTCTGCTTTTCATTTGGATGAATAAGAAGAGCCTGTGTCCCCATCTCACATGTACCCAGGTTCCAAATTCTATGCACTCAGGAAAATAATTTTAGCCACCAGGACACCCTGCAGGTTCAGCCTCCTGTTCCTCAAGAAAGCTTAGCTACACACTGTGACATTAAGATGGTCAGCAGAGAAGTGCACATAATGACTACCTGTTCTGCAAATCCTTGTCTGTATAACTGGCCAGGATTCCATGCAGTTCAATTTGCTCATATGTTATACTCTGTAGGTGAAGGGTGAGTTTCTCCAACTTTGTCATCTGCTGCTCCTGCTCAGTGGATGTGGAGGTTTGGGTTGATGTCTTCCCAGTAGTCCCTGCAGGAAGATAAAGCAAAGTGAACTTGTACACCTGAATGGCATAGGGCCAGGAGAATCTATGATAGTCCCAAGAGGAAGCCCCGGGAAGAGGAAAAGCTAGGGACCCACTGAGGGCCCCAAAGAGTAGGGCAGCTATCCTCAAATTGGTTCCATGAGCCATGTATCTGTCCTCAACCACCATGGCTAGGCGTGTGTCTCCCTCTCTAATGCAGTCCACCAGCCCTTGAAGACATAAGATAGCCCAACTATGTAGATTTGGAGGACAATGTAACCTCATATCTGATGTGGTGCAGGAAAGTCCTATTGTCCCTAGAGCTTAGCAGTACTAAGTCCTCATCACCTGTGTCCAGGTGCATGGCTAAGAGAGTTTCCCTCTCTTCTCATTGGCATTAGATTCCCATGGAAACTGATGGAATCCACTAGGATGACGTGCAGCAACACCCTACCCAGAGAAGGACACCTAATTAGTTACCACTTTGCTCCTGCTATCCCTCCTTTCCACTCAAAATGAGATTAAGGATCCTCCAGAAAAGTCACTGCAGGCTTGGCTCTCCCAAACTAACCATCAGAAATTGTTGACTCTGGCCCCGCTTTTAGGGCACTCAGAGAAGCAGAATAAGCCCATTGCTTCCCAGAAGTTCCCAGATGCTAAGCCCCAGTACTGGAAGGCCCAGATCAAGCTCCACCTCCTCCATGAAGCTCCCAACTTCTTTTCATGACTCACTGTTCCCTCTGCAGAACCATTTATTTCTCCATGTTTTACACTGAGACTGAAGCCCAGCTTCCTTCTGCCTCTCTCAGGTCCCCCCATGTTCTCCATTCTCTCTCCCAAGCAGCCTTCTCAGTCTTGTTGACATGTCTATGGGCAGTGAAAGAATACCCCACAGTCACCTGGTGTTCCCACAACATTGGGAACATTCAAGGGAATGCCAAGAACTCCCCAGAGTATAATAGCTTGTCATGAGAAGGAACTATTGGGTTCAGCAGCAGTAGCCCTCACCAACCTACAAACTACATCTTCTGCAATTTACTGGAAGCCATACTGCCCTTCCCAGGAGCCTTCTAAAAAACGTATGGGAAGACCTTCATCACCTCCTCATTACAAACCCAGGGATCTCTCTTTGCTTCACTAGAAATTTATTCACTATTTCATATTCAGGAAGTTGAAAACTCACTTCCAAACACATTCCAGGAAATGGCTCATCCAACACGTTAAACCTCTAGTCAATAAAAAAAAAAGGTTTCTAGGTAATTAAGTAAGGATGGTGGGGAGAGGAAAGTTCAGTCCCCTGAAGGCAACAAGCACCTTGTGGAGGATGCACAAGGCTGTTAGTGTGGTGGGAGATTGGAGGTGTCTTGTCTTATCAGAACAAAGATAAGTCCCATAGTTGATGAAAATTATTTCTAACTTCAGGAGAATTCATTCCAGCCATTGTAGATACCAAAAGTGTGATTAAGTAGTGACATGTCTGGCTGGAGATATAAGAACCAGAGTTCCCCAGGGGAACTATGTCATATTAACCATCATGAACTCTTGATCTGGGTCTGCTCGTTAGGAAACCAGAGAAGCTGGATAGGCCTATTGCTTCTCAGAAGCTGCCAGTTCCTGATTGACCCTGGAAGGCTCAAGCCCATCACATCCAGAAAGCTCCCCAGACCCTTTCCTGAACTCACGGCCTCTTCCCCAGGACCATTGATTTCTCCATTCTTTCCAGTGAGACCTAGAGCCAGCTTCCTTCTGCCTTGCTCTGGTATCTCCACAAAGTCCATTCTCTTTCTCAAGTAGATGCCTAAGTCTTGACAACATGTCTATAGGAAAACTGTATAGACACTGAACGAATATCCTAAAGGCACTTGGTGTTGCTACAACACTATTGACATCACAGGGGATTCCAAGAGCTTTGCTCTCCAGGATACAATAGAATTTCCAGAGAAGGGACTCCTGATGTCACAAGGAACAGCCTTTGCCTCCTGGCTAATAAATTCTCCCTGAACTGAACAGAAGCTGAGATTTCTTTTCCAGGAGTCTCTCCTGTGATACAGGTGAAGCCATTCAGTACCTCCTCCTTCTAAAGCTGGGAATTTTTCTCTGCTTCCCTAGAATCTTTTCACTACTTTACCCATGGAGAGTTGAACACTCACTTTATAAGTATTGCCCAAGAACGGACGTTCCTCTCCTTAACAACCATACTCAATAATATGAGAAATAAAGTATGTCAAGGAATTAGATTAGGATGTTTTGGAGGAGCAGGGTTGAGTTCTCTGAAGTGAGCAAGCACCTGAGGAATGCTAAGGTTAAGAGAAGATGGTCATGGAGAATTTGTAAGTAAGCTGAGACGGTTATGAGACCCAAACTCTTCTAGAATGTCCTCTCTTTGTGCCTGGTGTATTATCAGGCCTCTAGAGTAACAGAAGTTATAAAAATGATTCTCTGTATTAAAAGGGGATTTGTTAGAATAGCTTACAGCCTGTGCTCTAGCTAATCGAACAATGGCTGGAAATGAATGGGAAGTCCAAGAATCTAGTAGTTTCTCAGTTCTTAGAATGAGTTTCTCAGCTGTCTGCAATATTATGCTGTAATCTTAAAGAAGTAGGCTCTAATATCAGTGAAGGAATGGATGTGCTAACAAGGAGAGAGCAAGCAGGGAAAGAGTAAAAGCTTCCTTTTTCCATGTCCTTATATAGGCTTCCAGCAGAAGGAATGGTTCAGATTACATCTGGATTAAAGATCTGAATTAGAGGTGTGACTTCATTCCTCAAAGTTCCACAGTAAAGTAGTTCAAATTAAGCAGAAATAGACGACAGGTTATATTTTCAGGTTATATTATTTTCAGGTTCCCTCTATTTTCAGGTTATATTATTCCCAGATATCATCATGTTGACATCTAAAAATAGACATCAAAGGCTTAGTCCTATCTACTAACATTCTTGAGCAAATGGCTCCATCAGACATTGAAAAGAAGGAGTGGCAATAATCACCAAGTATATGGGAATGAGCTGTAGATCTCATGGTCATGATGAATCTCAGTGGCTGTGCTATGGCCATGCATGGCTAAAATAGAATGAAATACCAGTCTGTGGTTTCTTGAGAAAGAGGGGAGCAGCTAGAAACCCAGTACTTTAAGAATCTGGTCTTCCTCTATAACTGAAGATTTGAAATTCAAATAATTATGTTTTGTTTGATAGTAACTCTGGTTTTAAAAAAAAGTATCCTTAGGTAAAAAATGGGTGCTCTTTAAAGAAAAAGAAGAAAGGCCTAAAACAACAGCACATTGGATCTGTCATAAAGAGGAAGGTGTCTCAGACCATGTGAATTTTGACTTGAACTTCTCCAGACCATGTATTGCTTACTCCATACATCCTGTGATGGGAAAAAAACTCCTTCCTAAAACAGGAAGGACTGTGATGACTACTGTGTGGTCTTCATTGTCATCAACAGCTAGATGCCGCCTACTGCTTTCAAAGCAAAAAGGGTCCATTTAGATTTGAAATTTCTCTAGAGTCATACAAGTGGGACTTCAGGCAACAGCACCAGGACACAAATCCTACTCCAGAGTTGACACCACCATGATGAGCATGGGCACTGCAGTGTGTGTCACCAAGAATACTGGCATGCGACAATGTGCCTGGTGTTGCTTCAGAAACTTGCAACATGTATAATTCAGAAAATGGGATGGAGCCTTCCCCCAAATCAAGCACAATTGACTCCTCCATTTCTTTAGAATATAATCTCTGGCATGCAGATGACTGATTCAGGCTTGTTTTGGGACCTAGCCTCTGTAGTAAGGGGCAGGGGCTCTGATGGGAACTTTTCCACCACAACACTTCAAGGATGGTCAAAGCTGCTGACAGCCAACATCTACTCCAAATGTCCCTGCTACAGTATCAAGCACCATGGCTGGGTATGTGTCTCCCTCCCTAATGCAGTCCCCTGACTCTGGAAGGCATAAGCTACCCCAGCCATGTAGATTTGAAGGACAGTGTGAGCTCATATGTAAGTAAGTACTGTTGTGCCTAGAACTTAGCAGCACCAAGTTCTGATCATACTTCCCCAGGACCAAAGCATCTGAATGTCTGAGGTTGTGGTAGATGGCCAGGGGAGTTTCCCTCCCTTCTTCTTTTTTCAGGCTTTTTTTCAGATTTATTAATTTATTATGTATACAGTATTCTGCCTGCATGTGTCCCCGCAGGCCAGAAGAGAGCACCAGTTCTCATTACAAGTGGTTGTGAGCCACCATGTGGTTGCTGGGAATAGAACTCGGGACCTCTAGAAGAGCAGTCAGTGCTCTTAAGCACTGAGCCATCTCTCCAGCCCATAAGAAATCTCTCTCTCTCTCTCTCTCTCTCTCTCTCTCTCTCTCTCTCTCTCTCTCTCTCTTTCTCTCTCTCTCTTTGGTTTTTCAAGACAGGGTTTCTCTGTGTAGCTTTGCACCTTTCCTGGAACTCACTTGGTAGCCCAGCCTGGCCTCCAACTCACAGAGATCCACCTGGCTCTGCCTCCGGAGTGCTGGGATTAAAGGCGTGCGCCACCACCGCCTAGCATTTTCCCTCCCCTCTTATTGGTGTCAGATTCCCATGGAAACTGTAGGAATCCACTAGGATGAAGTGAAGCAACACCTTACCCGAGGGAGACAGCTCATAAGTCCATCTGTTCCTCCTGGCCCTCTTTGCCAGTCTGAATGAAATGAAGGAGTTCCCAGAAAGGCAGCTGCAGCCTGAATACTTCATGGCTCTCCTAAACTCACCATCAGAGACTCTTGAATCTAGGTTTGTTCTTAAGAAGCCCAGAGAAGCAGAATAGCCCCATTGTTTCCCAGAAGCTCCCAGATGCTGAGGCCCATACTGGAAGGCCCAGCTTAACTTCACCTCCTCCATGAAGCTCCCAATCCCCTTCTCAGGACTCACTGTGCCTTCCCCAAAACGATTTATTTCTCCAGGCTCTACACTAAGACCAAAGGCAAGCTTCCTTCTGCCTCCTCTCTGGTCTCTCCATGTCATCTATTCTCTCTCCCAATCAGCCAGCTCAATCTTGCCAACATGTCTATGGACACTGAACGAATACCCCACAGGCATGTGGTGTTGCCACAACACTGGTAACATCACAGAGAATATCAAAGGCTCTACAGGATAAGATAGAATTTGTAGAGGAAGAACTACTAGGGTCACCTCCACAGACCTCACCTACCTACTAACCAGCTCTTCTGCAATGCACAAAAAGCCATGTTGACCTTCTCAGGAGCCTTTCCAGAAACATAAGGAAAGAACTTCAGTACATCGTCTTTACAAAGCCAGGAATCTCTCTCTCTGTTTCATTAGAATATTTTTACTACTTCAAGTAGGGGAATTAGAAGTCTGTATTCCAAATACATCTGGCAAAATGGCTCATCACTTCTTCAATCTCTAAATAATAACATGAGATATAAAGGTTGCTAGGGTATTAGGTCAGGATGGTGGGGAGGAAAGATCAGTCTTCAGATGTAAACAAGCACATTGTGGAGAATCCCCAAGGCTGTTACAGTATGTGAGTGTGGTGGGAGATTGTGGGTGTCCTGTCAGAACAAGGATAAATTGCATAATCCATGAGGAAAATTACCCCGAATCATCATCAGAATACATTCTAGCCCTCTTAAAATACCATAACCTTATCAACTTGTGACATGTCTGCCTGGGGATACTAAGAACCAGAGTTCCCCAGAGGAGCCCACAGACACAAGAGCAAACATTCCCACAAGTGTAGGGCTCCATTCCCACACTGGTGTTTGAGGAAAGGTGAATGGCTAGTGAGAGGCTACACACAGACATGCAAAGGCATTCACAGAAAATCAAATGTGTCATAGTCCTGGGGATAGTATGTAGTGTGTCGCTGCAGAGGTGCTAACGCTGGAGTTACACAAGAGCCAGATTGCTTGACTGGAGCTTCCTGTGACAATGTGCATGCCCTTAGGAAAAGTGACACAGCCAGCTTTAATTACAACATCCATCGGAGCATCAGAGAGGCTGGCAAAGGGCACAAGAGGACAGGTTATTAGGGGTCCTTTACCATAGACCTTTCCCAGAGCCCCACTTCACACTTTTCAATTTACTGACAGTCCTGAAATGAAGAACTAGCACCCTGTTTGGTCTGGATTGAAAATTCACCAGAAGTCTAGACTGTGGCTTCCAAAGCATACTTGGTGGACCCCAGAAGAAATGAGTGATGTGGGAAAACTGTGTCCTTTTAGATGTTATATCACACTGATAAGTCATGCTAGATAAGGTGAGCTATCTCAGTAATACCCAATTGTAGAAGTCAAGGTACAGCACCTGCCCTACACACTACCTCATCTCAGTTAATCCTCACACACTGAAGCATACACAGAAAGTGACTGACAGATGAGTCTTTGCCCAGGCAGGCTCTGAAAGCCCAGACTTGAGTCTCCCCTCTGTGGATGTCAGTTTCCCATCTCTCTATAGGGAGGTGGATGTCTTAGAAGTCAGTTGGTCTCCTCTGTCTCCCTGCACAAGAGGACCCAGTGGACAACCTCTTAAGGCTTACTCACACTGTAGAGGATGCACCTTGGCTGCAGAGCCCTCAGCCATGTGCTTTCAGATACATGGAGATAATTGCTACTGTTATAATAACTTGGGTAGTGTAGGAATGCCTAAGACCCTTGCTCTAGGCTTCAGAGTCTCATGTTAATGGAAAAGCCATGCAGGGGCACAACATAGTCATCAGAGTCACAAAGCCATCCTCAATGACAGTCCAGGACACCCAGAGCTGGCAGGAAGGGGACAGTCTTAGTCCAGGTCCACTGAATCTAACAGCTCTCAGGCTGAACTGGAGACCTGTGTGCCATCAACATCTGGTAATTCAGAAACCTCAGGGGTCATTGGAAGACAGCAGCACTTAGGGGTTCCTGCTCTGCTAGTGGCTGTGATGTCAAGTATGAGGACCTCAGGGTTTTCTAGGGTACTCTCCTTTCCCTGTTATCACTGGCACATAACTAAAGGACTCCTGTGGTTGTAAAACACAGTCATGCTACAGAAATCTCATTAATTCCTCTGTGCCTCCTTCCAAGAAGTTCCCAGTTCTTGAGCCCTCACTCTGGAAAGCTGAAGCCCACCACATCCAGAAAGCTCCCCAGCCCCTTCCCAAAACTCACTGTGTCTTCCCCATTTTTCCATGTTTTCCAGGGAGACCTAGGACCAGCTTCCTTCTGCCTCACTCTGGTCTCTCCTGGCAGTCCATTCCCTCTGCCAAACAGACCTCTGAATCTGAAAAGCATGTCTAGAGGCCAAGCTTGTGGTCACTGAACAAATGACCTCAAGGCAGTCAGTGTTGCTACAACACTAGTGACATCACTGGGGATTCCAAGAGCTGTCCAGGATACAATAGAATGCCCAGCAAAGGGTCTGCTGATGTCATGGGGCAAAGCCTTTGCCTCTTTGCTAATTAGTTCTCCATGAACTGACCAGAAGCTGTGGTTTCCTTTTTAGGAGTCTCTCTTTTGGACACAGGGGAAGTCACTCAGTATCTCCTCCTTCTAAAGCTAGAGATTTCTCAGTTCTTCATAAGAATTTTTTTCAGTAACTCACTTATATGAATTTGAAGCTTCACTTTATAAATACTGCCTAAAATTAGCACTTACCCTCCTCATATCCATACTCAATAACATAAAAAATAAAGCATGCCAAGGAATTTGGTCATGATCATTGAGGAGGAGGATTGAGTTCTCTGGAGAGAGCAAGCACCTGGGGAAGGCTGCAGTTAAGGGAAGGTGACTATTGGGAATTTTGTAAGTAAGCTGAGACTGTTATGAGACCCTAACTGCTCTAGCATGTCCTCTCTACAAGCCTGGTGTCTTAGCCAGCATCCTCCAGAAGTAATACAATGATTCTCTATGGAAAGGGTATTTGTTAGAATGGCTTATAGGCAGTGCTCTATCTAATCTAACAATATCTGGCTGTGAATGGAAAGTTCAAGAATCCAGTAGATGTGCACTCCACAAGACTAAATTTCTCAGCAGGTCTGCAGTATATGCTGGAATCTTAAAGAAGTAGGCTTTAATGCCAGTTGAAGAATGGATGTGCTAACAAGGCCACTCAAGAAATGGTTGTGCTAACAACCCCAGAGCAAGCAGAGAAAGTGTAAGAGCTTCATTCTTCCAAGCCTTTCCAACAAGAGGAGTTGTCCAGATTACATCTGAATTAAAGCTGTGACTTCCTCCCTCAAAGATCCAAACTAGAATTAGATCTTCATACTTCAAAAGAAGAAGACCTCTCCCACAGGTGTGCCCTCTGTATTTTGTCGTTTGTTAATCCAGATACAGTCACATTGACAACCAAGAATAGCCATCACAGTCTTATTTCCCTCTTCACTAATACTCATGAGAAAAAGGCTCACTTAGAGAGTGAAAGGAAGGAGTGACAATAATCAAAATCACATCTGAGACACCTGTAGATCTCATAGTCATGATGACTTTTAGTGGCCTTTTTTTTGCTTGGCTATAATAGGATGAAATACCAGTCTTGGCTTTCGTGGGTAGGAGGGGATTAACTAGAAACCCAGACACAAAACAATCTGGTCTCTCTCTATAATTGTAGATTTGAAATTCAAATAATTATCTTATGGCTGGTAGTAACTGTGGTGAAAAAGGGTCCAAGAGATAGAAAATGGGTTCTCTTTAAAGAAAAAAGAAGAAAACAAACAGACTGTACCTTTCAGAAAGATTGGGGTGTCAGGAAGAGCCACATGAATTTGCACTTGAACTCCTCCAGAACACATCTTGCTCACTCCATTCATTCTCAGAAAAAAAAACTCCTGTTTAAATTGGAAGACCCAGGAAAGCCTTCTGTGGGGTCTTCATTGTAAACATCAGTCATAAACCTTCTGTTGCTTTAAGAGCAAAATGGATTATTAAGACTTGAAGTTTCTCTGATGTTCAAAGAGGCAGGATTTGGAGACAGCAGCAATAGGAAACAAATCATACTCCAGAGTGAAGTCATGTTACAGAGCTCACCACTGACACTAGCATGATGAGTGTGGGCACTGCAGTGTGTGTCACCAAGAATAATGACAATAGACAATGTGCCTGGTGCTGCTTTAGAAGCTTTCAACATCCATGGCTCTCAAAATGGGATCCAGCCTTCCCAAAATCATCAAGCAGAATGGACTTCTCCATTTCTCTAGAACATAAGCTCTGGCATGCAGCTGATGATTCAGGCTTGTATTTGGGACCTAGCTTCTGTAGTCAGGGGTAGGGTTTCTGATAAGAACTCCTCCACCAAAACAATGGAAGGATGGTCAAAGGTGCTGTCAGCCAACAGCCACTCCCCATGTCCACCTGCAGCCTCCAGAAGAGGCTTCAATAGTGAAATTTACTAACTTTTCCTTTCGAGCTTGGGTTTATTGTTACTCATTATTTGACTTATTTCATTTCTGACATAAATCCTTTTAAATCATCCTTCTTACAGCTGAAATTTCCCTGTGGACATAGAATCCTATTCATGGAGGGTCAATGTTCTTTGCAGTAAGCTGAAGTTTGTTTTCCCCTTCTGACTTGCTGTGATGGCTAATCTTGGCTGTCTAATTGACACATAGTTGAGGATTTGACTCCATCAAACTGGCTTGCAGGCATGATTCTTTGGCATTTTCTTGTTGGTAACCAATGGGGGATGGCACAGCCCTCTGTGGGTAGTGCATTCCTAGGCAGGTGAACCTGAACCTCAGAGGAAAGCTAGCTGAGCAGTAGAGTAAACAGCATTCTCTGTGGTTTCAAGCCCCTGCCTTTGGATCTTGCCTTGGCTTCCCTTGATGATGGACTGCAACCTGTGAGATGAATAAACCCTTCACTTTCCCAATTTGGCTCTTTGGACTTTTATCCCAACAATAGAAAGCTAACTAGAACACTTGCCATATTCTCAGGGCATGCCCTCACAGCCCATCCTTCTCCTTCCAGCCTGTAGCCCCTTTTTTCAACATTTACAAACTTTAGGGACACTGCAATCTGTTGCAATATCTACTCTACCAATCACACCCACTGCTTACATATCTCCATTAAAGTGGTTTTTTTATTTCTTTTTATCTCACATGTCATATTTCTCTCTAATATGACATTTTCCCTACTTTACTCTTTTAAAATTATCTCTGGATGTTCCTGCCTGTTCCATTTTAAAATTATACTTTGTCCAATAATAGAACATTTATGGTCACATTATGAAGTTGCACAGAAATGGGTGATGTATTGTATTCACATTTTCTAATTCAGTATCTATTGTATTAGTATTATTAATTTAGCAAAATTGACCTTTTATATTACCTACTTATCCACAAAAGCTTTAAAACTTCCAGTCATTTAAGTCTTTAGCGTCTTTCAGAACATCAGCTTTGAAGGTCTTGTATGTATTTAGGATTGCTCTTGGGTACTTCATAGCACTTTTTATTAATAGCATTTTTTTAAAGTGTGCTTATATAAAATGTCTTGTCATGTATTTTAAGCCTTTTGTGAGTGGAACTGTTTCCCTGATTTCTTTGTCAGTATGTTTGTGGTTGGTGTACAGGAAGGCCACTGACTTTTGTGTTAATTTTACAGTCTTTCACTTTTATGAATCTATTGGTCAAACTTAAGGGATTTCTGATAAATTTTTAGTTTTATTTGTTTAGAATCATGTCATCTGCAAATAAGGACATTTTGACTTCTCCCTTTCCCATTGTATCCCCTTTATCTCCTCCACTTGTCTTATTGCTCCTGCTAAGAGTTAAAGATCTATATTGAATAGGAGTTGAAGGAGTGAATATCCTTTTCTTCTTCCTCCTTTTTGGAATTGCTCTGCGTTTTTCTCTATTTAGTATGATGATGCTGTGGGCTTGTTGTATAATTGCTTTATTATGTTGAAACATATCCTCTATATCCCTAGATTCTCCAGGACTTTTATCATTGACGAAAGCTGGGTTTTACAAAGGCTTTTTTTCAGAGGGTCATATTGTTTTTGTCCTTTACTCATTTTATGTGGTGTTATAAATATGTTGATTTGTGTATGTTGAACTATCCTTGCATGTTTGAGGTGAAGACAACTTGACCACAGTGGATGATTTTTTAAATGTAATCCTGAACTTTATTTGCAAGTATTTTATTGAGAATTTGTGTTTATATGTTCATCAGGATAATAGGCCTATAATTATATCTATCTATCTGTCTATCTATTATCTATCCATCCACCCACCCACTCACCCATCCATCCATCCATCCATCCATCCATCCACCACCAGGTCATCATCTCTCACCACCAGGTTATCCTTGGGTCAAAAAAGAATTTGGAAGAGCTGCCGTTTTACTCCTCTTTACATGCTGAGCCATTTCCTAAGGCCCTGACTTGCATTTTTATCTTATTTTAATTTTCCCCCTTTTAAATGTTTATTTCATTTTTTATGTATACGAGTATTTTTCCTGCAGGTATGTGTGAGCACTGCATGTGTTCCTGGTGCCTGAGGAGGCTGAAAGAGTGTGTTTGGGCCTCTGTATGGTTTCTGGGAACTGAACCCTCATCCTCCACAATAGCAGCCAGTGCTCTTAACTGCTGATACAACTCTCAAACCCACTTTTTCTTTGTTTGTTTGTTTTTGGAGATTGTGTCTCACTATGAGGTTCTGGCTATCCTGGACTCAGTAGACAAACAGGCCTCAAACTCACAGACATCTACCTGCCTCTGCCTTCTGAGTACAGGATCAAAGGCATGGGCCACCATGTCCTACTTCTGACTTGCATGTTTAAAGTGCTTACTGTACAGTGGGTCCTGTGCTAGCATTGAGGATGAGCACTAGACAACAAATCAAACCTCACACTGCTTCCACCTCCCTGGGAGACAGACAGCAAGCAAAGTGAAACACACCCAGGTTAGATGGAGGCTCCAGTGTCAGAAGGGCTAAAGATGGTCAGATCAGCTGCAGCCCACAATGACACAGTGCTGGGAGGCTTTGGTATTATTACAGTTATGGTCATGGGGCTCAAGACTATTCTACACCCTCCACAGATCACCTCCTGCCCTCAGGTCCAGGCTGCCATATCATCCAGACAGCAGACAAGTGGCAGCCCGAACCATTGTGGGAAGTTGTGGGGTGGGGACGCCTCCACAGACCTGTGAGCTTTTGGCCTGCATTTGGTGTGCAGCACAACCTCAGTTTCTCAGGCTCCCAGTCCAGCCAGCACCAACAGCCTAGGGATCTGGAATTGCCCATGTTGCTAGAGAGACCTACTTCATGCATGCTACCGCCAAGCTCATCCTTCTTGGATTTATCCTGTTTCAAATATTCCTCTTCCTTCTGCTCCATTTCAGTGAACTTACCCCCCTGGGCGCCCCCAACCTGCTGTGCCTCTGTGGTGCCCCTTCAGCAACCAGATGCATGGCCTCCCATGACAATAAGTCTTTGCCTTGGGCCAGGGTCAAGCATCTCATCAAATGCCTCCCCAACTAGACCCAGAAATTAGAGGCTATGGTTGCATCCTACTGACTACCACAGCAGACAGCAGAGATGTCATGCAAGGTGCTGCCCCCTGCTAAATCTCTCTTGACCTGCATGTCCTGACCTAACTTTGGTTTCCAGCTGCCTTCCTGTCTGTCCCGTCTGCCCATGATCAAGGCGCTGCCCAGAGATGCAGAATTTATGGGAGCAAGACAGCTGTTGCAGAGCTCAGGCTCCTCAACAGTGTTGATTCCTCCAGCCTGGACCCAGGTCTCAGCCACCCCATCTTCACCCACCTCTCCATCTCCAAGGACTGAGGCAAGGGAGCGCCCTCTATAGGATGGGAGAGATGCTGCAGGCAGCACTGGGCCAGGATGGCACAAAGAAGGCCAACTTGCAGGCCTTGGACACAAACACTCTTGGGAGAGGCCCAACCCCTCCCCTTTCGGTTTTCTCCTTCAGTATTATTATTATTATCATCATCTTCATCATCATTAATATCAGCAGCAGTAGCAGTAGTAATTACAAAGTTTTGTTATTGTGCACATAAAAGCCAACAAATCTTTTGTCTATTTTTTTTTTGTTTTTTTTTTTCCGAGACAGGGTTTCTCTGTGTAGCTTTGCACCTTTTTCTGGAACTCACTTGGTAGCCCAGGCTGGCCTCCAACTCACAGTGATCCGCCTGGCTCTGCCTCCCGAGTGCTGGGATTAAAGGCGTGCGCCACGGCCCAACAAACCTTTTGTATGGATGAACAAAATTTCCACGACAGGGCAGCTGTGATGCAAGAAGAAGAAAAGAGACCAAACACTTGCTCAGGTCTCAGATGAGATTGAAACAATGTTAGAAAAATCATTCGAACACCAGCAGCTACCAAGCACCTTCCGGTTTTGCTGTGGTGCTTTGTGTTTTCCTTTTGTTTTGCTTTATTAGTCAGAGTTTTTCTGTGTAGGCCTGACTATCACCAACATGGCTCTGAAGACCAAGATTGTCGTGAATACACAGACATCTATCTGTCTGCCTCCCAAGTGCTAGGAATGAAGGCATGTGTCACCACCCCGGTATTGAAAGGAAATCATACAATCTTGAATCTCTGGAAGTAGTTTGAGGAGCATTTTGAGTTTTTCTTAGAATGTAGAATGGTTGTAGGCCATCAGAAATTAAAGAGATAAAAGAACAACCACATACTTTGCAGTATGGCTCACATGTGGCATGATTTTCTACTTCCAGCTTTGTAAACCAGCAAGAAAAAAATGGTTGCTGAATCGACCAGATCTACTGTGACATTGAGTATAAAGACATGTAGCAACAATGGGGAAATCATCTCAGTGCCTTCATAGGGCCGGAACTTGCCTTAAATCTTCCTCAACCAGAAAAGATTTTCATTAGTGCTTGATATAATTGGAATGCCAAAGGGGTTCACCTGTATAAATGGAAAATTTTTTTTTACCATTTTTTATATAACTCTGCATGTTATGAAGAGGCCATCTCCTGGTGCTGAAATGGTCTGTAGTACATGAATAAGTCTTGTTGAATGACAGTCCAGAGTTGTCCTGTCATCTTTCAATGTAAAATGATAGGAGTGTCTCTAAGGCTTTACTGGATGGTGCATGAATGAGCAGTCACTTAGTGTGTATGTAGGTACAGTTGGAGCACCCTGTGTGGAGTCTGCACTACTTTGAATGAAGTAGGATTTGAATGTAACAAGGTAAGTCAGTTAAAGTTAACATACTTTGTGGAATCAGTTGACTACAAATTGTGACTCTACTCAAGGTATTGTTAATATTTGGTGGTTTTCCCCCACTGAAATTTTCTTTTAAAAAGTTATCCAAATGATAAATCAGCATACCAAAATATCACTAATTGAAATGGAGACAGTGAATATATATGTAAATCTAGTAAACCAAAATGGCAGTGGTTTACATACTTTGTAAACATATCATGACACTGATATAAAAGTAACCATATTTCTGCAGTTCAACACATTTAAGCCCAGACCAATACAAGATTTGGACTAGCAAGTTTTACCTGGTATAGGCAGCGTGCAAAGTGTAAACTGATGGACTAAGACAGACACTGTCAGTTCTTCTCCACTGAACTCTAACAAGGCATCAAATGTTTGTCTTCATTAAAGATTACAGCAAGACAGGCCAAGTTGACAAGGACACAGGACGATTGTAAGGATGGTTCCTCGCTCTGGGAAAAGAGAAAGTTCACTTGTATTGGTGGAGCAGCTGGTCCTGGATTTTCTCTGTCAACTGTATTCTGCTTACAGAAATCAGCGAATTTATCTGTTCAAGAAATTATGTCTAGATATAGATTTCTTTGTTTTTGAAATATCCTTTTGTTATATAGCCCTA
The DNA here is from genome assembly GCF_949786415.1 of Peromyscus eremicus. Classification (NCBI taxonomy): domain Eukaryota; kingdom Metazoa; phylum Chordata; class Mammalia; order Rodentia; family Cricetidae; genus Peromyscus; species Peromyscus eremicus. The sequence goes on along the minus strand of NW_026734323.1, from coordinate 124,927 downwards.
AGTAGTCTGGAATTTGCTATGTAGAATAGGCTGTCCTTGAACTCTCAACTTGCCACCTGCTTCTGCCTTGCTACTGCTAACATTAAAGTCATGGACCTCCACACAGAAGTTGAGGAAAATATTTCTTGATTGACTTCATCGTTTCTGTTTTCCAACTGGTGTATGGAATGGTGAAGTAACTAGAGGTCTGTACTGTGGTCTCTTCTGTCTAAATACTAGAGGGAGATGCAAAAAGTGTTATAAATATAGGGGTTTCCTTTTTATTGTCTTATGATAAATTGCATAATGAAGAGGAAATAATGACTCAGAGAACTATAAAAATGTATCTAAGGTTGACAAATCTCCAATCAAATTCATGTGTCCATAGTGGTTTAAGTTCATCTATAACTAGGACCTTTGAGATCATTCACCATGACCACGTTAAGTACTTTTAACAAGTATATACACTTCCATGTGTTTATTTTAGGAGTAATCTGTCTTATTTTTTTTGTTTGTTTTATAACCATTTTAGGCTATATTATTTAGGCAAGTTTTGTATTTTTTTTAAACTTTAGGTAGCATATGAAATGAGCAAATGTGGTATTTGATGCCAAAATAGGATCCTGAATTCTGATTTTGACTGAGTTGTGAAGACTGACAAAAATCTAGAGACATTATGTAAAGGCAGAGGAGAATGATCATCTACCAAGTAGCATTGAGTCAGTTTGTAAAACTCCCACTTGATTTTACTGTTGTGCATGCTTGTGTGTGAATGATTTCCCTGTATATATGTCTGTGTACCCTGTGCAAGCCTAGTATTCACTGAGGACAGAAGAAAGAACTGGATCCCCTAGGACTGGAGTTTTAGACAGATATGAGCCCCCTGCTGGGTTTCAGGAACCAAATTCAAGGAATCTTAAATACCAAGTGATCTCTCTAAGACCCAAGAACACACCTCTTCAATTTAGCTAGTAGAATGGGTTTTTGGGTAACCTATGTGAGTCAGCCTTGTGGAAATTTTACCAACTGTTTTTGTGACATAAATGGATGGGTAGCCCCATTTCAGAGCTTTGAATGAATTCTTGAGGCTTTGTTCACAATATTCCTACTCAAAGTAGATGATGTTACTGGAGGTTTAACAGAGGTTTAACAGTCATGGAAAAGGAGTGAGAAGCCAGAAGGCATCTGCAGAATCCATACTTGCAGCTCAGCAGCTGGTGGCACACTTTGTTCATGCATTTTGAGTTCACCTTCACTCTTGCTATCCCAGGATCCCAATGAAAGGCTATGGGAAAGGGTAAATGGACTGCAGAAGGGAGAGGTTCCTTTCCTTCTAGAAGCCCTTCATTGTCACATTCTCTCAATCTGGCTGTTCAACAACCAGGTCATGCAGACTGGAGAGGACACATTTGACCTTTTCTGTATATGTCTTCCCATCATGCTGGAAATGAATGTGTTAGGTAACAAAGTGCAGATTTTTTAAAGCCAGTTGGTCATATCTGCTTTTGAGATTTATGAAACCATGGGTCTTTAACTCAAGTAGAAATGAAGCAGAGGTTAAAAAATGTTAGTGGTCTCTAATGATAAAATTGAAAGGAATACACAGATATTTGTGGACTAAAATCAAGACCATGGCATTGACAAGTGATAAAATGAATGAAAGTGTAACATTCCCTTTTTATGAAAAATAATACATCTCAAATTGTCCTTAAAGGCTCAAGAATAGAGTAAATACCGACTCCAGGAACCAGAGGTCACATTGGAGTACTCTGGTCACAGAAACACTTCAACTGTTGCTTCTGACACTGTTTCCACTTCCACATGTGTTGCTGTTGCTCCTGCTTCTGCTGTTTCTGCTTCTCATGCTTCTGCTTCCTCTCCAGATGCTCCAGTCTCTGCTGAAGCTCCTTATGATGCATTTGTTTACAGCTGTTGTTACTGCTGCTGTAGCACGGTAAATGAACCCTCTCTACAAAGACACAGTGGGCATACTCACAGCTAGGATTCTGTTATTAAGGGGAAAGGAGAAAAGAATAAGTAAGACTGTGATATGTGTTGAAATAGGTAATCATGTTTGACTTAGAAAACAAATTCTCTTTTGGGCTAACATTCATGATGAACATATTTTATTGTGATGGGTTTATACTCAAGGCCATAGGTAGGCATTCCTCAGTATCAAAATCATTTAAATTGTTGGATCCCATTTCTACTTACATGGAAAGCAGTGTTATACAAATACAATCATCACATCTGGCAAATGTGAGTGAAGCCCATTGCCTTGGCCTGTGGTTAGAGGAATTCATCCACACAGAAGTCAGACTGCTGTTCCTCACCAAGAACCCACTTGCCTCCACTTCCACTCACAGTACCTGCCAGTGTCTCCTGACACAGATAGATCTGGCTCCTATTTCATCTCTGACTTGAACTTGGATTTTCTGTCAATGTCCCTGCAGGGAAGTGACACTAAACACCAGCATCTTCCTGTTCTTGAATCTTTTTTGTCTGGCTTTTCTTTTCTTTTTTTAAAGTGTTTTTCTAAAGACATTCTTTTATTCCTTTTACATGCCAACCATAGATCCCTGTCTCATCCCTCCTTCTGCTTCTCCCCCAGGTTTTCCCTCGACCCACATTCCCCATTCCCTCCTGCAAAAGTGTCAGGGCTCCTCCCATGGGGAGTCAGCAGAGCCCGGTACATTCAGTTGAGGCAGTACTAAGCCCATCCCCCATGCAGCAAGGCTGAACAAGGCTTTTCTTATATTTCCTTTATTTTCCTTATATACCATGCTCTCAGCTTCTCCCACTTGGTCCTACTCGCTTAAGTTCCTTCGATCTTCTCCTACAGTCCAGAAAATTTGCTTTTTGTCCTCTAACTACTATACGTCTATCTGTGTGCCTGTCTCATTTATTGTAATTTATGTATCCTTCAATTCCAGTAGGTGTTTGTCTACTTACCACTGTAACCTCATTGGTTAGGTAATGGGCTAGCATGCAGTAAGTGACTACTCACAGTCTATTTATTGAATGAGTAAATGAAGTTTACCCCAAGTGTTGTTTTAAAGATTAGACTAATTTTCACTTTAAAAGTTGGATATAGATCAATCCTCAGAATTTTTTTTACAAATCATAATCATTAAAAATTCTGACAATCTTTTTTAAATATTCAATATACATAAACTTTTAATAATGAAAAGAATGAAAGCAAAACATATAATCAAAGCAATTAATTATGTTAATTTTGTAGATACAAGTCAATATCAGCATACAATATCATTTTACAGTAATATTTATACAATCATAAAGTATAATGTGTCATATTATGTTAGAATAGTAATTGCCAAATTTCTGTTATTGATATAATTGTCTATAATGTTGTGAATTAAACATGTGAATAATTGATATACTATGTAAAAATGAACATATTATTTAATCTTAACCAGTAATAAGTCACCAGAAAGGTATGACATGTGTGGGGGACACATAATATTTCCAATAGGCAACACTACTCTGTCATTCTCCAGGGACTGAAATATGAGTAGAGAGGAAATGACAAAGTTTTTGTGGAAGAGAATGTCCCAGAGACTCTTGTCATGGCCCCGAGGACCTCCTTATTCCTCAGGCTGTAGATGATGGGGTTGAGCATAGGGGTGAGGATAGTGTAGAAGACAGCCAGAATCTTATCTTCTGTGGGGGAACGGAGACTCCTGGGACTAACGTAAGTGTAGACAAAAGGTGCATAGTAAAATGTCACCACAGTTAAGTGAGTTGAACATGTAGTGAAGGCCTTTTTCTTTCCTTCTTTTGAGCACATATGGAAGACAGCAAAAAGGACCCATCCACAGGAAGCTGTGATGCCAAGGAAAGGAAGTAGAAGAAACAGGCTTGTACTCACAAATACCATGTACTCATAAACCCAAGTGTCCATACAGGCCAGGGGCAACATGGCAGGGACATCCCAGAAGAAATGGTTAATGGACCTAGAATGGCAGTAAGGAATGTGAAGGAGATAGACTGTGTGTGATAAGGAGTTAATGGAGCCCAGTGTCCAAGATCCTATGATCATCTCCAGAAACATCATTTTGCTCATGGGAATAGGATAATGAAGAGCGTGACAGATGGCCACAAAATGGTGATAGGCCATGGAGGCCAGGAACAAGCCCTCAGAACCTGCCAAGTTCAGAAAGAAAAAGGATTGCACTCTACAGCCCAGTAAGGTAATGCTTTTCTGGCCAGAGAGGAAGTTGAATGCCAGCTTGGGAACAGTGGTAGAGATATGCATCAGGTTCATGAGAGAGAGCTGACTGAGCAGAAAGTACATGGGGGTGTGGAGTTTGGGATCCACACAAATGAGATGGATCATTGCTGAGTTGCCAAGCAAGGCCACAGAGAATATGGAGATGATGAGCAGCAAAAGCAGTAGGCCTGTGTGATTTTGTGGTAATAATCCTAACAAAATGAAATCACGTGAGCTCTGAATCCATTTCTCCATGAAAATGTATTGCTTTCTCTTTCTTCAAAAGTGACCTGAAAGTAAAATGCACTTATATAAAGTAGAACAGGAGAATAAAGAGGAACTGGCTTGGAATGAATGCTTGCACTGAATTGTTCTTACAACCAGCACCATACTTCTGTTGAATTTATTTTGAAATCTGAACTAAATGTTTCTTTCCCCTTGCCTCTGGCCAAGTTCTCAGTTCAGAGAAACCTGTATGTTCATTTTATTTTATTTTTTAACAAATATTTTTTATTTTATAATTAATTTAATTTTACATATCAGCCACGGATTCCCCTGTCCTCCCTTCTCCCAACCCCCAGGCTTCCCCCCACCCAATCCACCCCCTATTAACACCTCTTCCAAGGCAAGTTTTCCCCTGGGGAGTCAGCCCAGCCTGGTAGATTCAGGTGAGGAAGGTCCAGGCCCCTCCTCCCTACACCAAGGCTGAGCACAGTGTCACAGCATAGACCCCAGGTTCCAAAAACCCAGCTCATGCACCAAGGACAGGTCCTGGTCCCACTTTCTTGGGGCCTCCTAAACATTTCAAGCTCATCAACTGTCTCACTTATCCAGAGGGCCTGGTCCAGTTCCATGGGGGCTTCTCAGCTATTGGTACACAGTTCATGTGTTTCCACTAGTTTGGCTATTTGTTCCTGTGCTTTTTCCAATCATGGTCTCGATAGCTCTTCCTCATATAATCCCTCCTCCCTCTCGCCTGTTGGACTCCTGGAGCTCCACCTGGGCCTTGGCTGTGGATCTCTGCATCTTCCACCAGTCACTGGATGAGAGTTCTATCATGACAGTTAGTATGTTTGGCCAAAAACTCTGACAATCTTTTAAAGCCTTCATAATGACAACTTTCCATGCAAAAGGGAAGTACCAACTTCGTAGTTATCAGTATTTCCTCTTCTGTCAGTATTTATGATAGTATTAACTATGAGTAAGTAGAACAAAAAAAAACCCACAAAAAGTTATTTAATTGTTACTAGCATAATAAGTATAAATAGTAAATATAGTAAAAGCTATTGTGGAAATGGGAAATCTGTTGTCAAGGAGTTCCTGTTGTCATGATAAAAAACACCATGACAACAATTCAAGATCATTGAAGTGACTCCATTTTCTCCAACAACACAATATATGAAGTTATGGCTGTGTGTGGTAAGGGAGAGCTGTGTTGGTCAAGCACAGGTCTAACACAGAATCCTGCCTAATTTGTACAGTGTTCTGGGAATAGTGATAGTTAGAGCTGTGCCAATTCAACCAGTGAGAAGGTTGACATTTGGGATGAACAGAGTTTAAACCTCACCCACTATAGGCAGCCAAGAAAATAAGGAGAACACCCTTGCATCTTACACTCAAAATAAATCATTCTAAACATCACTTTACTGTTGCTGCTCAATATTATACATTATCATATGTTTTTAAATAAGATTTTGCTCATTAAGGCCTACCTGGCTACCATCCCCACCAGGGTCCCTTCTGTCTTCTGCACCTCCTCCTCCTCTTCCATTCTTCCTTCCTTTTCAGTCATCTTGGCTATGCCTGGGATCCCAGGGTGTACATGTTGAGCACCACTGGAATTCTGGAGACCCAGGCCCATAGACTCCAGTCCATGGCCCCTGTTGTCTGGGGCCTATCAGTACCCTAAGAAGCCACCCATTTCAGCCCACAGCACCAAGGTCTCTCATAGCCCTGGTGCCATCCCACAGAGCTGGACAAGGTGAGGCAGGTTGGTCAGACAGTATAGAGACTCAGCACCAGGAACTGCTAGGCATTTGGCCTCAGACCCTGGCCCAGGTCATGACCAAGGTGGAGGCCATGCTTCAAGGCAGTGGGCACTCTGAGCCCAGGCAAGTGGCAGCAGCTTGATAAGGAGGTTGGAGACAACAAAGAGTAGCTGCTGCTCCAGGTGCACCCTCCTAAGAGGCAGGATGAATTCCAGCACTTGCTTACTTCACTGAAGCAGATACAGCCTCAACTGCTGCCCATTCTCTGCCTGAAGGGCATCTTCAGACTGCCACAGCACACTGATGGCATGGGTGAGTAGTAGTTCCTTGGGGCTCCCCTGGACTGCCACCCACCTCTTCTCTCTGCAGCTCACTCAGTGTGTCTAGGATCTGGTAGTGGCCACTACTCTACCTGAATGTCCAGGGTGACACCTTCTCTCTTAGCCCTCGGAGAAGGGACCTGTGGCTGGACATGAATTTATACCTACTGCCTCTGGTCTGATTCTCTCAAGCAACAATAACATGATAACAATAGCAGAAGCCTTTCCTTCCCTGTCCTGGTTGTCCTCAGTGGGACATGATGTCCTGTGTCAGTGTAGGTGGTAGAACACCTTGGATGTGTTTCGTACTCTTTTTAAACTCCTCACCAGAAGTTGAAATCAGTAAGAAGAGATTCTACACCAAGGGTAGAAAGCCTGAGTTTTGGTCCTGCCTATCCGTTTGAGTATCATGAGTGTCTATTCTCTCTGTGCGTTATTCCTTCCTGCTTCCTGTAGGTCAGTATCCTTTCTGGTCCAGATTACCTGTGAATTATGCACAATGCCATACCCATTTTGCTTTATAAAGTAATGGCCCAGTTTAGGAAGTTACATGGTAGCATGTGAAAGTCTTATAATGGTTGGTGAGGCTCAGTTCCTTCCCTGAGGGCTGAGTTCCCACTGGAAGAGAGATGGTGACTGATTCCTGTGAGTGCTGTCCTTTGGAACCGTGTTCTTGATGTGGAAGTGACTGACTCATTAGTGTATGTTCAGTGAGTGATTCTTCTGGGAGTTTATTCCTGATGATAGGCTCTTCCTGACTGAGCTGAGAGTGGAAGGCATAGAGCAGAGGAAGGAGGAGAGCTCGCACTCATGGTGTGTATCCTTGCAGGAACTTCACCTTATCATGTCAAAATGCCATTATTTGTATGTGCTCTATCCATTATTTATATTCTAACAAAATAGTAAACTATGGCTGCTGTGGTTAAATTGCTCAAGAAGGATTTAATGCCAAGATTTGAATTATCGTGTGTTGCATATTTAATACATGCAACCATTGAAAGAGCATGTGAGTGAGTCTTCTGTGATTCCTGCCTTGTTAAGTGTGAATTAATCCACATAACAAAAGCAATAGCCATAAGCTGGTAAAGGAAAGAGAATGCAGGGAGCTGGAAAAAAAGAATAAAAAGCAAAAACAAAAAACAAAACAAAACCAAAATCCTTTAGCAATTTGTGGACTATAGTTTAAGAAGACCTATTTCTGTGTCCATTAAAAAGTCTCAATGATGAAAGACGTTATTTTACAAGTTGTTCCTGGTTGCAGCACCTAACTCCATGGTCCATCTCCACCCTCCTTCCTTTAGGTGGAAGAAATTCACATACAGAGAGGCTAAAATGGCAACCACATAACAGAGCATTTCATGAGTGTCCCTGCTGTCTCCTCCTTGAACTTCTGGCTTTTGCACTCTGTTCCTCAGTCCTGCACTCTGTCCCTGTAACTATGGTTATTGCAGTTCCTGGGCCGAGACCTTAGCCTCCTTCTATAGCCCTTTGAAGTTGCACAGAAGGGGCTGTCACATGTTCTAGAAGGAGAAGGACAAAATCAAAATGACTTTTTCCTTATAAGTAGTTCTATTTATTTCTGAAGAAGGAAGTTTGTCAAAGATCTGTTTCCAGAAATCTTGCTGAAGAAGCACAGAATTAGAGGGCAACCAAGAGTTCTTCACAGGCATGTGTGTGCATCAGCCCTAGGGTTAATCTCTGGCCTAAGGTAATTAGTGGACACATTGCCACTTATTACTAACACTCGGCATACCTGGCAGCTGAGGTACTTCCCTGATCTGGCCTTTAAGGAGCTTCTCCTGACCTCCAAAGAAAGACATAGATAAGGTTGAGATTCATCTCTAGGACTGTGATTTCAGATCCATTTCCCCATATCCCCAAATTTTAATAGTCAGGAAACCCATAGAACAATACATTATATTGAAATTAATGTTGCATTATTTTATAGATGAAAAGAATTTAGGCCGGGCGGTGATGGCGCAGGCCTTTAATCCCAGTACTTGGGAGGCACAGGCAGGCTGATCTCTGTGAGTTCGAGGCCAGCCTGATCTCCAAAGCAAGTTCCAGGAAAAGCACAAAACTACATGGAGAAACCCTGTCTCGGAAAAACAAAACAAAACAAAAAAATTTAGAATAGCACATGAGAGGTCAAGACACTACCCATAGCCATTGGTTGACAAGGTGATGCTGTTTGAGTCAATGGGTGTCTCTTTATAAATCTGTGATAGGGAAACACATGTTGGGTTCAGGAAAAAACAGGATCTCCTGCTCTTGGACAGATATGCTGCTGTTGAGCATGTCATGAATTACTTTCACATCTCCCTGACTTGTGCAAACCCCTGTGTCACAGGGTGGTTTCTTAGCATCTTCTTTATATTAATTTCCCAAGCACAGCAGAACAAGAATTGATTTTAGCCCACAGATCCAGGTAATAGTCCATTTTGGGGGATATCAAGGCAGGAACTCAGTCACTTCACATCCACAGTCAAGAGCAGAGAGATGGAAATGCAGCCATGCAGCCTGCTTGCCTCTGCATATGCTCCAGCTTCTTCACTGTTACACAGTTCAGGTCCCAGTGATGAAGTGGTTCTTCACACTTTAGGGTGAGACCTCCATCTAATTAACAATCTATAAATCTCCAACAGATGTGCTCAAAGTCTACTTAATCCAAACAATTCCTTATTGAGGCTCCTTCTTCCCATGGGACTCTAGTTTGAGTAATTATATGAGTAATAAAAAACTAATACTCACACTGCCCCAGCATCATTGTTATGCTTCATGGTTATAAGTAACATGAAAGAGAAAATTTTAAATAAGCTAGGAACATTGAACACCCTCAGTAGACATTTCAGCCATTTGGTGTCCTCCCTCAAACCCAAATAACTCTGATTTCTACTTCTTTTGCTTACTTTATAGCCATTTTCTGTAAGCCCCTAGTGATTCACCCAGCTATTCAGGATACCTGATACTAGAAGAACTAAAGATACACCACAGTGCTTCACAGGTAAAAATCATTTGACCTGTTACTAAGTCTTGTGGAAGAAAGACATCAAATGAAAAATCACTGTTCCTGGTTATAGACCAGCAACTGTAGATATCCAGGGTGTTCAGGATCTTCCTGCCTCCTCCAGACTGATCAGAGCCTTCCCAAATCCTGTATTGAGGTGATGTTGTCCCCTGTGTAGACAAAGATGATAGTGTTGGTCAGAGGAGCAGTGTTATTACTCCAGTGAACAAGGTAAAATGTGCAAGAATTCAGATCCCTGCTGAGCAGAATGTCAGCTACTGTTTTCTCAGGTCCAGACAGGAAGAGTTAGGGCTCCTTCTATCAGGAAAAGTTTTCTTACAATTTTTTTCTTAAAATCTCAATGATGGAATGTTTACCTGGTGTCTCCTGAAATGAATTAGCCTGGGGGAGAGCTCTGCAAAATCCTTTGATATAGGCTTCCCAAAGTAAGGTCTAGTGTAGTGTTCATGACTGTGAGTAGTAGTCAGATTTAATAAAGTAGTGCACTCTACCAGTCATGGTCCCTTGCTTGGGTATTGATCATTTCATCTGTCTCTTGATTAGTATCTGCTTATATTTTGCTGTAATAGTATTTTTACAGATCATAGAGGCCATATTTGACACCTCTCTTTATATTCCAGTAACCATTCCTAGGATTGGTTATAAATGCTTACAAACGAACCTTAGCATGGCAAAACAACATCATAGTGCTTCCAATTATAGGTGTGCCTTTTATCCCTCCTATCAAAATATGTCTTTCTTTGAGAAGGTTATTGTTAACATGTAATAAGTCAAGAAATAAAACATCATTCTTGGTTCAGTAATTTAAGTGTCCTTGTTTTCACCCCAAAATATCAGTGATCAGAAAGCATCTTGATGTCTCTTGCTCCAAGTTAAAAATAGGTTTACTCTCCATCCCACAGTCATAGGTTTGTTGTCTACATTGAGTTGTTTCGTTATTAGGTGGTCTCAGGGATGCTATCCTGGTCAGATCGAAAACCATCTAGGATTTTATGAATTTCCCAGAAAAATATAAACATATCCTTGCCTCATGGTTAGATTATTAATCCCTCTCCATCAATCAGTTTGTATATCTTTTGACTTAATATTTCCTTTAGGCTGTGTATACTTTAAGGCAAAATGCTTTAAGGGAAGCAGAAAACAATTATACTTTAAAGTGGAAAAATTAATGGTTAACTTGGCTAAATGTAGTATTGTGTGTAGTTTTACCTAAGTTCAGAAATATTGCCCTTTTATTTTTGAAACTTGCCCATTTAATTATTAGACAGCATTTTACAACAGCTGGATCTTATGGATAGTAAGGGATTTTAGTAACATGTTTAATATTCCATAAAATGTAAAATTCTTGAAGGTGTTGGCTAGTATAAGCAGGACCATTACCAGTTTTAAGTTGTAACAGGATTCCTAGAATGGACACCCATAAAGAGCTATTTGACAAAGTCAAGTTTTAGATAAGGCACTATTGTGTTTTTGTGGAAGTGTCAGTGCCCCGTGCTAAACACAGGTTGTGCTCTGCATCTGATTAGCTAGAGAGAGGCTTCATGCATGCCTGTAGTGAGCCAATTCTGAGCATAGACATCTAGATACTGACAGCTGAGAAAGAATAGTTTTAGATGAAAACTCCCAAATACTCTAACTTCTACTGATTGCATTTTTGTTTAACCCATTTTTTGGCCTCCAAGGGAATTAGAGCAACATGAAATTATTTTGGCATTGTTGGCCATTATATTTATATTATTTAGTAGAAATATTTTTAAAACTCTTTTAAAAAATTCACTCTTATTTTTAAACCTGGCTAAACCTGTTTACGTTGTTTTAAGTTCTTATGATATACAAAAATAAAAATTTAAAAGAATTAAGTTTTAGTAATCACAAATACAAGAAATATGGGTGGTGTTCTTGCTTTTAATTTCTGAAAGACATACAAAGAAATTGTCTCCATTGTTTATGTTAAAGAGAAGACCAAATTTCTTTTGCTAGCACTGTACACATTGGATGCATGCATTACTGGACCAGGCATAAGCAGGGAAAGCTCCTACAGTCTCAGTAACAGACAACTCATGGCACCAAGCCTTTGGTTAAGCCTCCTGCCAGCAACCTGAGTCAAGGCTGCTTCTACCTTTTCTCCTGAGCAAGCTCTTTGTTCTATGTTTTCTGTGACAAATGATCAAGCAGTTCACTATTACTGCCATGTTTTAATAGAATTGAATTTATTATTATTTTTTTTTATTTACCTGATTGCATAACAAGTTCCCTGAAAAAAAGGAATAGTGAGAAGTTCCACTGAAACACACTATGAGGGTTTATTTCTTTCAACCTAAAGTCTGTCAGCAAGGTAAACAGTCTGTGTAAACAAACTTTATTCATTTTTAATCATTGCTTTTGGCCTAATCTTGAAAATATGAACAGCATTCTAACTGAAGATTTTCCCTGTAAAATGAAATAGATTTGTAATTAGTATGACTACAAGCATAGTTTTAGAACACTTTAAAGAATTTTATTATTTACGAGGTGATTATCATTAACTTGTATGACCTAACTGTGTTTAACAGTTTACAAGGAAGCTTTTGTTTATGATTAGGATTTTACAATTTTATCCCCGTTGAGTTTGAGTTTTAAAAATTTGGATTGAACTTAAGATCCTTTGGTCTCAAATATAAAACTTAAATAAATACAGTCCACAGAATTGAATTTTATTTTATTTTTTACTCGTTCAGGGTATGCCATTAGAGAATATCACAGTTTGTATGACTCAGTTTATGCAAAGAGCTAAAGATTAACAAAGTTTGGAAAGACAAAGAGACTAGATATATTATTTTCAAGTGCATTCTGCTCTCATAAATAGACCTTAGGTATTTAAGAGCCTTATTTATCAAATATACCAAATTTATCAATCACATATTTGATTCTTATTTAAATTTTCCAGACTCCTGGTGTTGAACAGTTTGCAAATACATAAGTGGTTAGACATACATCTTTTGAGTCAGGTTCTTCTATCCTGAGTAGACCTATATTTCCTTAGGGATATCTCATGATATTAAATTCTACCTTTCTCCAAAATATTTTGAGGAGCAGTGATTGCCTATTTAAACTATAAAGGAGATACAATAATAACCAAAGGGGACCTTAGGAATAATAACTTTTATACATGCTGCCTATATATAGATTTTAAAAGTGATAACCTTTTGTTGCAAGTTTTCAGCTAATTTTTTATATGCATTTTACAAATTTTAACCATGCCCCAGGAATTTACACATCCAAATTTAAAGAAATTACATCTTAAGATATTATTTTTTGAGATTAGGAAGCAAAAAAATGTAGAGATAAAATGTGTTAGAGTACAAAGTAGATAGAGCTTAGAGATTTTCATATCTTCATTACATTTTTTTAAAATTTAAAATACTTTTGTAACAATTCTTTTCTATCAGTGTTGGCCAGTTTCCATTTTTAGTGTAACTCTATCCTTCATGTGCAAATATATACATGAAGTGAGTTAAATGTAACCTATTACTGAGCAATGTCTAATAAAACTAGTGGAATATAGTAAGTTTTGACTGTTGAGCTGTACAGTCAGGGGAAGGTACTAACCATTTTGAGGAGTGTGAAGAATTTGTGTATAAAATATATGGTCCTTGTGTTTTTGAAGAACAATCTGTAAAATCACTAAGAGCAAACTCGACAGGATTTTTAGATGTAATTTTGGGTCATACCCATTGAGCATTTTCAGAAACTCTTAAAAGCTGATGATTATCTATAGATTATAGTGATTATCTATAGATCCCATGTAACATGCTAATGCAATCTGCCGTGGTCATCAATTTAAATCAAATAAGCTGCATATTCTCTACTGGCAGTAATTTCTGTAGGCTCCATACTGGGAAGTTGTTTAAAAAGTGTCCTTGCCATTATCATTAAGTCTATCATTTCTTGATTATAAGGAGATGCAGGTACTTGTGGAGAATCATACCTCACATCAATGTCTATAATACTGTTACCTTCTGGATATATACATTAATAGGAGATGAACACTCTCTTTCCCACATGGAAGTACTGATGCATTTCCAAAAAATTCAGAGAGAAATCTCTGGCTATGAAACAAAAGGGTACTGAAGCATTTCTCTTGAGTCCCAGGAGAGATTCCTAGAATGGGAAATCTGACTTCTGAAGAGTTATGAGGAGATCTGGTTAGCAGAGAGGCAATGTCAGTTCCCCATGACATCAGGGGTGTCTCATGCTTGGACATTCTATTGTATCCTGGAGACTTTAGAATGTTATCTGATGTCACCTGTGTTGTAGTAACACCAACTGCCTTTGGACAGTTGGTTCAGTGCCCTTACAGTTCAGCCATGAACATGTTGGGAAGACTCAGGACTCTATTGGGTCGAGAGGAAGGAGAGGGAAGAGAAACCAGAGAGAGGCAGACACAAGCTGGCCTTCAGCCATTCCAATGTGAACCATCAAGAAAGAAATGGTCCAGAAGATGGTACAGTAAGTTGTGGGCAGGAAATTGGGATGTCCCTGCAGGACCTGGGCTTGAGCTGAATCTTCCAGTAATGGGACACAGGAGGTAGAGTCTCTGGGATCCAACTGGACTTCCCTGCTTTTCATGGCTCCTGAAATTCAAGGATTCCAGAAGAGTAATTTGTCTGTCCCAGAAATCAGGAGTGAGTAAGGCCAAAGCTGTTGTGCTGAGAGCTCTTGCCTTTCAATCCTACAGGAGGGTAGGGGTTGAGAGGGGACAAAAAGGCCAGCATTAGGGTAGGAAGTTCAAGTGAACTGTGCCCAGCAAAAAGCAGGTCATCAATGTACTTCAACCTCAGTGTCTTCATTTATTTACAGCCCACCAAGTCTATGCACCCTCCTTTGTCACTGAGGCATCTTGGTGAGGATGGTGACCATATTCGGTCCCTGTGTGGCTTCTCCATTTTTGTCATGTGCTTAGAGTGACCTGTCAGGATATTTTTGCATCTTTAATGACTTAAGTCCTTGTGGACTGTGTCAATTTTACTTGCATTTGAAAGCCACAGACTAGTGAACCCTGCATCCAAGTTGAATGCAGAGTCCAGAGCTGTTAATAAGCCTGAGGAGGCTCTCTCCTTAGTTACCTAAAACATGTGCTAAAGGAGCAGAGGAAATCAGCTGGCTGAGACACCTATCTCCTGTCACAGAGATGGGAGACCTAAGATGCCCAGCAGGGGCATCTCAGTCCAGGGCAAAATTCTTTGGGATGTCACTGAATTGCTTGCTTACATCCTTTCTCAAACACCTTCTCAGGTCTCAGGGTGACCTGTTCATTCTCTGTGTCTTGTCACAATGCATATTCACTTGTGTTCATTCATCTACCCACAAGGGCCTCCAAGGAGCCACCACCCACTCCAACCAGCCTCACAAAGAAGCAAGGGAAGCATAAGCTGGAGAGTCTGACCACTCAGCTCCGGGAGATGACTGCCCAACGGAATGATCTGAGAGATCGCCTCATCTTAGTAACCGAAGGATCCTTGGACAACAAGTATTTACTGTTTCAAAATCCATGGTGACTGTCTTGGTTCCACAATTTCACCCTTAGTTTATATTGTCTAAGAAATGGGCTTCTGGGAGGTTGGGTGTCCCTTTGCCCAACACCGTTTCTCTAAATGCTTCTCTGAAGCAAAACCTGACACATGGGTAGGAGTGAGATGGGGACATTATACTGTTCTGCTTCCTCCAAAGGAAAATCAGAGCCTTTGGCCTGAATCACTCAGGAATTGAAGCAGTAGTGTGTGAATTCCCAGCATGCATTTGGAGAGATTCTGTCAAGTGGTGGCTAGTGTGAGAATGCTATAATTTTTATTTACTTGCTGGAAAGACATTGTGTGCTGGATGCTTCTAGTAGCAGCTGGAGAGTTTTTGTACCACATCTTAATATGTGGCAGCAAGGCCTGGTACTGATGGCTGCTGCTCTTGGTCCTCTAAGATGACACAATTGCATGCATTGATTTGTCATCTCAATGACACTCTTTCTCTCTCTCTCTCTCTCTCTCTCTCTCTCTCTCTCTCTCTCTCCCTCTCTCCCTCTTTCTTCCATCTTTCTGTATCTATGTGTTTGTGTCTTTGTGCATATGTGTCCCTCTTCACCCCGCAATCAAGGGTCTATGGTTGCACATGAAGTGTTGCTTGTCTCAGTATCTAGGTGTTGTCTACATGGTGTACTGGGAGCCCCAGTTTGAGCAGCATAGCCCTTTGCAGTGTGTTCACCTTGGTGTCAACTGGGAATGCCCTGGGGGAATTTATGAAGCTGTCATAATATTGAGGCCCATCCTCTGAAATGCTCATGGTGTGATTTTAGCCGCTGTGTCAATATAAGCACCCTGGAACGAGTATCTCTTATTTGAAGACAGCAGAAACATCACAGTTTCTGGTGGGCCCAGACCTTTGATAGACTCGTGGGAACTCCATAGCAAGCTGTGCAGTGCTCCTGAGGGAGCATATTCAGTCCCAGCCTCATCCCTCTTAACACCCTGACTCTGCTGGCCTGGGACCAGAAGAGCAAGTATAATAAGCCGCCAGAGGTCCCAGTACATAGGAGCCATTATGTGGCATCTTATTAATTCCAGTAATAGAGAACACACACTGAATTCATGTGATCCTTGAGGCCTGTATTCATGGAATTCTTTGCTTCTGGGTCCAGGCCTTACCACAGGCCAAATCCTTTCTGGGAAAAGCTCAAGATGGAACATCAGAAGGTCATGTCACACCTGCAGAAGTTTGAGAATGAGAATTTGGAGGCCTCACAGAAGCTCAGTGAGCTGACCAAAGAGTTTTCCTTTGGTAAGTGCTTATCTTGGCAGGGATCCCAACTGTTGTACAATGAGCAACTCTGAGTTTCTTTGTCTCTGAACTGCAGGGTCTGTAGATGTGCTTCTAGTTTTTCTGCTTCTTAGCAAGCAGCCTTTGAACTTATGCCCCTTTACTCAGTTTTGCTAAGGTTTAAAGAGACAATTAGCTCTTCCAAGCACCATATTGTCATTCAGTAGCCTCCAGATCAGTGCTTATTAACCTTCCTAATGCTGTGATAATTTAATACATTGCTTCATTGTTTTGATGACCCCAAACCATAAAATTATTTTGTAGCATTTTCTTAAGTTTATTTTGCCACTGTTAATAATTTTAATCTAAATGTCTACATAGGCCATCTAATATGTGTCCCTTGTGAAAGGCTCCTTAGATCCCAAAGGGTTCACAACCCACATACTGAGAACCACTGGTTAGAAGATCAATTGGCCTCACGAGAGGGGTGTCAGGCAGGAGCTGACTGCTGTGGGATATATGCACCCTTTGGGTCTCCTACTTCCCCAAGTGTACTTGCACATTACCTGCTGGTGTTTCCTCATGACAGTGGACTGATTAGGACAGGTGGAGTACTCCTCTTGTTTATGGAAGTGCATGAATTTCTGTTATTTGGGGGAGGGGTTTCAGAAATAGTTTGATTCTTGCAGGAAATAACTGTTCTCTGCTTTTGGCCTTGAGTGCCACTGTCACTACTGTTGAAGGTTCTTGTTTACATCTTGCTGTGAACCTGGGATAGGGTTGGGTTGTTCAAGGATGGTGTTGTGGGTGACCAGATGTGGCTGACATGGTCTTACTATTTGGAGTGTGTTTCCAGTGATCTGCAGAGCCAGCTCCTGATGGAGCAGAGTCAGCTCAAAAAGAAATTGTATATGCTGAGACAACAGAAGGAGAACCTACTGGAGGATTGGGTCGTGCTGAAGCACCACTTGGGTGACTTGCAAGTGCTCAGTAAGGATCAAGAAGAGATCAGTGACCTCCAGAACCAGCAACAGCAGGTAGGGACAGGCAGCTGGGTCACAGTTAGGTCCAGCATCATTTACTTATGTAACCTTACCAAATCTACCCATCCAGACACCTGTGCTCTACCTCATCACTTTCCTCATTCATACACCCATCCATCCAACCAATTCATGACATAAAATTGTTCATTCTGTGTCTGTGCATTAGTATTTCTGAGAAGTGAGTCTCCTCTGAGAATCTTGGTCATTGGCATCCAATCCCTGATACTCTTCTTGAACCTGTAGTCGATGGGGAGAAACAGGTCAATCACTCATCACACAACCACATGTCATCATGATGGGAGGATTGCTATACACAGAATTGAGTTCAAGAGTAAAAATTTTTCTAACCATCTCCACTAGTTCAAGAGTATGTTCCCCTAGGCCATTTTAGTTCCCAGGAATGGAAAGCTGAGTTTTGAGAGTTTGCTTAAAGGCTGGTGTGCTTATTTTAAAGATAACTACTCCTCTATCACTTTGTTGTTTTCATTTTATGCCTTTCTCTGTCTCTCTCTGTCTCTCCGTGGTGTGTTTGTGTGTGTGTGTGTGTGTGTGTGTGTGTGTGTGTGTGTGTGTGTGTAATAGAGGCATGTGGGAGTGCAGTGCATATTTCATGTGGATGACAGCTAGAGGAGACCACTGGGATTCTCTTTGTCAGTCTCTGTCTTAGGAACTTCAAGCAGGCTTTCTCATGTGCCCATGAGCTTGAAATTTTGTGAGACTGACTGACCAATAAGCTCTTGGGATTCTGTGTGTGTGCTTGCACTTGTGTGAGAATGTATTGACTATACTATACTCAACCCTCCAATAAGGACACAAACTTGTATTGAACAGGAGCAGCAAAGAATGGAAGAGAGACTCCAGAGCTTGCTGAAACAGAGTGAGCTGGTCACACAGCAAAAACACCTGGCAATAAAGCTGCAGCATCATTTGACTGTCTCCCAGATGAGGTAGGAACCCAGGCTGAAGTTGGGATATGGAGCCAATTGGGTCCCCTGTACCTGGGCTCTCTGTCCTTTCTGGGCTTTTGCTTATCAGAAAGACTCCCTGCACCAAGCATGGGTACACCAACTCAGAACTCAGAGTATTATGCTGGTCCCGTCAACAAGAACTTCTGTCCAGCAAACAGTATGTTTGATACTCCCTGGGTCTGTACACTTGTGTCCCATTCTTCCCTTCTGATCTCTGGAATGTTCTCAGCAGGCTTTCCTTGAACTCACAGAGCTCTGACTGCTTGTGCCTCCCAAGTGATGGGATTTAAAAGTGTGCCTCACCATATCTGACTGAAGTTACATTTTATTCAGTATTAGCACCTGTAGGATGAGATTTGCACCCTTGTCACTATTTGATGTCACACTGGCTGTCCTCATTATTTGAGCATTTCCCATGTAAAGTGTACTGGGGACATAGTACGTTTAGTCATTGGCAGGATGAACCCAGGTAGATCTCTCTGAACCTTCACCGAGTGTTTGGGAACAGACTCCTCTAGAGTGCCAGAATGTAGATTCCCAGCTGTAGGCCTAAGGATAACACAGCTCTTCTTGTTTATTTCCAGAGACCATGCAGTGACAATGTTCTCAGACACATGGCTCAAGAAATACTGCTCTAGCATGACAGGCTCCATCTTGTGTATTACCTGGGTGCAAAGTTGTATTAAGTCTATGTATATAAAATGAGGTGGTCTTTTTAAAATTATTTTTTATTCATTTTACATACCAACCACAGATCCTCCTTTCTTCCCTCCTCCCACTCCCCACTCACCTTCTTCCCTGACCCTTCACCCCCTCCTCCAACAGGGTAAGTTCTTCCATAGTAGGACAGTTAAGCCTGATACTTTCTGTTGAGGCAGGAGCAAGCCCATCCCCACTTTATCAAGCAAGATCAATGTGTCCGACCATAGGTAATGAGATCCAGAAAGACAGCTCATACAACAGGAAGAGATCCTGATCAAACTGCCAGGGGCCCCTCAGACACAACCAGCTCCACAACTGTCGCCCATATGCAGAAGGTCACAACTGTCAGTCTAAATTTCCTGAGTTCTTTTGAGCTTGGTTCAGTTGTTTCTGTAGATATCGCCATCATGATCTTTACCACCCTTACTCATGTAATCCCTCAAAAAAAAAAGACAAGAAGAAACACAGCTTGGAATTTTAAGGTTTTCTGTGTCAAACCTGTGACAGCATTGTACAACATGGAGAGGAAAATAAAATAATATCAATTAAAATCAGGAATAAGGACAGGTGTATGCGATTGTTCATGTCTTTAATCCAAGCACTTTGGGAGCACAGGCAGGAAATCTCAGGCCTCTTGTAGCCATCCTAGAATATGTATCTAGTCAGCCAGAGATGTATATTGTAACCCTGCCTAGAAATAAATAAACAGAAATTGAACAAGAAAAAAATGAGGTAGTTGATGAGAAACTCATCATGAACAGTCTGTGTTTCTCCACTGTGCTGTTATATATGACTATAATGTGCTACTCCTTTTATTTAAATGATGTCTGTATACTGTAGGAAAAAGTCCTGTTCTTTCTCATTAGAGCATAGTATATACAGTACTCATATCAACATCTGATACTTGTTAAGAGCAGAAGATAATTCAAGGCCCAAATACTCTGTGACACTTATTCCTTAGGTATACATACAATGACTACTGCCAAAGATGAGTGTTAACTGTCCAGCACAATTGAGTTTTTGTGGTATCACTGAATGACAGGTGACATGGTGGATCCCCACCAGGACTCTGCCCTTACGAATTTCCTCCTCTAGGTCACAAAATCTCCAACATGAGCTGGAACATTCCCCAGCTCAGGATGAGAGCCTCCTGCTGACAGAGCTGCTGCAGCAGGAGCACTAAGTGTCATAAGCAAGTGAGCCATCATGACATCCCATCCCCAGCAACATGGCATTTGTGGGGTGGAGTTCTTCCTTGATTCTGGTTTCCTATGTGTGAATAGGCCCTGAATTTATCTAGCTAGTGATCCAGCAAATCTGTTTTTAGATCTATTGCCTTTTCTTCTCTCACAGTACCCTTTATGAGAACTGATGAGGCTGAAAAAATCCATAGTCAACTAGAAACCCTGACATTCTCCACTCTATGATCAAGGCCTCCTCACCTCCTCAGAACAAGACATGTACTACTAGTTGTGAAATCACCAGTGAGGCAAATATCATCTGCCCTGAAGGTCATCCATCCATAATCTGATCCATGTGTCTGTTGACTCACTAGTTATGGATAAAGAAACCATCAAGAAGATGCTTGAGATTCAAAAAAATAAACACCAAGAGTTATGCAGAAAAAGCTGACATCTACCAGCAAGTGTTCCCAGTGAGGGCCACAACAACATGGAGAGAGAATATGTTTCTGCTCATAGTTACTCTGAAAGTTTATTGCTACAAACTTTTGGTAGCTGACTGAGTCCTCAGCCCTTCATATGTGGAGGGAGATATGTCAACAGAGACTGTGTTGATGTCATGCTGCAATCCAGACAGACCACACAAAGGAAGCATCATTTTCTCACTCCAGTCCAGTGTGGGAACTACTCAATTTCATGCACATGTGATGGTGAAGTGAATTGTTCTGAGAGATGATTTAGGAAGGATGTCACCATGAGCTGTTATGTCTTTTGGTAACAGATGCTCCCCATGTCATATTTTGCTCTTGAATGGGCACACAGACACATGTTGGCAGAAAGAATCATATAGTGGCCAACATGGCATAAGATCAATTTTGGCAAGGACTTAACCTAGAAGCCCCAAAGTGGCATGACCACACTTGTCTTGAAGAGGGTATTTCAATTCAGGGTTGTCTTCCAACTTGTGTCCAAAGCCAGCCACAGAGTGTAGGACATCTGCATGAAGAGAAAGCTTCTTATGTAAATAGTTTTGGTTTGTTTTGGGGTTTGCATGAACTTAGGTTTTGTTGTTTTTTGTTTTGTTTTGCTGTTTTTTTTTATTTTTTGGTTCTTTGTTCGTTTTTTATTTTATATTTTGCTAAAGCTTTACACTGGATATACTAAGCACCCCTTTAAGGCCCTATTCAGTCAAATTTCTGTAATTTCACAAATAAAAACTAATTTCCAACTCTTCATTCTTTCCTTTAAATTTTTTATTGAATTTACTTACCAACCACACATCCAACTCTCATCGCTCCTCCCTCCCCTGCCTACCACATTCCCCCCACCCCTCCTGCCCTGCTCCAACAGGGTAAGTTCTTCCATGGGGGACAGCTAACGTGGTACATTCTCTTCATTCTGAAAATAGCTTTGTAGTCAGGTGTGGTTTCACATTCCTGTAACATTAGAACTCAACAGACAGAGGTGGATCTCTGCAAGTCCCAGGAAGCTTAGGCTACATTGTGAGTTCTCAGCTAGACAGGGTTACAAATGAAGATGGTATCTTGGGTGTGAATTCCATGGCCTACTCCATGAATATCCACTTCATGATGGAAAAAGATCCATGTTAAACACCTGACTTCACATGTCTAGCTACTTCAAAACACGGAGAATAGATACACACATGTTCATGACGTGATCATTCATATCAGATTTTTCAGAAATACACCTATGTTTTCTAATGCATCTCAGGAAGTGAGAACATTTGTTACAGGAGTATAGAAGAAATGAGGACACCTACAGATATCTGCCTTTCTTTTCCTGAAAGACAGCACCAGTGACAGTGGCAATGCAGGGGTAGTAACCTTCTAAGACATATTGAGATGTGGTCTTTTTAATGTGCTGTTGCCTTGACTATTCATTTTGCATGGAATTTTTTTGATATTCATTTACTTGTATTTATGAATATGGGTATTTTGCCTGCTTTCTATGCACCACAAGCAATCAGTTTGCACTGAAGCCAGAAAGGGCAATGGATTCCACATGGAACTGGAGTCACGGAAGATTGTTAGCTGATTTCTGGGGCCTCTGGGTGAGCTACATATCCTCTTAAAGGATGAGTGATCTCTCCAGTCCCTGCACTTGACTTTTGTCCTTCTAGCCTCTCTAGTGTATTAGTTGGACTGGATTACACCTAACGGAAGAGAGATATTTCTGAAGAACTGTAGGGACAGGACCTTGAGGTAAGTAAGCATGGAAGATTACTTGGGATGCCAGGCATTCAAGCAGAGTGCTGCCAGGTTCAGGATCATCGCTCAGCATCTCTTAAGTCAGAGTTGAAGCATTTATGTCACCTCTTATTTAGATGACAATGCAGAGTATGCCCATCAGATGAAATGCAGACTTTTAAGACCCGCCTGGGGATGGAGATGGGGAAAGATATACCTGTGATGCACCAGCTAAGCAGTGTTAAGTGGAAACTTCACATTTGTCTGGGTGGATGGTATCTGCAGCAAAAGCCACATACCTCTGTCGGAGAGTATATCTCTGTAAGGCTTGAAAGGGAGAGGGATGGTTGATGCTACTCTTTCACCACAGCAGAAGTCATAGTATTGAGGAAAGGTTTCTTTCAGATGGGGACGTTATTCTTCTGAAGTTCTGCTGGAATGGATCTGACCTGAGACTCACAGTAAGTCAGAGAGTTAATATGTGAAGCAATTATCCTTGTAAATTCAAGTCTGTTTCTCTCAAACCATAGCTTTTAAGATCTCTAAAGCCAGAGAAGCAGGTGGTTCATTTCAGTTCCTCCCTTTCATTTGTCACTTTCTCATTCTTCACTGACTCTGACATAATACCTGTAGACACACTGGGACCAGCTGAGACTTCATTCATCCTACATTACCAATCACTGAACTGCAGCATGTGTTTCCCTGTCCATCGTTCCATTATTGGGAAGGAGCCTATATGTTCAGTCATGCCTTACTTCCATGTGAATCCTCAGCATAGCTTTGGTTCTTTTGATAAATGCTACAGATAGATTAACAGTTTCTTCTCCTTGCATTTGTGGAGGGAGATAAACTGTTATTATCAACCTTTCTCAGACTAAGCTGTGTAGAATGTGTAATGTGGACTGGGGTGCTTCTTCTATCTCAGATAAGCATGCCTAGTCTTCAAAGCATTCTGTCAGCTACTCACATGGCCATTCTTTTTTTTTTTTTGAGTTTTCGAGACAGGGTTTCTCTGTGTAGCTTTGCGCCTTTCCTGGGACTCACTTGGTAGCCCAGGCTGGCCTCGAACTCACAGAGATCCGCCTGGCTCTACCTCCCGAGTGCTGGGATTAAAGGCGTGTGCCACCACCGCCCGGCACACATGGCCATTCTTATGAGGGCTAAATTGACAGTTAAAGCTCATCTTGATGTTTGCCCTGTAGTAGCTGTAGCAGATGAATGGAGTTACAACCCAGGAATACAACTTGGAGACAGAATATTTCCCTAGCCTGTGCAATATGTTAGGTTCAAAATTAGTACATTATTTATGACGGGGATGGAAAATTCACCCTGTTACATCCTACGAAGTGAAGCTTTAAAATTCTCCCAACTCTGATTCTTGCCCTTTGTTAACTGTGACAAACATTCATTTTGAGGATAAATATTTCCAAAGTAGGGTAGATATACACAGAGACCATATACAGAGATGTGTAGCTTATTAAAATCTGTGGCTTTGATGATGGACTGGAAAATGTCTAAGCAGGTAAAGGTAATGCAGACAAGCCTGGAGACATGCATTTATATCCCTGGGACCCACCTTATTGATAGAAAGAATAAAAAAATCTGCCAGAAATTGTTCTCTGAGTTGCATGTAGAAGGGGGTGCCAAGTATTGACCCACTGAAACTAAGACAACTGTCTTCCCTTTTCTCATTTATGCTAGAATATCTCCATCTGATGCACTCCTATCAATATATTACTACGTGTTCCATTCGAGTGATTTTGGACTTTTTCTTATTTTAGTTTGGCAGTAAGGAACCATAGAAATAAAGAAGGCCAATACCAAATCATTATGAGAAAAACAGATTAAGAGAATGTGGTCATCTTGAATTTGTAGATTTGCTAACCTTTGTTACTCCCCAAATGCTCCAACAATATTCTAGAGATGCCTCGCTAACATTTATTGTCTCTTTCTTATTCTCTCCAAGAGCCCATACACTGTTGTGAATGTCAAGACAGTCTCTATGGCTTGCCCATGCCTCACTTACGCTAACAGACTCCTCTAATGAGGATGACATGTTCTGAATGATTCAAATTTGGTCCAGGTCACTATCATTGCCTTCTGTTGTCATCCACATTCCTCTTAGCTGTGAGCAGTCTATACACCACCCAGAGCCAAGGAATTCACAGCACTCCTGAGTACAACCCTGGGATGAACATGGTGAGAGTAGAGAACTAATGGCTGCAACTTGTCCATTGACCCACAGCCATGCTCTGGCACATGTGTGCAAACACATATATAAATATACAGATGAATAAATGTTTTAAAGTTTTGAGAACAGAATTCCATACTTGGCAACTCTCAACCTAGTCTTGTCAAGTGACACAGACATTTCTGGGGAAATGATGAAGGAAAACCATGTTTCTGTCGAGATTTCTAAACAAATGTTGGATGAAAGAACATGAGGCTGCCAGAATGATGCTGTGGGGGGACCACAAAGGCTTTGGATGTTCTGGAAGGTTTGTTTCACATAGAGCAAGGATGAAGACTTGATTCTGTGCATGACAATGAGCGTGCACACACACACACACACACACACACACACACACACACACACATCTCTGATGTTTTCTAAATGGATAGAGACCCTCAGTGAGAAACCATTGACAAGGTGGGGACAGTAGAGGGGAGACACTGTCTTTTCCCCTTCCTTCCCTGCTGTCTCTGTCATATTCCACTACCATTTAGCACTACTGCATTCTATTTATATTATTGTTAGCTGTTAACAATCTCTTTTTCTTCCCTTAATAGTTTCATTCAGCTGACAATTATGGGAGGTTATATGTGTCAGCAGGCACGAAGGGGTAACACTGAAGAGAACATCCAATAAAGATGAGCTACCAGGCATGGTGGTGTGGTGACATGCCACTGATTCCAGCACCAGGGAAGTACTGACAGAACAATTAGGAGGCTGATTCAATCTTGGGTGACAAGAGACCCTCCCTAAGACAATAATATAAATAAAAATGAAGAACAGCCTGTCTTCACAGTTGAGAGAGCTGATGGAACAATATGTGGAAACATGGCCTGAATTGGCCCTGTGTGCTCTCAGGTTCTGTCTCCCAGAACATGTAGCAGTAGGGGAGTTGAAACCTCTTATGTGATAGACCAGCCTGGATTTTCTGCAGCAGGCAGAACTCTCCCTAGCCACCCAGCAGAGCCAAGGCCCTGGAGACAATTGCTGGGCCTTTGTACATGAAAGCCTTAGGTATATGCTGGAGATGTCTTTCTGTATGCTCTAATGTGATTTGGTTGATAAATAAAATGCTGATTGGCCAGTAGCCAGGCAGGAAGTACAGGATAGGCAGGACAAAGAAAGAGGAGCATTCTGGGAACAGGAAGGCTGAGTCAGGAGACTTTGCAGCCACCACTATGAGAAGCAAGATGTGAGGGCAGAACTGAGAAAAGATACCAAGCCATGTGGGTAAACATAAATAAGAATTATAGGTTAATTTAAGTGTAAGAGCTAGTCAGTAATAAACTTGAGCTAATGGCCGTACAGTTCATAAATAATGTAAGCCTCTATGTGTTTACTTGGGTCCCAGTGGCTGTGGGACTGGCAGGTGAGAGAGATTTGTCCTCACCTCTGGCAGGCTGGGACACAGGAAATCTTCAGCTACAGGTATAAGCTAGGGATATTCCTCTAGCTTACATGCAGTCATAAGCAACTGGACACTTCCTAGAGGGACTTCATGGGGTCCTGGTTCAATGGAATCTTACTGATCAATTGAACAGTGTTCAGAGAAGGCTTATTATCTATTAGCCTGGCCATAGATTCTAGGCCAAAGCCCAGGAATCTGCATGTCAACAAGACCCTCTGTGGCAGTGGTTATCAACTTTTGTAATGCTGTGACAGTCTGTCATAGATGTCACTGCAGGAGAGAGAAGCTGCCTGCATGAATAAAGGAAGCTTAGAGAGCAGGTACAGTTCACAGTCCTTGAAACCAGAGAAATCAAATGACATGGGATGATAGCACTCTTTTCCCAAACAACTGCTACCATATTGTTGTTGGAAAGTTCCCAGGGTCACTCATTTCTGTGCGTGTGTGCCTGCTCTGAGCCATTGTCCTTCTCATCATTGGAATAAACTCAAATTGCCAAAATTTCCCATAACTCTCAAGAGCTTGCTTTTCTGGCCAATTTGTAGAGAGGAGTGCCAGGACCAAGACTGGTTGTGTAGAGCCATCTGGAGAAGCTTGGCTGTAGGGTAAAATGGTCAGCCAAAAAAAAAAAACCTACCCTGGACCTGAAAACAGAGCCAGTGAAAGAAACACACCCTACCCCTGAAAGACAAGCCAGTGAAAGAATCACTTTAGTACTGAAACCAGAACCAAAGAAACACACCCTGACCCTGAAACCATAGCCAAAGAAACACACTTTGTCCCTGGAACCAGAGCCAGTCAAAGAAATACACCCTGGCCCTGAAATTAGAGCCAAAAGTCTAAAAAGGGTCAGTGAAAGAAACACACTTTGGCCCTGAAACCAGAGCCAACTCTGCCCTTGACCAACTAAACCAACCAATCGCTGAGCAGGAAAACCAACCAATCCCTGAGCAGAAAAATCTTCTCCTTGAAAAAACTCCATCCTGAAGCCACTATGTTTGTTCAGTTATCAGCTGTTCTTCACCATCCTTGCAAGGCATCTCTTCTCCTGGATTCCTCCTTCCCAAATAAATTTCTTTAATAAGAGTTTTGGTTGAAGACCTTTTGATTGCTGGGAAGCTCCCTTGGGAGCAGAGCAGTGCCGAAGAAGAAGCAGATACTTCAGCTGGAAAGCTCTCTTGGCAGGGGGCAGAATTAACAACTTCTGCAGAGCCTGAGCAGATTGCTACATTTCTGGAGGAGGCGTTCTTCTTTTGCAGAGCAAAGAAGAAGTAACACCTTAGGCCAGAAATGAGAAGAAAAGGATATCTCTGATGGGACATTCCCATAGAGGAGCAGAGCAGCAGAAGAAAAGGATACATCTGCTGGGAAGCTCTCTTTCACAGGAAGGGGCAGAGCAGAACTCATCTGTAATGACTCTCTCTCAGAGGGAAATAGCATTGCCACATCCTATCTGGATACCATCTTCCACTGCATCCCAGTTTCAATTATACCTTAACTTTCCAACAAGTCAGTATACTTTCTCCTCACAGCTGCAGGTATCCAGGATTCCTCCCTTCACAGCTGTAGAGCCTGACTACCCTACAAGTCAGGATACCTTTCCCTTCAGAGCTGTAATACTTGAAGGTATGGCCTGACTTCCTGACAAGTCAGGATACCATTCCCTCCAGAGCTGTAACACTTGTACCACCTTCAATAGTAAGCATATTACCAGCCTGGAGGACAGGTTCCTTGCAGAAATAAAAAGGAAAGTAACCAGACCTCAGGAATGCTCAAAGTAAGAGGAAGTGTGTTATATGGCAGCTTTACTGAGGTTAGAGGGGACCAGGGAGTGGGGAAGTATTAGCTGGCTCCCAAAATATCCAAGGCATCATTCTCCTACAAGATTTGTGTTCAGGATTATCGTTCTATTTTATACATAAGACAACTGATCCATCCAGGGATGCCTAGTGACTTATGCTGAGGATGAGCTCTATCTCACATTGTGAACAGGGGTATTGTGGTGGTTTAAATAAGAATGGTCCCATAGGCTCCCATATCTGAATGCTTAGTCATCAGGGAGTGGCATCATTTGAGAAGGATTAGGATGTGTGACTTTGTTCGAGGAAGTGTGTCACTAGGGGTTGGACTTTGAGGTTTCAGAAGCCAGGGCTGGCCCAGGTCTCTCTTGGCAGATCAGGACGTAGCTCTCATCTACTGCTGCATCAGCATTGGTGCCAACAATGACGGTAATGGAGTAAATCTCTGAATCTGTAAGCAAGCCCACAATTAAATCCTTTCTTTTATCAGAGTTGACTTGGTCATGATGTCTCTTCACAGCAAGAGTACAGGGACTTAGACCTTTAGCAGAATATTCT
The DNA here is from genome assembly GCF_949786415.1 of Peromyscus eremicus. Classification (NCBI taxonomy): domain Eukaryota; kingdom Metazoa; phylum Chordata; class Mammalia; order Rodentia; family Cricetidae; genus Peromyscus; species Peromyscus eremicus. Next base: position 96,496 of record NW_026734323.1, on the reverse strand, counting down.
AGTCATATTTCTGTGCTTGGATCTGTAGGGAAGAGGAGTGCAGCTTCTATCTTGCTCACCAGTGGTTGCAGATCTGAGTCCAGCATAATTATTGGTGCTATGGCAAGTTCCCACATGCCACCACTTTCAGGGGCATCAGAGAGAGTTTGTAAACCTCCCTCTGGCTGCTTTATAAAACTGCAAAAGTAGTTCCTTCTTTAGTGACAGGTTACTTTTGTGGAGGTGCCAGGGGATTGGGAAAATAAAGAAGATTATAGCTGGGGTCATTAGGACCACTTCTAGTACCTGGATGCTGTGCTGGAGAAGACACAGCCTTCCCTGATGCTAATTCTCTACCTGAAAGGCATCACAGGCCTCAGGAGTCCTCAGAGGGCACAGGTGAGCAGCAGTCCCAGCAGCCCCTGCAGCCTTCCTGCCCTCCATCTCATTTCAGCTCACTGAGGGGGCAGGATCTGGTAGAACTCAGTGCTCCATCTGTGTCTAGCTGGGGACACTTTCTCTCTTATCCTTCCGCTATGATAATGGAGAGGCTCCTGGAAAGGGCACCTTGGCTACAGGTCAGTTTGGTGTGAGATAGCAGGGAGGTGAGGACTGTAAGGTGTGACATTAGCAATTACTTCCCCAGACAGTCTCTTGTATCTTGGAGAGCTCTGGCATCATTTCTGATATTACCATTGCTGTGCAGATACCAATGACCCTTGGGGCATTTGTCCAGTGCCTATGTGTTTCAACCAAAGACATTTTGAAAAGACTGAGCTGGCTACTAGAGAGAGAGAAAATGGAAAGCACAGAGATATCAGAGAGACACCAAAGGAAGGTGGGCTTTGGTCTCAGTGTAAAACAGCAAGAAATCAATGTTCCAGGGGAAGGCACTGTGATTCCTCGACAGGAAAGCCCCTGCCCTACACATTACCTCATCTCAGTTAAACCAGACATGCTAAAGGATGATCAAGAAGTGACTGACAGATGAGACTTTGCCCTAGCTGGTTCTGAAAGACTAGACTTGAGTCTCTCCCTGTGTGGATGTCAGTTCTCGCATCTTTCTATAGGGAGATGGGTGTCTCAGAAGTTACCTGGCTTCCCCTGTCTCCCTGCACAGGGTGACCTAGAGGACAGCCTCCTAAGGCTTATTCACAGCTACAGAACATGCACAAGCTTCAGAGCCCTCAGCCATGTCCTTTCCTGGACATAATCCTGGAGATAATTGCTACTCTCACAAGCACTCAAGTAGTATAGGGATGCCCAAATCACTTGGATGATGCTTCACAGTATCATGTTAATGGAGAAGCCATGCACCGGTGGAATATAATCACCGGATTCACAAAGCCATCTTCACTGGCAGCCCAGGACACCTAGATCCTATAAGAAGTGGACGGTCTCAGTCCAGGTCCACTGAATCTAACAGTTCTCAGGCTGAACTGGAGACCTGTGTGCCACCCACAGCTGGGAAGTCATAATCTTAGGGGGTCACTGAAAGGCACTTGGTGCCTCAGCTCTACTAGTGTCTACAATTTAAAGTAAGACAAGCTCAGGCTTTATCAGGGCACTCTCCTGTCCCTGTTATTGTGGGCATACACCCTAAGGACTCCAATGGAGGTGAAGTGTAAGGATGGTACTGAAATCTAAACATTCCTCTGTGTCTCCTTCCCCACTCAGTGTGAGACAGAGGGTCCCTAGCACAAAGGCTACAGTCTTGTCAGTTCCTGACTATGTCATATCAACCTTCATGAACTCTTGATCTGGGTCTGCTCGTTAGGAACCCAGAGAAGCTGGATAGGCCTATTGCTTCTCAGAAGCTGCCAGTTCCTGATTGACCCTGGAAGGCTCAAGCCCATCACATCCAGAAAGCTCCCCAGACCCTTTCCTGAACTTACTGCATCTTCCCCAGGACCATTGATTTCTCCATTCTTTCCAGTGAGACCTAGGGTCAGCTTCCTTCTGCCTTTCTCTGGTATCTCCACGAAGTCCATTGTCTCTATCAAGCAGATGCCTAAGTCTTGACAATATGTCTATAGAGAAACTGTATAAACATTGAACGAACATCCTAAAGGCACTTGGTGTTGCTACAACACTATTGACATCACAGGGGATTCCAAGAGCTCTGCTCTCCAGGATACAATAGAATTTCCAGAGAAGGAACTCCTGATGTCACAAGGAACAGCCTTTGCCTCCTGGCTAATAAATTCTCCCTGAACTGAGCAGAAGCTGAGATTTCTTTTCCAGGAGTCTCTCCTGTGATACAGGTGAAGCCATTCAGTACCTCCTCCTTCTAAAGCTGGGAATTTTTCTCTGTTTCCTTAGAATCTTTTCACTACTTTACCCATGGAGAATTGAACACTCACTTTATAAGCACTGCCCAAGAATGGACCTTCCTCTCCTTAACAACCATACTCAATAATATGAGAAATAAAGTATGTCAAGGAATTAGATTAGGATGATGTGGAGGAGGAGGGTTGAGTTCTCTGAAGTGAGCAAGCACCTGAGGAATGCTAAGGTTAAGAGAAGACAGCCATGGAGAATTTGTAAGTAAGCTGAGACAGTTATGAGACCCAATTTCTTCTAGAATGTCCTCTCTTTGTGCCTGGTGTATTATCAGGCCCCTAGAGTAATAGAAGTTATAAAATGATACTCTATATTAAAAGGGGATTTGTTAGAATGGCTTACAGCCTGTACTCTAGCTAACAATGGCTGGAAATGAATGGGAAGTCCAAGAATCTAGTAGTTTCTCAGTTCTTAGACTGAGTTTCTCAGCTGTCTGTGATATTATGCTGTAATCTTAAAGAAGTAGGCTCTAATGTCAGTGAAGGAATGGATGTGATAACAAGGAGAGAGCAAGCAGGGAAAGAGTAAAAGCTTCCTTTTTCCATGTACTTATATAGGCTTCCAGCAGAAGGAATGGTTCAGATTACATCTGGATTAAAGATCTGAATTAAAGGTGTGACTTCATTCCTCAAAGTTCCACAATAAAGTAGTTCAAATTAAGCAGAAATAGAACACAGGTGTTCCCTCTATTTTCGGGTTATATTATTCCCAGATGCCATCACGTTGACATCTAAAAACAGACATCAAAGTCTTAGTCCTATCTACTAACATTCTTGAGCAAATGGCTCCATCAGAGATTGAAAGCAAGGAGTGGCAATAATCACCAGGTACATGGGAATCAGCTGTAGATATCATGGTCATGATGAATTTCAGTGGCTGTGTTATGGCCATGCATGGCTAAAATAGGATGAAATACCAGTCTGTGGTTTCTTGAGAAAGAGGGGAGCAGCTAGAAACCCAGTATTTAAGAATCTGGTATTTCTCTATAATTGAAGATTTGAAATTCAAATAATTATGTTTTGTTTGATAGTAACTCTGGTTTTAAAATAAAAAGTGTCTATAGGTAAAAAATGGGTTCTCTTTAAAGAAAAAGAAGAAAGGCCTAAAACAACAGCACATTGGATCTGTCATAAAGAGGAGGGTGTCTCAGACCATGTGAATTTTGACTTGAACTCCTCCAGACCGTGTATTGCTTACTCCATACATCCTGTGATGGGAAAACCTCCTTCCTAAAACAGAAAGGACTGGGATAACTACTGTGTGGTCTTCATTGTCATCAACAGCTAGATGCCGCCTATTGCTTTCAAAGCAAAAAGGGTCCCTTTAGAATTGAAATTTCTCTAGGGTTATACAAGTGAGATTTCAGGCAACAGCACCAGGATAGAAATCCTTCTCCAGAGTTGACACCACCATGATGAGCATGGGCACTGCAGTGTGTGTCACCAAGAGTACTGGCATTGGACAGTGTTCCTGGTGCTGCTTCAGAAACTTGCAACATGTACAATTCTGAAAATGGGATGGAGCCTTCCCCAAATCAAGCACAATTGACTCCTCCATTTCTTTAGAATATAATCTCTGGCAGGCAGATAACTGACTCAGGCTTGTATTGGGACCTAGCCTCTGTAGTAAGGGGCAGGGCCTCTGATGGGAAATTTTCCACCACAACACTTCAAGGAAGGTCAAAGCTGCTGGAAGCCAACAGCTACTCCAAATGTCCCTGCTACAGTATTAAGCACCATGGCTGGGTATGTGTCTCCCTCCCAAATGCAGTCCCCTGACTCTGGAAGGAATAAGCTAGCCCAGCCATGTATATTTGAAGGACAGTGTGAGCTCATATGTAGGTAAGTCCTGTTGTGCCTAGAACTTAGCAGCACCAAGTCCTGATCATACTTCCCCAGGACCAAAGCATCTGAATGTCTGAGGTTGTGGTAGATGGCCAGGGGAGTTTCCCTCCCTTCTTCTTTTTTCATGTTTTTTTTTAGATGTATTAATTTATTATGTATAGAGTATTCTGCCTGCATGTGTCCCTGCAGGCCAGAAGAGGGCACCAGTTCTCATTACAAGTGGTTGTGAGCCACCATGTGGTTGCTGGGAATAGAACTCAGGACCTCTGGAACAGCAGTCAGTGCTCTTAAGCACTGAGCCATCTCTCCAGCCCATAAGAAGTCTCTCTCTCCCTCTCTCTCTCTCTCTCTCTCTCTCTCTCTCTCTCTCTCTCTCTCTCTCTCTCTCTCTCTCTCTCTTCCTCTCCCTCTCCCACTCCCTCCCTCTCCTCTCTCTCTCTCTCTCTCTCTCTCTCTCTCTCTCTCTCTCTCTCTCTCTCTCTCTCTTTTGTTTTTTGAGACACGGTTTCACTGTGTAGCTTTGCACCCTTCCTGGAACTCACTTGGTAGCCCAGGCTGGCCTCGAACTCACAGAGATCCACCTGGCTCTGCCTCCAGAGTGCTGGGATTAAAGGCGTGCACCACCACTGCCCAGCATTTTCCCTCCCTTCTTATTGGTGTCAGATTCCCATGGAAACTGTAGGAATCCAATAGGATGAAGTGGAGCAACACCGAACCCAGAGGGAGACAGCTCGTTAGTCCATCTGTTCCTCCTGGCCCTCTTTGCCAGTCTGAATGAAATGAAGGAGTTCCCAGAAAGGCAGCTGCAGCCTGAATACTTCATGACTCTCCTAAACTCTACATGAGAGACTCTTGAATCTAGGTCTGTTCTCAAGAAGCCCAGAGAAGCAGAATAGCCCCATTGTTTCCCAGAAGCTCCCAGATGCCGAGGCCCATACTGGAAGGCCCAGCTTAACTTCACCTCCTCCATGAAGCTCCCAATCCCCTGCTCAGGACTCACTGTGCCTTCCCCAAAACAATTTATTTCTCCAGGCTCTACGCTAAGACCAAAGGCAAGCTTCCTTCTGCCTCTCTCTGGTCTCTCCATGTTCTCTATTCTCTCTCCCAAACAGCCAGCTCAATCTTGCCAACATGTCTATAAGCACTGAATGAATACCCCACAGGTATGTGGTGTTGTCATAACACTGGTAACATCACAGAAAATATCAAGGGCTCTACAGGATAAGATAGAATTTCTAGAGAAAGAACTAATAGGGTCACCTCCACAGCCCTCACCTACCTACTAACTAGCTCTTCTGCAATGCACAAAAAGCCATGTTGACCTTCTCAGGAGCCTCTCCAGAAACATAAGGAAAGAACTTCAGTACATCATCTTTACAAAGCCAGGAATCTCTCTCTCTGCTTCATTAGAATATTTTTACTACTTCAAGTATGGGAATTAGAAGTCTGTATTCCAAATACAGCTGGCAAAATGGCTCATCACTTCTTCAGATCTCTAATTAATAACATGAGAAATAAAGGTTGCCAGAATATTAGGTCAGGATGGTGGAGAGGAAAGATCAGTCTCCAGATGTAAAAAAGCACATTGGGGAAAATCCCCAAGGTTGTTACAGTATGTGGGAGTGGTGGGAGATTGTGGGTGTCCTGTCAGAACAAGGATAATCCCATAATCCATGAGGAAAATTACCCTGAATCATCAGCAGAACACATTCTAGCCCTCATAAAAAAACCAAAACCTTATCAACTTGTGATATGTCTGCCTGGGGATACTAAGAACCAGAATGCCCCAGGGGAGCCCTCAGACATAAGAGCAAACACTCCCACAAAGTGTAAGGCTCCATTCCTGCACTGGCGTTTGAGGAAAGATGAATGGCTAGTGAGAGGCTCCATACAGATATACAAAGGCATTTACAGAAAATCAAATGTGTCATAGTCATGGGGATGGTATGTAGTGTGTCACTGCAGTGGTGCCTCCGCTGGAGTTACACAAGAGCCGAATTCCTTGACCGGAGCCTCCTGTGACAATGTGCATGCCCTTAGGAAAGGGGACATAGTCAGCTTAAATTACAACATCCATTGGAGCATGAGAGAGGCTGGCAAAGGGCACAAGAGAACAGATTATTAGGGGTCCTTTATCATAGACCATTCCCAGAGCCCCGCTTCACACTTTTAAATTTACTGACAGTCCTGAAATGAAGAACTAGCATCCTGTTTGGTTTGGATTGAAAATTCACCAGAAGTCTAGACCGTGGCTTCAAAAGTGTACTTGGTGGACCCCAGAAGAAATGAGTGATGTGAGGAAAACTGTGTCCTTTAAGATGTTATATCACACTGACAAGTCATGCTAGACAAGGTGAGCTATCTCAGTAATACCCAATTCTAGAAGTCAAGGTACAGCACCTGCCCTACACACTACCACATCTCAGTTAATCCTGACACACTGAAGGATACACAGAAAGTGACTGACAGATGAGTCTTTGCCCAGGCAGGCTCTGAAAGCCCAGACTTGAGTCTCCCCTCTGTGGATGTCAGTTTCCCATCTCTCTATAGGGAGGTGGATGTCTTAGAAGTCAGTTGGTCTCCTCTGTCTCCCTGCACAAGGGGGACACAGTGGACAGCCTCTTCAGGTTTACTCACACTGTAGAGGATGCACCTTGGCTGCAGAGCCCTCAGCCATGTGCTTTCAGATGTATGGAGATAATTGCTACTGTTATAATCACTTGGGTAGTGTAGGGATGCTGAAGTCCCTTGCTCTGTGCTTCAGAGTCTCATGTCAATGGAGAAGCCATGCAGGGGCACAACATAGTCGTCAGATTCACAAAGCCATCCTCACTGACAGTCCAGGACACCCAGAGCTGGCAGGAAGGGTAGAGTCTCATTCCAGGTCCACTGAATCTAACAGCTCTCAGGCTGAACTGGAGACCTGTGTGCCATCAAAGGCTGGTAATTCAGAAACTTCAGGGGTCACTGGAAGACAGCAGCTCTTGGGGGCTCCTTCCCTGCTAGTGGCTATGATGTCAAGAGTAAGAACCTCAGGGTTTTCTAGGGTACTCTCCTTTCCCTGTTATCACTGGCACATAACTAAAGGACTCCTGTGGCTGTAAAACACAGTTATGGTACAGAAATCTCATTAATTCCCCTGTGCCTCCTTCCAAGAAGTTCCCAGTTCTTGAGCCCTCGCTCTGGAAAGCTGAAGCCCACCACATCCAGAAAGCTCCCCAGCCCCTTCCCAGAACTCACTGCCTCTTCCCCAGGACCATGTTTTCATGTTTTCCAGGGAGACCTAGGACCAGCTTCCTTCTGCGTCACTCTGGTCTCTCCATGCAGTTCATTCCCTCTGCCAAACAGACCTCTGAGTCTGGACAGCATGTCTACAGGCCAAGCTTGTGGTCACTGAACTAATGTCCTCAAGGCAGTCAGTGTTGCTACAACACTAGTGACATCACTGGGTATTCCAAGAGTTGTCCAGGATACAATAGAATGCCCAGCAAAGGGTCTGCTGATGTCATGGGGCAAAGCCTTTGCCCATGAACTGAGCAGAAGCTGTGGTTTCCTTTCCAGGAGTCTTTCCTGTGACACCAGGGAAGTCATTCAGCATCCCTCCTTCCAAAGCTAGAGATTTATCTCTGCTTCATAAGAATTTTTTTTCAGTAATTCACCCATGGGGAGTTGAACACTCACTTTATAAACACAGCCTAAGATTGATTCTTACCCTCCTCACATCCATACCCAATAATACAAAAAGTCATGCCAACTAATTCGGTCATTATCACTGTGGAGGAGGGTTGAGTTCTCTGAAATAAGCAAGCACCTGGGGAAGGCTACGGTTAAGGGAAGGTTAAGGTTAAAGGAAGTTGAGGATTTTACTCCATCAAACTGGCTTGCAAGCATGCTTTTTTGGCATTTTCTTGTTGCTAACTGATGGAGGATGGCTCAGCCCTCTGTGGGTGGGCAAGTGATCCTGGGCCTCAGAGGAAAGCTACCTAAGCAGAGCAGTAAACAGCATTTTCTTTGGTTTCAAGCCCCTGCCTTGGATCTTGCCTTGGCTTCCCTTAACGATGGACTGCAACCTGTGAGATGAATAAACCTTTCACTTTCCCAATTTGGCTATTTGAACTTTTATCACAACAATAGAAAGCTAACTAGAACACTTGCCATATTCTCAGGGCATGCTGTCATATCCATCCTTATCCTTCCAGCTTGTAGCCTCTTTTTTCAACAATTATAAACTTTCTGGACACTGTAGTCCGTTGCAATATCCACTCTATCAATCACACCCAATGCTTACCCTAACCCTAACCCTAGCCCTAACCCTAGCCCTAACCCTAACCCTAACCCTAACCCTATCTGTCTTCCTCTCTCAATACCAGGGTATCCCTGGCTTAAAAAAAGAATTTGAATGAGTTCCTTCTTTTTGTATTTCATGGAATAGTTTGTGGAGTATTAGTTTTTCTTTAAATATCTGTTCAAAATTGGCACTGAATTTGTCCTTCTCTGGACATCTTTTGTTGGGAGATTTTTAATTATGGCTTCTATGCCATTAACTAGTATTCAATTATTTAAACCATTCATGTTATCTTGATATAATTTTGGTGGATTACAGACATCTAAAAATTCATCAGTTCTTTAAAAAGATTTTTCAGTTTTGTGGAGTGTAAATTTTTAAAGTGTTAAAGTCCCTCCATGTCTCCTTTTTCCTCCTTTGTTTCATTATTTTCATCCTCCTCTTCCTTTTGGTTAATTTGGCTAAAGGTGTGCCCATCTTGTTAATGTCTTCAAAGAAATGACTCTTAGTTTCACTGTATCTTCATATTTTTGTTTTTATTTCATTGATTTCAGTCATATTTAATGACATATCTGTATCACACCCTTTCCACAAGTTTCAAAGACCATCAAGGAAGATGAGTTAGAAAGACTGTAGGAGCCAGAGGTCAGGGAGGATTAGAGCAAACAGTGTCTTCTGGCCATGACTCAGAGCTGTTGTGGTCATTGTCCAATATCAAGCCAGTCAACATTCAAGCATGGAGTGTGAAGGGTCCTTGAGCCCCTATTCCTGACTGATGAGCTTTGGACCAGTAATGGCTTCTGTCAAATTGAGTCAGTTTTCTTTAAGAGTCTGCCCCTGGGGTTATTAAAAATTAATGTAATGAAGAAGATATAAATTGGGCATCACAGATGTAGAGGCAGACTTGGGATGACAAAATGGGAGGAATTGGGTGGTGAATATTTTCAAAATGCATCCTATGCATTTCTCAAACAACAAGTAGAAATATATTAAAGTATATTCATTAAATTATTATTGTAAAAATGTATTATTATATAGGGATATTTTATTACATAACATTAATGGATTTTGATAACCCCAGTGTGTCTGTCAACTCGTGGGTTCACCCACAGAGCATTATATGTTTTGCCACTAGTAGTGTTTTGTTTCAAATGGCAGCCTACAACACGGGAAAAGTTTTTGTTTTCATCAACTATATATCCAATAGAAGGCTAATATATATGCAAATTATATATAGAACAAAAAACCTGTGTATAAAGAAAATAAATAACATAATTAAAAACTATCTATAGATCTAAATAGAGAAGTTTCACTAGTGGAATTTCTAGAGTATAGGAAACACTTAAAAAGGTGCAGTATCCTTAGTCTTTAGGGCAATGTAAATCAAACTATTTTGAGATTTCATGTTACATGAGTCAGAATAGATAAGATTAATAAAACAAATGACAGCTAATGTTGGCAAGGATGGGGAGCAAGTGAAACACTCATCCATTGCTGGTGGGAATGCAAACTTGTGCGGCCACTATGGAAATAGGTGTGGCTGTTCCTTTGGAAGCTGGGAATTGATCAAGACCTTGTACACCACTTTTGGCATATACCCAGAGGATGCTTTACCTCCAACAGAAACACTTACTTGCTCAACCATGTTCATTGTTGCTCTATTTATAATAGCCAGAAATTGGAGACATTCTAGGTATTTTTCAACAGATGAATGTATAAAGAAAATGAGGTACATTTATACAATGAGATACTAAAAAATAAGCTAAAAAAGAAAAAGGTAATCTTGAAATCTGCAGGTAAATGGATGGAGGTAGAAAACGTCATCTTTAGTGAACTAACCCAGACCCAAAAAGACAAATATGGTATGTTTTCACTTACATATGGATGTTAGCTGTTGAGTCAAAGATAAGTAAGCTACAATCTGTATAACCACAGGTTAAGTATAGAGTAAGGGCCTAGGGGGGTGGGGAAATGTCCATAAAGTGGGAATAGAATAGATTGTTATGGATGGATGAGGAATCAAGTTTGGAACAGGATGGTCAAACGAGGAGGGAGAGAGAAGAAGGGGCAAATAAATATAGGGAGGGAGAGGTAAAATTAAGGGCGATTTGAGGGATCTTATGAAAACCTAATAAAGAGAACCACTCTAAAATATATACATATATGAAGGGGATCTAGATGAAACAGCCCCGCAAAAAAACCAAATAACCAAAAACAAAACAAACAGAAACCAAAGTGTGGGGAGACAAAGTCCCAACTGGATGTCTCTTGTTACCAAATGAAACGTGCAATACTGGCAATGGGTTATATCTAGTCAAGTTGTAGGTGAAAAGTGTCCAATGGTGATCCCAAAAAACCCAAGATTTTGCAAGGCTATTGGTTGCTCTCCATAAACTGACAGAAAGGTGTGGTTCCTGAAGATGATAATGACACAACTCATTGAACATGGAGAAGTCAAGCTAGTGTCTCCCTAGAGTCTTCATTGCTTATGGACTAGATTTCATGGCACTGAAGAGTACTCTGCTCACTATCAAAGGAGAAAGGTAAATACCAACCCAGCTCCAAAACCTCCAATCTAGAATGGTGACTGCATCCAAGATATGCTGGTGCAGTAGTGGAACAAAGCTTGTGGGAGTAATCAACCAGTACCTGACTTGATTAAAGGCCCACTCCCTGACAGGGAAGGCATATGCAGCAAGGCTTGGCTGGCCAAGAACCTAAGACTAGATAGGCTAGTGTCCATGGGGAAAACCAAATACTACTGTTCTGCTTAAGGAACATAGCAATAAAATGATTCCTAACAACATCATGCTATACTCATAGACAATGCATTTCTCAGCCATCATAGGAGCAGCTTCCTCCTGCAGCAGATGGGAACAAATACAGAGACTCTCATCTAGACAATACGCAGAGAGGAAGAAAACTTGAACACTCAACCCTAAACTGGACCTCTCCAATCAGACACCTCCTCTCAGGACATAGGGAACCCTGTGGAAGAGGAGGTAAAAAGAGTGCCATAGAATGTTGTGGATGGCAAGACCACGGTCCATCTACCGAGGGGAAGCACAGATAAGGAGTGGAGCCAGACTAACCCTGAGAAAAGCTGCACTGCATGTGTTGCAAGCAGTGGAACTGGAGAGGGAGGAATGCCCCATCCATTTGGAGCCCAGAAGATCAATCACATGAGTACTGTGGGATGTCTTTCTGTATACTGTGAATATGTGTTGCTCTGATTGGTTAATAGATAATGCTGCATTGGTCTATGGCATAATGGGATGGAGCCAGGTGGGAAAATCCAAGAGAGATAGGGAAAGGAGAAAGCAGAGGCAGGAGAGACATTAGCCAACTGCCCAAGGAGCAACATGTAATGAGAAGCAGGTAAAGCCAAGGAACACATGGTGATACATAGATTGATAGTTATGGGTTGAGTTAAGTTATAAGAGCTAGCTAATAAGAAGCCTGAGACATAGGCCATATAATTTATAATTAATATCAAGCCTCTGAGTGATTATTTTATAAGGGGCTCAGTGGGACTGGAGAAACTTCCAGTTACGTGTTTGTTTCAGATGCTAGATATTGGGCTGTAGGGATTTAATATGTAAAGCTGGATTTTGGTAATGTTCCCATCTGAATATTTCTGTGCTCATTCTTCCCTTGTGGTATAAGAAAATATGTAATGTTTTTGGTTTGTTTTTACCAGACCCAATTAAGAGACTTTTTTTCTAAGGGACCTTAGACTTGCAAAATGTTTTAAGTTTTAAAAGCAAGGGCTTTGGGAATACTGGGGGATACTAATACACACATTGTCTGTATAAGTCTATTGAGTTCAACCCCTAGAAATCACCTAAAATCCAGAACAGTGGCACACATCTGTGATTCCTTCACTCATGGCAGATTAATGTGGGGATGAGACTGGAAATTGCCTGGAAGCTGGAACGCCAGCTGGACTAGAGTACCCAGTACATCCTAGAAACAAGAGAGACCTGCCTCAACATGGTAGAAGGGGAGAGCCAACTCCTGAATGATGTCCTCTGACATGCACAGTGTCCTGATTAGTGTTCTGTTGTTTTCAGTGAAGAACCATGACTAAAAACAAGTTGAGAAAGAACACGTTTTTCTGACTTATGCTATCATATCACTGTTCATCACTGAAGGAAATCAGGACCAGAACTGAAACAGGAAAGGATCCTGGAGGCAGGAGCTGATGCAGACCCCATGTATTTTTATGGGCATTTCCTTCTTTAGGTTGGGAAAATTTTCTTCTGTGGTCTTGTTGAATATATTTTCTGTGCCTTTGAGTTGGTATTCTTCTCCTTCTTCTATCCCTTTTATTGTTTGGTCTTTTCATGGTGTCCTAAATTTCCTGGACATTTTTGGTCATGACTTTGTTGGCTTTAGTGTTTTCTTTGACTGATGAATCTATTTCCTCTCCTGTATCAATGCCAGAGATCTGCTCTTCTATCTCTTGCATTCTGTTGGTTATACTTGCATCTGTAGTTCCTGTTCGTTTACTCAGATTTTTCACTTCCAGCATTACCTCAATTTGTGTCTTCTTTATTGTCTCCATTTTTGAAATCTTTAACTGTTTCCCCCACTTGTTTAATTGCTTTCTCTTGGCTTTCAAGGGACTTACTGGTTTCTTCCCACTTTTGGTTTGACTTTTTCTTGATTTCTTTAAGGAAATTTTTCAATTCCTCTTTTAAGATCTCTAACATCTTCCTAAAGTCATTTTTATGGTAGATATCTTCTGTTTCTTCTGTGTTGGCATGTTCAGGTCTTGCTGATGTAGGTTCTGGATATGGAGCCATATTGGTTTTTATGTTGTTGACTGTATTTTTGCACTGGCCTCTACCCATCTCTTTCTCCACTTGGTGCAAGTGGTGTCTGTGTCTGAGGGAGCCTCTCTTGGTCTGATTGATACTCTTGATCTAGTGGGGGCTCTTTGTCTGGTCGATGCTGATGGAATTTTTGTCTCAAGGAGCAGCTCTTTGACGAACTGGTGCTAGTGGGCTCTGTTTCAGGGAGTAGCTGCAGTCTTAGCATGTGGTAGATGGTGGCTGACCTGTCTGCAGGAGTTCTGCCTGCCAACTGGCCTCTTAGTCCAGTCGGGTGCTGGCAGGCTCTGTCTCAGGCAGGGAACAGGTGCAGTCTCCGAGGCTGGGTGGGATTTGGGGGAGGTGGAGCTTGGGTTACAGAGTCTGATGGGGGATGGTGGTAGAATGACCTGTGTGCAGGAGGTCTGTCTGCCAACTGCACTGAAACCAGAACTGCAATGGGTGGTAGTGTAGGGATCAAGGGTTGTGCCCTTGGGCCCAAATCCTAGGGGCTGAGGTGTTCAGATATGAAGATAAAGACTCACCTCTTAGTCCAGTCGGGTGCTGGCAGACTCTGGATTCCTAGACTTTCCATTCATAGCCAAATATTGTTGGATTAGCTAGAGCATAGCCTTTAAACCATTCTAACAAATATTCTTTCCATAGAGAGGATCATTTTATAACTTCTGTTACTCTAGAAAGCCCCGAAGAGTACACCAGGCATGTAGAGAAGACATTCTAGAGTAGTTTGTGTCTCAGCTATGTCATAAATTCCCAGTGGTCACTTTCCCTTAACCGTTCTTCAGGTGATGCTTTGCTGTTGAACTTCTTAGATCTTGTAACATCTCAGCAACAAGAATAAAATAGCAAATGTCCCAAATCTCTCAAATGGAATGCAAAGTAATATAATTAAAAGAGTGCCTCAGATGGAAAGATTCTAGGGTAAATGAGAAATAGAAAGCCTTAGGAATAGAAAGTATTAGCTTTTGTGGACCATGACCATGTACCTACACTCGTATTAAGATCAGAGGACAATTTCTCAGAGGCTTGTTCTCTCCTTCAATCATGTGAGTCCTAGAGAAATAACTCAGGTCTGTAGGCCTAGCAGAAGTTACCTTTGCCCACTGATCCGTCTCTCCAGCTGATCATGTCATCCATGGAATTCATAAGCTTTGTATCTGTATTGATGCTCTGTGTGTTTATGTTCTTTATTCGTAAAGAGTAGATTCTTTCTACCCTTGTTTGACAGCACTAGTTTGTTGTCTCACAGGATTACTTCCTCCACACATTAACTATCTGATTCACTGTCAGTCTCAGAAGGCAGATCTGGTCCAGGGGAGCTTCATAAAAATAAAGCACTCATCTGGAAGAAAACCTTCCTCAGGACAGTGAGATCAGCTGTGGTTAAAGAGCACCATCAACCATCCCTCTCCTTTCCTAGCCTTGTACAGAAATGCTCCTCATGACCGGCATGTCACTTTTGCTACAGGCTCCATCTGCTCTGGCTGGTGTGAAGCTTACTCCCAACACTGCTTAGCTGGACCATCAAGAGGGAGTCCTATCCACACTTCCACCACCAGGATAATCTTCTCAATTCTGCATTTCATCAGATGGCCCTAATCTGCATTGTCATCCAAAATGAGGTATTAGAGACTTGCTCCAACCCTGACAATAAGTGACACTGGAGCAGAATCTTGAACCAACCAACGCCTTGCATGGATGCCTGGTATCCTAAGACAATTAGCATGCCTACATCATGTGATTGTCCCTAGTGGTCTCTCTTTGCTTGTGAGTGATTCAGTCAAACTAATATAGCACACATATGGCTAGAAGGACAAAAGTCAAGTGCAGGGTTTAGAGAGATGGCTACTGCATTTTGAGTAGTTTTTCTCCCAAAGGATCAACAGAGCAGCTAATAAGCTACTGTAACTCCAGGTTCAGGTGGAATCTGATGCCATCTTCTGGCCTCTGGTGGAATTGCATGCATGTGGTGTGCACCCCTGCTGCAGGCAAAATGTCCATGCATATAAATAAAAGAAATAAATCTTTAAGAAATTGAACCCATTCATAGTTAAGGCCAAAAAAGTCACAACATATCTTGGAATTCGTTCTGTCTACAGTCTGGTTTTTCACTGATGCTATATTTTAAGGAAACCAGAGGCAGATAGCTCTGGTTTTTCTATTTTTTTATTTTAAATGTTTTATTATTCTTTGTTGGTTTCACATGATGCATCCCAATCCAATTTTTCCCCTTATCCTTTCCATCACATCTGAGATCTGTCCTAAGTAAAATAAAATTTAAAGGAAAACTGAAAACCCAAATTTACAAACAAACAAAAGTCTTGGCAAGGAAGTTTTAGTGTGGCCCAGGGAGTCACACATTATACCTTTTAGTCCATACATCTTTTCTTGTAAGTGTTCCAGGCCTCTCTGGCTTCTCTACACTATAGATAATGGACCTTCACTTGTACTCTTCTTGGAGATCCTGTTGATGCCTTGTGTCATAGAGATCCTGCAGCTTTAGATCTTCAGAATAGGGCCCTTTACCTCCTCCAGCAGTCCATGGATAAAGACAACGTTAGGGTTGCATATAATTCATAGCCATGGTTCTGGGATAGTCAGGCTGCCATCTTACTTCATCATCTCCACCCAGGCAAGCTCTCCAGCACTGCACCACTGAGGTCACCCCATGCAATGGGCAGAATGGAGAGAGGCCCTTTGTCCTGTTCTCATGCATTCAAATCTGACTTTCCCACACTCAGAATAAAGGTACAGCTCTAGTGCTTTGCTGAGGTGATGTACCAGGGCCCAATCCCAGTTGCTACAGTTGGTGAGAGGCTGACCCAGCTCTTCTGTTCTCATGCCCAAAGTCCCACTCTCCTACCAGCTGCAGGTGGCATTTGCTCAGGTGAGGCAGGGATCTTTCCCTTACCCTGGCCAACACAAGGCAGAAGAGGGGGTAGACTCAGCTCTTCTGCTCTCACAGCCTCAGGGCCAGCTCACTGACACTACAACCAACAGGGTCAGCTCTACTGTGCTGCTTAGTCCAGGTGCAGAACTCACTCTCCCAAGCACTGCAGTGGGTGAGGGGCAAGTTCAGATCTCACTAGTGCTAAGGCCAGTGAAGTGCGGGGTTAACTCTTTGAGTTTCTATCCTGTCTTCAGTAGTAAAAGGAGTCACTGACATCAACATAGACCAAGTCTGTTAGTCCAGACATGACTTTTGACAGCAGCCTAGGCCTGGAGGACACCAGGGTCCCTGGTGGCAACACAGGCCACTCAGACCTGTATGGCTCCTGCAGGAACACACAACTTAGACACGATCATGTGTCTGTCATAGGTGACAGCCCAGACCCCTACTTACCTCTGTGTGACCCTTGGTGGCCCTACAGGCCATGGATATGAACAATGATCCTGGCTGTGTTTGCAGCATGGACCCAGACATGTTCCAAAGTTGTAGCCCAGGCCTGGATATCACCATGGCTCTGGTTGGCATTGAAGGTCTCACAGATTGGCAAGGACCCACCAGCACCATGTCCCATGGTGGTAGCCCAAATTCCAAGCATCTTTGATGACAACAGATGCCTGAGATATCAACTGAGACCCTGGATGCAGCAGGGCCATGGACCCAGATATGACCCTCAGTAATAGCTCCAGCCCTGATGTCATTATAGTCCTAGGGGGCAGCACAGGCTTCTAAGACACATATGTCCCCTTTGGGGGCATATCCCTTTGACTCTAACATGGTCACGGGTGGTAGCCAAGACTGCAGGTGGCTGCCAGGCCCTCACTGGTAGAGGACGCATGGGTATCAACACAGACTCCCACAGCTGTGTCAGGGCCTTGGAGAGGACATGGCCCTTGGCAGCAGACCGGGAAGGGACATCATCATGGCTCCAGGTGGCAAGCAGGCCATGGATTTTTCTCATACTCCTTTAGTAAATGTTTTCATTTCCTGAGAGGCTTTACAGCAATACAGTTGTACTTCTCATGAATGTGGTGCACATGATCACATCATGAAGTGGGTATACAGAATGCTATAGTTAGAGATAGCTAAATATATGACCACAAGGATACAGTATGGATACTTTTTCCATCATGCAATGGTAATCCACAGAGTTGACAACACCATCCACATCCAAAGCCCTGTGTAGCCCTGGCTGCCTGGGAATCCACTCTGTAGCCCCAGCTGGGCACACAAGAGTTCTGGTGTTACAAGAGGTTCTGGGGTACTGGAGTGAGACAATACACCTGACCAAAGAAATAGGTTCTAAGACAGAAAAGTTCAAAATCACTTTATTATTAATAAAATACAGTAATATTACTCAATAGGGGGTTAAAGGGAGCAGTCAATATAAACAGTGAACAGCCTTAGCAAAATATCCAAATAACAACTAGAACAAAAGGAAGAACAAATAAATAGCAAAATCTCAATCTATAACAAAGAAAACAAAACAAAAACCCAAAGCAACCAAAAACCAAACAAAAAACAATTAAGGCCAGCAGCATTCTCTGCTGCACAGTTAGCAGCACAGACCTACAGCCTGTGGCTGGCCTTGGAAACATGGTAGGAAGGCAGTCAGCGATTGTAAAAAGCCTTTTCAAAACTAGTATAGTCATGCCTCCTTCAGGCTTTGTAGGCCAAGCCTTCACCGAGACTAAGGATGAGACATTTCTAGAGCATTCTTTGTGCCCCTCTGGGAAGCTTTTGATAAATTATCACACACTGCTGATCCTGTAATGTCTTGGTCACTATTTGATTCTTTCAGCATACAGACCCTTGTGTGCTTACTAGAGACTCCACAAATATGTGGGTAGCATCTGAGTACCAAAAAACATCAAAGATGACTCAGATGTCTTCTATAAATCCTTTCTCAGGACCAGTCACTTCAGTTCAAGCTGAGAAATAGAGAAATACCCACTGATTTTAAATATGTAGGAAAAAATGTCTAACCCGGGGAATGATGGACTGTGGAGATCTCTGTGGTGCATTATCCTCAGCAACACTTGTGCAGGACATGGAGTCAGCTTCAGCACTGGCCTGGAGCATGAAAAAATGATGGTTTTTTTGGTGTAGTCTGTCAGGAACAGCTTGACATCAACAGTCTTCCATGACAGATTTCCCTCCATCTGGGGAGGGCTAAGGACTCAGTCAGCTTGCCAAAGCCATCGACATTAAACTGTCAGAAAATGTCTTGCTCACCAACATCTCTACCCTCCATGTTGTTGTAGCCCTCACAGGGGCCACTTGCTGTTGAATGTCAGGGTTCCCAGTAATTCTTGTCTCAGGTTTTTCTGTCTTGAGTTCATTTGTGATGTTTTCTTTTCTTCAGGAATCCTGAGTCAACAGACCTATTGACGGGGGCTGGATCACCTGGAGGTCAGATGGTGTTTGCCTCACTGGTGAGATCACAGCTATAAGGGATGTCTTCTGAGCAGACCTCGATCTGAGGTGGAGAGCTTCATGGGTTCAAGGCATCTTTGGCTTCTTTGGCCTCCTCAGTTCTGTCAAGATCTGCTATGTGAGAAGGAAAGGCAATAAGAACCAGAAGCAGCCTGATTGCGCCACAGGCTAAATAAATCAGGGCCTATTCACACTGAAAGCCAAAGTCAGGAACCCCCAGTTCCCCACCAACACCATGTCTTGCTAGGGATGGGATGCAAGGGTGGCTCACTTATCTGGGACACTTATTGCTCCTGCTGCAGCAGCTCTGTCTGCAGGAGGCTCTCATCCTGAGCTGTGACCTGTTTAAACTCAGACTGGAGATTTTCTGACCTAGAGGAGGAAGGCAGTTAAGGAACAGGCCTGGTGGGGACCTGCCATGTCAGCTGTTGAGCCTGAACCAGCTCTAGTCAGCTGGACAGTCCAGCATGACCTTTCAGCTGAGGTCATTCCCCACATTCCCCAAGAGTGAAGGGTCAGAGTACAACTGAGCCTACATTTTATTCTCAGCTTTTAAAATCTACTAGAAGATGAATTGAGCACTACACTGTGCTGGGCAAGGAAGTGGATACATTTCTCCAGTTGTCTAGATACATTATTTGGAAAAATAACAGTGTACCAATGTCTGAGTTACAGTTCAGGTCAGATAGGCATGGCCTTGATTAGATACCAGGTGAAGGTGAGCAACATGGGAAACTGAATGTAGACCCTCTAGGGGATCCTACAAAATAAAAGCAGTGAAGGATCTGATTATTCCTTCAGTATACAAACCTGCATAGGTTCAATTCCTCAACCCCTATATCTTCTTATAACAGTAAATTTTTTCACAGGAAACAGATGCACACTGCAGAGAACCTGTAATCTGCAAGTGTGCTGCATACAGATCTGTCCAAAGGTATGAACTTCTCTCTAAAGGTGATGTTCTGGAAGGAAAATAAAGTGCCAGGAGCACACACGGTCCTCCACCACTAACCCTCCTCCTGCTAGGTTGAGGACTACCACAGGGAGATTTGTTGGGAGACACAGGGGACAAGGTACTGAGAAGATATCAGAGAGCTCAGAAGGGAGTAAGGGATACAAACTCCCCAGAAACACAAAGGATCAAACATAGTGTTTCCTGGAGAAGTTCTTGTTGACCGGAGCCAGTACAATATCCTGAGGTATTCTTTCCCTGGCTCTGGCTGGGAGTTATTCAGATGGTGGGAATCCCAAAAGGACAGAGATCCAGATACAGGTGACCTACATGGTTCTAACCTCTCCTCCAAGCCTGGGCTCCTACCTCATCTCAGTGACACTGAAGTGATGTTGTAGCTTTTCTGCCAAGTCCCTTTGCTGGGTGACCAGCTCCTTCTGCCTCAGCAGGTCCTTCAGTATTTCATCCAGACTCTCTTGCTCCTGTTCATTAGAAGACTGTGTTCTCAGTGGAGGCTTGCTCACCATATGCACACAAACTCATGAACACACACAAGTACATGTGTGCACACATACAACCACACTCTAATGCAGTAACATGTTCAATTTCCCAGCTAATGTTAATATAAGGAGCAATCACCAGGGATACTATTGAGAAGAAGATTTACTTTTGTAGGACGAGAGAAGAATACAGTGGCCATGAGAAACAGGCAGCTCAATCATTGAAGTGCCTCTCCTGTGAAACTAATGCACAGACATGTGGACCTCTCCGGTACTGGTTGGTTAGCCAACCCTGCTTAGGAAGTTCTTCAGGCTGTGCAGTATAGGAATGTTCCCCAGCACAGGACAACTGGACCAGTTCACTGGTCTTATTCACTAATTCCCAGTTGGCCCCAAGGTGAGCAACTTCCTCCAAAAGGAACTCCCTATACCACAGGCTGCCTCACGTCAGAGAAAACTAGAAAATCTAGAAGCCCAGGAACCTAGAGAATCTCCACAACAGAGAGTCAGAATCAACCATTCCTCCCTGTAATGTGATTGTGTCATGGATTTCTTTGAGCAACAAAAGGCTGAGTATATCAGGGCCAAATGATTACATGTATTATTTCACGCTGAACGATTCATGGAAGGGCTCAATCACATTGTACTTTTTCACTCAGTGAATGTAGACATCTAGATAGTTTCTACTTTGAGGCTACTCTGAGGAATGCTGCTACAGCACTAATGTCCCCTAGCTTCTCCTTGGACACCTACTTCATGTTCTGGAATCACTGGTTCACCTGTGAACTGCAGTTTAACTTTCTGAAGAAGAGTCTGTGGCTTCTCACTGTGCTATATCATGTTATACCACCAGCAATGTCTGAGAGTCCTCACTGCTCCCAACCCTCCATGAGGCTGATTATAACTCAGAATGAAGAAATTTCAAAAAAAGCAGTTACTGAGTGCTACAGCATGTGGTGAGTGCTTTAGACCATCATGAGCCTAGGGTGTGCACTGAGACAGCCCCATTCTCATACCACAGCCTGGCTAGGTAATTTCTGATGAACTCAGATGCAGCTAGAACCACATTGTAAGTCAGAATCCCTCAACAAATAACATCCAGTCCTACCTTCAAGGAAAATGATAACTGAGAAAAGTTAGGCAAAGGTGGAAAGAAAGTGGTAGCAGGCAATGCAGATGAGGACAAGACAGGGCACCAGAAGACACGGTGAGCCAATGACCATTGAGTGTGCAGTCACCATTCACGCAGAGCAGAGAAGGGACACAAATCTTCAGCCAGCCTATCTTGCCTCTCAGACACCTTGATTTGCCACAGAGGCCTACTCCTAAACTTCATTTACCATATTTCTTTGGTATGCTCCCAAGACTTTTCTTGTAATAAATATTATTCACTCTACAATTACCTCAAAAGCATTGACTTAGAGTAGTTTTTCTGTCCCTTTGTTGTAGTGAGCTAGGTGGACATGTGGAAAGATGGACAGCAGCATATAATATTAGAAAGATGGAAAGTGAGTGTGCACAGTACTTTTTAAAAAAAGTTGGACTCCATCATCATTAAAGATGTTTCACATACAAAAAAGTGAACATATTGATGCATCCAAACACATACTTGCACATATAAGCATCCATACACACAGACATACACACACAAGCACTTAAACCTATACATACAGGAACCATAGACACACACAACCAGACATGAGCACATACACACACACACAAAGTGATACTATCATGCACACAAGAGGTTGCAGACACAAACAGAGACACATAAAAACACAAATATAGGTTCACACACACAGAGATGTACAGAAATGCATCACGCAGCACACACCCAGCACACAAACACACACACACACATGCACACACACTCACACAAACACACACACACACACACACACACACACACACACACACACACACACTTCTGATCCCAGAATGGCCAGGTAGAAAAGGCTGCCTTTCAGAAAGTCTGCTGCAGCGGGGGAGTGGGTCCATGCTGCTGTCTACAAGACTCTTAGACTCAGCCAGGCTCTGCTACCCTGGTCTGCACTTACTTTTACTTTCATGAGCTTTATCTATTCCAAGACTCACTGATCCCACGGCTTCCAAGTTGATTCATCACAGTCTCATCACTCAACCTAACCTGGCTCCTCCACAGAAGACCCTGCCTAGCTCAAGAGAAAGAAAGTGATCCATGGTCAAAACCCAGGAAGTTTATAACAGGTTGCACTGCATGTGATATGAAAACAGCCCCAATGTCAGTCAGAAGGAGGCCAGTGAAGTGACCTACACTGCTTCTCAGGAATGCAGCACTCTACACAGCTACGAGATGTTCTAAGACACAGCCATGTACATGATGTAGTCAGCAACACAATGTCAGCAAGAAGATGCACTGTGGGATTCTGTGTTGTGAAGCCAATGAGACAAACCAGACATTTCCTGTGGTTTTAAGCTCTGTGCCTACTGTTTATTTTTAAAACATCTGTATTGTTTGACTTTTGTTATTTATAAGAAAATACATTAACATCAAAACAATAAAAGTAAATGAAGAAAGAGAAAGCTACCACATCCTTCCTCTTTGTGAGCAATTGAAACTTGTAGGAATTGGATGAGAACAAACAAGACAGAAAGTCTACCTTGGAGGACAGGAGATCCAAAGAGTGCTGGCCAGCCAGATTAGCCCAAAGAGAAAATTTCAGGTTCAGAGAAAGGTCTGAGCTCCAGGGAATAAGAGAGTGAGCAACCGATGACAACACAGGATTTCATTATGTAGCCTCTGAACACACCCACCAATGTACACATTTACACACGCCTGCATAGATAACACATAGACCACAGAAATTAGAAGTGAGCAGGAAATAATGCACAGGACATCGTGCTGAACAAACAGTTGAATTGAGACTATGTACATCAGATGTTTCAACTGAGACCCACAATATGGCAATCCATCCCTTGGGGCCTAAAACTTCCTAAGGCAGCACACAGCTTAGTCAGACTATGTTGAGGGGATTGGAGAAAATGTCTTCTTGCAGCTTCAAATCTGTCACCCCAAACCTCACTCTGTCAAAGTCCTCCCACATGTGTGGTCATCCAGGCAGCTCTGGACTGGAAACTCCAGGATGCTCCCAGAGAACTGTCCAGCACCATGCCCAGAAAAAGGACTGACAAGGTGGTACTAAGGCATCTGTCACTATGAACCAAGAGCTTGGCAAAAGGAAGAGAACACATTGGGATGCAGGAAGAAAGGAGAAGACCACATGCCACCCAAAACATTGACAATGAGAACCACTCACTTTGCACTGGCACTGGGCTGTAGTCATTGAAGGCTGCTTCCTACCTGTGATCTCACATGACCCTTGCAAAGCAAATGAGCCACAGGCCACTGACATCACCAATGAAAGCTTTGTGATGTTCCCTAAGTACCTCCCTGCATAGCAGCCCTCTGATCATAATGACATGTAGGTGTGTAATTTGTGACTGACCCATCTCTCTCAATGTACTTCAGCTTCTGGCAGAGCAGGAGGGTTTGCTTGACAATTATCCAGTTTCTTGCAAGAGGCTAACTCTCCAGAAAGACCTGGGAGTGATCACAAAAATTAACACTTGGATGGTATGTAGGTGGGAGTCTGGATGGATGGGTGGATGGTTATTTGGGTGTCTCTGTGTTTATGGTTGGAAGGTGGGCACCTGCCCCTGCTGCCTCAGCCTACCTGATGCTGCTCAGCACAGGGGTCACAGATCATCTCATGGGCCTCCTTCAAGAGCCTCTTCAGCTCCTCACAGGACTCTTGCATTTCAATCTGCTCCTTCCACAGCAGTCCGTTCTTCAGTCTCAACACATGTACATTCTCCTTCAGCTGAGTCCATTCTCGGAGGACCTGGCCGTGGAGGTAACTGAACAACTGCCAAAACATGGTAAGTCCCAGATAGCCTCCATTTGCCATTTCTACCTCCAAGTACCACCAGCGCTAAAAAGTCCCAGTCCTCAGACAGCCCAAAAATGGAGCTCTCAGTAGCCAAGTCAGCATCACTCAGAGGCAGCCAAATCCAGAGAATAACCAAATTTCAGAGAGAATCAAACTACTTCTGAAAACTCTGAAGCCAAAAGGGATCCTGTGCCTCTGAGAACAGGGTGCAGTCCACACCTGTCCTTAACTGTTCATTGTTTTGGGAAAACAGCAGCAGGTAGAGGGTAAAAACTCTCGAAGGAGGGAAGAAGTCCCAACAGGAATAAGTTCTATCTACAGGTTCCATGGAAACCAGGTCTGTGAAGCCCCTGCCAGTGCCCAGAGGACCTGGACTGCCAGATATCCCCTTCATGGTACAAACCATTTTTCTGTCTAAGGGCTCCCAAGCCTGGCAGGAGAATGATGGGAGGGCCTCAGTGTTTTTCCACACTTAGCAAAACTGAGTCCAAAGCCCTCACTTTGGAACAAGGACAAAGAAGGGCAGAGACAATTCCTCTCATGATAAATCAGGCACTTACCTGAAGGATTCAGTCTCCTCAATCAGCCCCGTGCACTTGTCCAAGGCATCAATGATCTCTATGGGCAATTTCTGCAGGTCAGACATTCACCTTCTTAGGCGCCATTTTAAGCATTTCAAGCTCAAAATTCAGCCTGTAGTAGGGCATGGTCCAAGGAGAAAAGAATCTCATGAACACAGGCCACAAGGATCACATGAATGAGGCTGTGTCATGGACAAACCCAGCCCAATGGATACCACAGCCTGGCACTTACACATTGGGACCTCCTGGTGCTTATTAAATTTCCCATTCTGTCCCCAAGCCAGAAGATGAAGCTGGTCCAAAGTGGGGTGCCAGGGTTTTATGAGCTCCCTCAGTGGGCCTAGAGTTATAGATAAGCTCTCTAAGCAGTTCCCAGGAGTCTGAGCCTCATATCTGGGCCCACCAGAAACCTATGATGACATTTCTCCTGTCTTTACAACAGGGATTCACATATCTTGGTGTCTATTGGGGCTCAGAGGACCAGAGCACACAATGAGAATTTCCAGGGAGGTGTCCCAATTTCAGGATGGCTTTATAAACTCCACAGGGGATTCCAATTTTCCACCAAGATGAGCACAGTGCCCAAGAGGTATGCTGTTCAAAGTGGGCTTCCCTGGCCTCAGCAGTGCCATCTGCTGGAAACTGTATAAAATCCTCAGGCCATGCCACAGAGCCCAGACACTCAGGACCACCCAGACACATACAGACAGACAGACACACACACACACACACAAACACACACACACACACACACACACACACACACACACACACACACCACATGCAATCAAAATCCCCAATAAATATAGGGAGGTGGCATTATTTCAGAGTATAAGGAAGAAGACCAGAGAGAAGCAATGAGGAGCTCCAGGCCTTCCTGCTACAAACTGAGATGGATGAATGGGACTAGGCCCCTCTCCCCAGCTGCTGCTAGGAGCTTTCAGACACAATCATCTCCTGGTCAAGTACAAAGACTCACAACAAACTAACAGGATCTAGCATCTCCCACAAGCCAACATTTGTCAAGGCATCTTAAAATGCATGTTGAGAGCTCACACACTACTGTCCCTATCCTCAGACTCTGATACAGGCCACAGGCTCTGCTTTTCATTTGGAGGAAACAGAACAGCCTGTGTCCCCATCTCACTCCTACCCAGGGTCCAAGTTCTGCATCTGGAATGCACTCAGGAAGTTTAGTTTAGGCACCAGGACACCCTGGATGTACAGTCTCCTGTTCCTCAGGAAGCCTGGGCTTGATACTGTGGTATTAAGATGGTCAGCAGAGAACTGGGGATAGTGACTACCTGTTTTTCAAATCCTTGTTGGTGTAATTGGCAAAGACTTCACACAGCTCATTTCTTTCTCAGGTCATATTATTTAGCCAGAGGGTGAGTTTCTCTATTTTTTCATCTCCTGTTCCTGCTCAGTGAAGGTGGAGAGTTGGGATGGTGCCTCCTCTGTAGTCCCTGCAGGTAGATAAAGAAAAGTGAACTTGTATACTTGAATGGCTTAAGGTTAATAGAGTCCAGGATGAGTCCCAAGAAGCCTGAGGAAGAGGAAATGCTAGGGACCCAGCGAAACTCCCAAAGAGCAGGGCAGCTATCTTCAAACTGGTGCCCATGATCTGTCTCTGTCCTCAACCAGCAAGGCTAGGCTTGTGCCTCACTCCCTACTGCAGTCCCCTGGCCCTGGAAGACATAATGTATCCCAGCCATGTAGATTTGTAGGATAGTGTCAGCTCATATCTGATGTGATGCAGGTAAGTCTCGATGTCCCTAAAGCTTAGCAGCACCAAGTCCTGATCACACCTGCCCAGGACCAAAGCATCCGAATGTCTGAGGCCCTGGTAGATGGCCAGGGGAATTTCCCTCCCTTTTATTATCATCAGATTCCCATGGAAACTGTAATAATCCACTAGGATGAAGTATAGCAACATCCTACCCAGAGAGGGACAGCTCATTTGTCAATCAGTTCCTTCTGCTCCTCTTTGCCAGTCTGAATGAAACGAAGGAGTTCCAGGAAAAGTGGCTGCAGCCTGAATAATTTATGGCTCTCTTAAACTGACAATAAAAGACTCTTGACTCTGGGTCTGCTCTTAAGCCCAGAGAAACAGGATAGGCCCATTGCTTCCCAGAAGCTCATAGATGCTGAGCCCTAGCTCAAGTTCACCTCCTCCAGGAAGCTCGTTATCCCCTGCTCAGGATTCATTTTCTTCACCAGAACCATTTATTTCTCCAGGTTTGACACTAAGACTAAAGGTCAGCTCCCTTTGCCTCTCTCTGGTCTGTCTATGTTCTCTATTCTCTATCCCAAGCAGCCTGCTCAGTCTTACCAACATGTCTAAGGGCACTGAACAAATACCCTACAGGCATTTGGTGTTGCCACAACACTGGTAACATCACAGAGATTACCAAGGGCTCTCCAGGATACAACAGAATTTCCAGAGAAGGGACTACTAGGATCCTCTCCATGAGGCCTCACCTATCAACTAACCAGCTCTTCTGCAATGCAAAAAGCCATGTTGCCCTTCTAAGGAGACTTCCAGAAACAGACAGAAAGACCTCTAACACCTCCTCTTTACAAAGCCAGGGATCGATCTCTCTTTCTCTCTCTCTCTCTCTCTCTCTCTCTCTCTCTCTCTCTCTCTCTCTCTCTCTCTTTCTCTCTCTCTGCTTCATTAGAATATTTTTACTACTTCATGTTTGGGAAGTTGAAGTCTCTATTCCAAACACATCCAATGAAATGGCTCATCACTTCTTCAGATCTCTAAACAATAACATGAGAAATAAAGGTTGCTAGGGTATTAGGATAGGTTGGTGGAGAGGAAAGATTAGTCCCCTGCTGTGAACAAGCAAATTGTGGAGAATCACCAAGGCTGTTAGAGTATATGGGTGTTTTGGAGGTTGTGGGTGCCCTGTCAGAACAAAGGAAAGTCCCATAGTTAATGAGGAAAATTACCCTAAATCATCAGCAGAATACATTCCAGCCCTCATGATGTTAGCAAATGTGTGATCAACTAGTGACATGTCAGGCTGGAGATGATAAGGACTGGGGCTCTCCAGGTAAGTCCTGAGACACAGGAGCAAACATTCCCACAAGTGTAAGAGTCCATTCCTGCCTGAGTGCTTGTGGAATTTGAAGAGAGATGAATGGCTAGTGAGAGGCTACACACAGACATGCAAAGGCATGTACAGAAAATCAAATGTGTCATAGTCATGGGGATAGTATGTAGTGTGTCACTGAGGTGATGCTATCGCTGGAGCTACACAAAAGCCAAATTCCTTGCCTGGAGACACCTATGACAATGCACATGCCCTTAGGAAAGGTGACACAGCCAGCTTAAATTACAAGATCCATGGGAGCATGAGAGAGGCAGGCAAAGGGCACAAGAGGACAGATTAATAGGCGTCCTTTACCATAGACTTTTCCCAGAGCCACACTTCACACTTTTGAATTTACTGACAGTACTAAAATGAAGAACTAGCACCGTGTTTGGTCTGGATTGAAAATTCACCAGAAGTCTAGACTGTGGCTTCAGAAGTGTACTTGGTGGATCCCAAAACAAATGAGTGATGTGAGGAAAACTGTGTCCTTTCAGATGTTATATCACACTGACAAGTCATGCTAGACAAAGTGAGCTATCTCAGTAATACCCGATTCTAGACGTCAAGGGACAGTGCCTGCTCTACACACTGCTTCATCTCAGTTAATCCTGACTCAGTGAAGGATGCTCAGAAAGTGACTGACAGATGAGACTTTACCCAAGCAGGTTCTGAAAGCCCAGACTTGAGTCTCCCCCTCTGTGGATATCAGTTCTCCCACCTCTCTATAGGGAGGCAATTGACTCAAAAGTCAGCTGGTTTCCTCTGTCTCCCTAGACAATGTGACATAGTGGACAGCCTCTTAAAGGCTTACTCACAGTTGCAGAGGATGCACAATGGCTTCAGGGCCTTCAGCCATGTTCTTTCAGAGCCTGGAGAAAATTGTTACTGTCCACAAGCACTCAGGCAGTATAGGGATGCCCAAGTCACTTGCTCTATGCTTCAGAGTCTCATGTTAATGGAAAAGCCATACAGGGGCAGAACATAGTCACCAGATTCACAAAACCATCTTCCCTGAGATTGCAGGACATTCAGAGCTACCAGGAAGGGACAGTCTCAGTCCAGGTCCACTGAATCTAACAGCTCTCAGGCTGAACTGATCTGTGTAGCTCCCACAGCATGGATCACAAAAATTTAGGAATACCCTGGAAGACAGTAGCACTTGGTACATCCTGCCATGCTAGTGGTTATAATGTAAAGTATGAGATCCTACGGTTTTGCCAGGGTACTCTACTTTCCCTATAATTACTGGCACACAACTAAAGGACTTCAGTGAATGTGAAACACAGTTATGGTACAGAGATCTCTTTAGTTTCTCTGTGCCTCCTTTCCCACTCAGGGTGAAAGCACAGGATACCCAGCAAAGCAGCTTCAGCCTTGTCAATTCCTGACTCTGCCAAACTCATCATCGTGGATCCTTGATCTGGGTCTGCTCTTTAGGAACCCAGAGAAGCAGAATAGGTCTATTGCTTCCCAGAAACTCCCAGTTCCTGAGTCCTAGCCCTGGAAGGCTCAAGCCTAAAAACATCCAGAAAACTCCCCAGCCCATTCCCAGAACTCACTGAGTCTTCCCCATGACCACTTATTTCTTCATGTTTTCCAGGGAGATCTAGAACCAGCTTCCTTCTGCCTACTCTGGTCTCCCCATGATGTCCATCCCCTCTCCCAAATAGACCTCTGAGTCTGGATAACATGTCTAGAGGCCAAGCTTGTGGTCACTGAACAAATGTCCTAAAGGATGTTGGCATTGCTACAACAGTAGTGACATCACTGGGGATTCCAAGTGCTGTCTGGGATACAATAGAATGGCCAGCAAAGGGTCTGCTGATGTCATGGGGCACAGTCTTTGCCTCCTTGCTAATTAGTTCTCCATGAACTGACCAGAAGCTGAGGTTTCCTTTCAAGGAGTCTCTCTTCTGACACAGGGGAAGTCATTCACACCTCCTCCTTCCAAAGCTAGAGATTTCACTTGGCCTCATTAGAATCTCTTCACTACTTTACCCAAGGATAGTTGAACACTCAGTTTATAAGACTGCCCAAGAATGGCTCTTCCCCTCCTTAATATCCATACCCAATAATATGAGAAATAAAGCATGTCAAGGAATTAGATCAGGATGATGTGGAGAAGGAGGGTTGAGTTCCCTGAAGTGAGCAAGAACCTGGAAAAGGCTAAGGTTAAGGGAAGGTGAGTATTGGGAATTTGTAAGTGAGCTGAGACTGTTATGAGTCCCTAAAAGGTACTAGAGGATCTAGAATGTCCTCTCTACATGTCTGGTGTATTAGCTGGGGTTCTCCAAAGAACAGAAGTTATAAAATGAATCTCTCTATGGAAAGGGTATTTGTTAGAATGGCTTATAAGCTGTGCTCTAGCTAATCCAACAATATCTGGCTATGAATGGAAAGTCCAAGAATCCAGTAGATGCTCACTCCACTAGACTGGATGGTTCAGCAGGTCCAGTATATGCTGGAATCTTAGAGAAGTAGGCTCTAATGTCAGTGAAGAAATGGATGTGCTAACAAGGAGAGAGCAAGCAGAGAAAGAGTAAGAGCTTCCTTCTTCCATGTACTTCTATATGCTTCCAACGGAAGGAGTTGTTCAGATTACATCTGGATTAAAGATCTGAATTAAAGGTGTAACTTCCTACCTCAAAGGTCCAGACTAGCAGGAGATCTTCCTACTTCAAAATAAGCAGAAATCTCCCACAGATATGCCCTCTATTTTTGGTTGTTAGTTAATCCCAGATATAGTCACGTTGACAACCAAGAATAGTCATCAGAGTCTTATTCCCCTATTCACTAATATTCATGAGAAAAAGGCTCCCTTAGAGAGTGATAAGAATGAGTGAAGATAATTAAAAATCATATCTAACTCACATGTAGATCTCATGGTCATGATGACTTTTAGTGCCCGCTTTTTGATCATGGGTGACTAAAATAGGATGAAATACCATTCTTTGCTTTATTGGGTAGGAGGGGATTAGATAGATACCCAGAGACAAAACAATCTGTTCTCTCTCTATAATTGAAGATTTGAAATTCAAATAATTATGTTATGTCTGGTAATAACTGTGGTGGAAAAGGTTCTAAGAGATAAAAATGGGTTCTCTTCAAAGAAAAGAGAAGAAAGCAAACACACTGTACTTGTCAGAAAGAGCCACGTGAATTTGGACTTGAACTCCTCCAGAACACATCTTGCTCATCCATGCATTCTAAGAAAGAAAAACCTCCTATTTTAATTGGAAGACCCAGGAAAATTTATGTGGGGTCTTCATTGTAAACAGCAGTCATAAAATTCCTGTTGCTTTAAGAGCAAAATGGTTTAATAAGATTTGAAGTTTCTCTGATGGTCAAAGAGGCAGGATTTGGAGACAGCAGCAATAAGAAACAAATCATACTCCAGATTTCAATCATGGTACAGAGCTCATGACTAACACTCATGAGTGTGGGCACTGCAATGTGTGCCACCAAGAATACTGGCAATTGACAATGTGCCTGGTCCTACTTTAGAAGCTTTCAACATCCATGGCTCTGAAAATGGGATGCAGCCTTCCCCAAATCATCAAGCAGAATGGACTTCTCCATTTCTCTAGAACATAAGCTCTGGCATGCAGTTGATGATTCAGGCTTGTATTTGAGACCTGGTCTCTGTAGTAAGGGGTAGGATTTCTGATAAGAACTCCTCCATCAAAACACTGGAAGGATGGTCAAAGGTGCTCTCAGCCAACAGCTCCTCCCCATGTTACCCTCCAGACTTTAGAAGGAGCTTCAATAG
The DNA here is from genome assembly GCF_949786415.1 of Peromyscus eremicus. Taxonomy (NCBI): domain Eukaryota; kingdom Metazoa; phylum Chordata; class Mammalia; order Rodentia; family Cricetidae; genus Peromyscus; species Peromyscus eremicus. The sequence continues at coordinate 64,992 of NW_026734323.1, read as the reverse complement.
TCAAATTTACCAACTTTTCCTTTGTGGTTTGGGCTTATAATCACTCATCATTTTACTGATTATTTCACTTCTGACATAAACCATATTGAATCATTCTTCCTACAATGGAAATATCATTTTGGACATAGAATCCTATTCATGCAGGGTAAATTTTCTTTGCAGTAAGCTGAGGTTTATGTTTTCCCCTTCTGACTTGCTGTGATGGCTAATCTTGGCTGTCTACACACAGTTGAAGATGTGACTCCATCAAACTGGCTTGTAGCCATGCTTCTTTGTTGCTACCTGATGGAGGATGGCTCAGCCCTCTGTGGGCAGTGCCATCCCTAGGCAGATGATCCTGGGCCTCAGAGGAAAGCTAGCTGAGCAGAGCAGTAAACAGCATTTTGTGTGGTTTCAAGCACCTGCTTTGGGATCTTGCCTTGGCTTCTATTGATGATGGACTGCAACCTGTGAGGTGAATAAACCGGTCCCTTTCCCAGATTGGCTTTTTAGACTTTTATCACAAGAGAAAGTTAACTAGAACACTTGCCATATTCTCAGGGCATGCTCATAGCCCATCCTTCTTCCAGCCTGTAGCCTCTTTTTTCACCATTCATAAAGTTTCTGGACACTGAAATCTATTGCAATATCAACTCTACCAATCACACCCACTGCTTACATTTCTCTGTTAAAGTATTTTTTAATTTTTTCTCTCTCATATATGATGTTTCTCTCTAATATATCATGCTTCCCTACTTTACCCTTTTAAAATTATCTCTGAATGTTCCTGCCTGTTCCACTTTAAAAATTATCCTTTGCCCAATAATAGAACATTTATGGACACATTATTAAGTTCCATAGAAAGGGGTGATATATTGTATTTAATAGCATGCTTTTAAATTGTGATAATATAAAATGTCTTCTCATATATTTTTAAGCCTTTTGTGAGTGGAACTGTTTCCCTGATTTCTTTGTCAGTATGTTTGTGATTGGTATACAGGAAGGCCACTGATTTTGTGTGTTAATTTTGCAATCTTTCACTTTTATGAATGCATTTATCAGACTTAAAGGACTTCTGATAAATTTTAAGTTTTAACTGTTTAGAGTCCTATAATATGCAAATAAGGACATTTTGACCTCTCCCTTTCCCATTTGTATCCCTTTATCTCCTTCAGTTGTATTATTGCTCTTGCTAAGAGTTCAAGTACTATATTGAATAGGAGGGGAAGGAATGAATATTTTTTTGTTCCTTCTTTTTTTGGAATTGCTTTGAGTTTTTCTGTATTTAGCATGATGCTGCTGTGGAATTGTTATACAATGACTTTGTTATGTTGAAATATATCCCCTATGTCCCTAGATACTCCAGGACATTTACCATTGATGAAAGTTGAATTTTAACAAAGGCCTTTTTTTTTCATATACAAAGATGGTCATATTGTTTTTGTCCCTTACTCATTTTATGTGGTGGGATAAATATGTTGATTTGTGTATGTTGAATTATCCTTGAATGTTTGGGTGAAGACAAATAGATCATGGTGGATGATTTTTTTTGATGTGATCCTGAACTTGATTTGGAAATATTTTATTGAAAATTTGTATTTATATGTTCATCAGGACAATAGGCGTATAATTCTATCTATCTATCCATCTATCTACTCTCTATCTACTATCTATCCATCCATTCTTCTATCTATCTATTTACCAGCCTGTCTTCATCTCTCAACACCAGGGTATCTCTGGCTTAAAAAAGAATTTGTAAGAGCTCCTGCTTTACTACTATTTACCTGCTGAGCCAGTTCACAAGCCCCTGATTTGCATTTGTATCTTATTTTAATTTAATTATTTTAATTTTTGTTTTCCCCTTTTTAATATTTATTTCATTTTGTATGTATATGGGTATTTTTCCTGCAGGTATTTTTGAGAACCACATTACGTGTGCTCCCATTATCCCCTCTGTGTGTCATTGCATTTGCCGCAACCATGGCTGATTTGACTACTCTCCACTAGAATGCTGCATTCATGCAGAATCTTTAGTACTCCACACTGGTGTCAGGTCTCTCTCGTGCTCCTTAAAAATGAATGGATCTGCCTTAAAAACAAACAAAGTGAAAACTCATAAGAAAGGTTTATGGTTTAATAATTAATCTGTTAAGCAGAGGGCCCAGAACAGCAGCTTGATTCTCAGTCTGACACCTAGCTGCTGTGAACCCACTTTCTAGCTTATGAAACCTCAGTAAGACCCCCACTCTATTCCCTACAGACAAAGAGAAGCTTAAACCTGGATATCTTAGTGTAGATAAAACTCAGGCCAGTTTCAGGTTCCCAGATGGTGATATCAACTACAAAGTCAGGATGTTCGGCCACCTGGTGGGGATGTTCAGCAACCTGGTGGGGACTAATTGGCCATAAAATATCCCAACTCCAGAAACACCTCTTAAAACTCCTGACATAGTTGCTGAACAGATGAAAGATCAAAGATTGGGACAAAAGGAACTGATAGTAACTGGGGAGAGGGAGGTGGGTTGAGGGGGAATGAAATATGTGGTCTTTGCCTTTAAGAACTAGCCTTACAAAAAAAGGGGAGCTCCTCCCAGCCTCACAGCTAGGAGTGAGTGTTTGGGACAAGTTCCCTGCCGCACAGCTTGTAACGGAAATAAACTTTACTTTTGCATTCTGGACATCCTCGGTCTTAGGTGGTCTCTTCAGGGATGTGATCTGGGCATAAGAGCTGACAACCTTGGGTCAGCACACACTGTCTCATCGTGCCAGGGAAAAGTTCCTGAGAGGAGTCAGCGTGGGGCTTCGGGAGGTGGCATCCTGGCTAAGGACGCCCATTCTGACACTCCTCAGTCCGTCCCACTTTCTCCACCACAGTTCAGGGACCCCGAAAGATCTGAAATCCCATCCTTGAACTTCTCTCTTCTCTCTCTTCACAACTGACCCTCACCTGGAACCCTCTGGGACCCGGGACCCCAGCTTCTGCAGCGGGCTGTGTCTTACAATTTCTTAGCTACATCCATCTCCCTGAGCTGCTCCTTCACCATGGTGCCGGCTCCCGGGCACCCTTCTCGGGGCTCCGACTACAGAAACCACTGTCGCTGCAGCTTCCCAGGCACTGCTGGACTTAGGGCTCAGAGAGCAACAGCTGTCCCTCGGCCACCATAGAGCGCCACACGTGCTGCTTCCTCTTCTGCCAAGGGATCTGTCCAGAGAAAATTCTCACCTGCTGCTTTGTGACCTCCCGCTACACCAACACCTACTGGTGCTTAAAATACACCAAGGCCAGCTAATCAAAAAAGAAAAAAAATCCCCTTTTTGGTGGGTTTCTCAAAATGACAGTGAAATGCTATACTTTCTTGCGTTAAGGCCAATAAACAAATGAATGAATGAATGAATGAATGAATGAATGCTTTTTTAATGACCCAATGATTGTGATTAGGGCTGCTTACAATGGTAGTGTTGAGGGACAGGTTCTTTACTGGACCATGGGCACCTCACCAGTGTTTAAATCATTGAAGAATATGTCTGTTCTCACCCCCAATAGCCATTACCTGGCTATAAATCCTCAGGTGAGGCTTCATGAAGTCCTCCCTCACATGATAAGATATTGACAGTGGTGGTCCTGTGTGGATCTGTTGTATGTTTGCTCGATTCTTGAATTAGCTAAATTGTTTCTAGTATCAGCTGTATGATCATAGGAAAGGAGAAGCAACTCCCTTTTTAAAACTCAGATTTTTAATTCTATGTGGCACAGCATCTGGGTACAACTGACAAGAGACAGGCTCATTGTCTTTGGGATCATCAAGCCCCAATGGCTATGAAGCTGCACTAAAAACCACCTGATTTTAGTGGTGCCACGAATAGCTGCTTGGCTGTTCCTACTGGTTCTGGTGTTGGGATAATGTCTCCTGGTTTGGTTTTGAACTTCATCGAGTAACTTGAGACTCATCTGACCATCTTCCTTTGCACAGGGTGAACACCTGGGTATTACCAGGTTTGGTCTGGTCAAGATGAAGGAGAGTGTGTTGCAGCTGGCCTTCTTTGAGAGGATAACTGACCATCTCTTTGATGCTGCTTACTTTGGGCAGAAAGACTCTGTATGCAGTAGCTTTGCAGTGTAGACGACCTACAGCTTAAAGGATAAATGGATTATTTGTCTTCAGAGCCCAGCTAAGGCACCCTGCCCTCCCTCTTCCCATTTTGTGAGCTCCTTTCAGTGCAGACAGTTCTTCAGTTCCAAAAAGAAAATATGGACCCTGAGCCAGTGGAGACCTTTTAGTCCTTGAAGCTGTACTTGGCCACATTGACTAACAGCCTACATTTTGTCCAGGATTGACAGAAGGTAGACAGTGGAAGAGCCTCCAGGTGTAGCAGTAGGGGTAGTCTGTGGTCCTGCTTCCTAGTGAGGCACTGAACATCATTTTAAGAGCCATGTAGGATAGAAAATGGAGAGACAAAGGTGGAAGATGGAGAGAGAGAGAAGGTAATGGAAAATCCAGGCCTTGTATTGGATGCCTTTTATCCCAGGACTCAGGAGGCAGTGGCATGCAGATTTCTGTGAGCTCAGAGCAGCCTCTTCTACATAGCAACTTCCAGGTCAGACAAGTCTACCCAGTGAGACCCTGTCTTCAAAACTACACCAAAGTGAAGTATAAGAAAAGTGAGGAGGATTAGAATGATAGAAGCCCATGCACAAGCCAGAGTATACATGTCAGACACCAGGACTGAATCCTAGCATCCACCAATGACACCTTTGCAGCCTGGGTACAGCCTCTGTCCGCCACACTACTTGGAAATGTCCCCTGTCTCTCTGTGTGGAGCACTCTAGTCCAGGGTTAGATCTCACTGTGTATTGGGTTAGTTTGTCACTTTGCCTCTCTGTTCTGGAGTTGTCCTTGGCATCAACCTAGAATGCATCTACCTCCTGCTTCCTTCCTGTAGAATCACAGTCCTAGCATAGAGCCTTAGACTCTTGAACTGTGCCTGGGTAGTGGTTGCCCACACCTTTAATCCCAGAATTCTTGAAGCACAGGCTGAAAGATCTCTAAGTTCCAGGCAAGCCTGGTTTTCAGAGGTAGTTCCAGGGAAGCTAGGACTACATAGAGAAACCCTGTGTCTATAAACCAAAAATAACAAAAAAGAAAGAAAGTAGAAAGAAAGACAGAGAGGACAGGAAGAAAGAAAAAAGAAAGTGAAAGAAAGAGATAAAGGAAGAAAAAAGGAAGGAAGGAAGGAAGGAAGGAAGGAAGGAAGGAAGGAAGGAAGGAAGGAATAAAAAGACAGACCTGAACTGCAGTCAGGAGTGGAGGACATCCCCAGCCCTTCTGGAAGTCAGTGGCAGCCTGCCTTTCAGTGTTCTTGTAGGGGAAAAGGGCTGGATAGAGAAACCCACCCTGACCCTGGAGCCCAGAATTAGGGAATGATGGCTCAGATAAAGCCAGTGAGAGAAACACAGTTTAGCTCAGATCAGAGCCATCTCTGCCCCTGTCCAACTGACTTGTGAAATCAACCAATCACAGAGCAGGACAGCAGGATCCTGGCCCTAGGGCTCAGGACCAGGGAAAGAAACACAGCCTGTGTTTGGAACCTGGGCCAGAGAAATGAACCAAGGAAACATACCCTGACTTTGAAACTAGTACCAAATTAACACTCTTGGCCCCTAGAATCAGAGTCAGTGAAAGAAATGTGCCCTGGCCTTAGAGGTAGTGTCAAAAAGCCAAGAAAGGCCAGTGAAAGAAGAACAGTTTGGCCCTGAAATCAGGGCCATCTCTGCCCCTTGCTCACAAAACTGGCCAATTCCTGGGCAGAAAATAAACTAACCAATCACAGTTGACTCCGCCCCCTAGACATCCTATATAAACCACCCTGCCTGGTCAGTTGTGAGCTGTTCTCTCCACCCTGGTAGAGGCAGCTACTCTCCTGGACTCCTCCTTCCCAAATAAACCTCTTTCTGACAAGAGTTTTGGGTGAAGACCTTCATTGACAGCTGAAGAGAAGAACCTTGCTGGGATGTCCCATAGTGGACTGAGCAAGGGGAAGCTGAACAGAAGAACCTTGCTGGGACATCCCATAGTGGACTGAGCAAGGGGGAGCTGAACAGAAGAACCTTGCTGCGACGTCCCATAGTGGACTGAGCGAGAAAGAGCTGGTAACACTAAGCCAGAGATTGTGGCTCTCCAGGAGAGAAGCAGGATTGCTGTGTCCTGCGGAAAAACCATTCCCCATCATACCATCATACCAGGTATATCCTGACTTTCCCAGAGTCAGGATACCCTTCCTTGCTGAAGCACTCCCAGGCCTGACTCTCCTGAGAAGTCAGAAAACCTTCCTTTCCAAGGTTGGGCTGTTTCTTTGCAGTCCCAGCCATCAGAGCTGTGCTAAACAGCTTCAGGTATCCGGGACACATTCAGGGCAGAGCTCTTGTTCTAAGTAGCTCGAGGTGTCCGGGATACCTCACCTCTGGGGCTGAACTGTCTCCAGTTCAGCCATCAGAGCTGTGCTAAACAGCTTCAGGTGTCTGGGATACCTTCAGGGCAGAGCTCTTGTTCTAAGTAGCTCGAGGTGTCCCAGATACCTTGCCTCTGGGGCTGAACTGTCTCCTTGCAGTTTCAGCCATCAATTTACTAACATTTTGGTGCCGAAACCTGGGACACCAAACCCAGAGTTTTTGCAGTTTACTTACAGTTCTGAGAAGGACATGGCTGCCCCTGGACCTGAACTTCCAGCCCCATTGACATCTTTTCTTCTGGGCACTAAGCTAAGATCATGTGCAGGGATCCTGCTGCCTAAGCAGTCTCTCAAAGGCTGTCTATCTCCTGATCTTTCCTCCTGTTGCAGAGAACTGGCTTGAGCTGAATTGACTTCTGGTGACCTGCTGGTCTGAGGCAGGCACTGTCATTCCAGAGACAGTGCTCCTTGGCCATCCCCCTAGGGTATATACATGGGAAGGAAAATGATGAGCCAGGTTCAGCCAGGTGGTATGTGGGAGAGCTGGACCTCAAACCCCAAGTCTGCAATCCTGGTTCAGTCATGTCCCTCCACTCTGTGAATCCAGCTCTCTGACCTCTGTTCAGGATGGTTGCAGGCATTCCCAAGTGCATCATCATCATAAATCCAATGAATATAGGAACTGGGCTCTTCAAGCTATTGCATAATATTAACATAGACCCCAAACCACACAGAAGGCGCCTGATTTTTCACACAGGTAAATTCTACATTATTTTTGTCACATATTTTATGGCAGGAGGTCACCATTCCTGACCTTGCCTTCTTGTCCTGTCTACTGCTGTATGGAAGAACTTCGTATCCCTTGGACAGATGCATGCTTGACCTTTAATGTCAGGAGCCAAGTAGCCTAACTGATTCTCATGGGAAAAAGCAGTGTACCCAATCTTCCGTTAACAGTTTCAATAGCAACCATTTTTCAACAAAACCACAGTATGTACCTTTTGATCTACTCCCTGAAACATAATGGTTTGCTGTATGGTCCGTTGATCAGGCCCTGGAACAAAGAGACCTTTTCCTGAACCCTACCTTACCCTAACTTCCTCCTAGTAACTTTCCATACCCCTATCTACTGTCAGGGACCAAACATGGACCATGGAAAAGTACTAGCTAAGTCAGAGAACAAGCCCCTACCCTAAACCAAAGATAAGGAACAGGTCAGGCAGGTCAGGTAGCATAGCAACAGAACAATGGGCCCTGACCAGTGACCTTACCACCTAGCAGCCTCACGACTTGCACGACTTGCACATAGCCCTTCACCTGCACGTCCCCCTTCACCTGCATGTACGGCACGTCGTGTACCCCTTCCCTCCTTCCTGCCCCCTCCCATACTATATAAGCCTTGCTGAGGAGAATAAAATTTGCAGCTTGATCAGAACACACTGTCTTGCTGTCGTCCTTTCGTGTCTCCCCGTCCCTCTCATTCTCTCCCACAGGTGGGTCACCCCCGTTGACACCCCGCTGGCCGGGGCAATCTACTTCTCCTAGCTCCTAGCATATATAAACCTGATTCCCCTTGCAATAAACGAGACCTTGACGCAACTCAGACTGACTTTGTCTTCCTTTATGCGCCTGGTCTCCTTTCTCTCTCACCCCCATTGATCTTTCAGGAGGTGCCTCCTCGGGTCTCATCAAATAACGTGGCCCGCGGGACGGGTCAAGTGGCGCCCGAACATGGGGCTTGAGGCACGGTGACCTACCGGACGACGGATAACAAAAGGGGCCCCGGAGAGAATTAGGGTAGAGACGCCCGGACCGCATCACTCGTGCAAAGCGGGAGAGTCTTGAGGTAAGTGTTGTCCAATCGATCAATGGGAAAAAATTTATCTAAAGAGGCTGTTTTTTTAAAGGAGATGAAAGGGAATCTTCGGGAGAGAGGATTAAGAGTTAAAAAAAAAGAATTTAGTAAAGTTCTTTCAATATGTGGAGGAGAAGTGTCCCTGGTTAGTGATTAATGGACCAGGAATTCACCCTTTGACTTGGAACAAGGTTGGAAAAGATATTAACAAATTCATCAGAGACGGGGAAAATGTCCCCGATGCCTTTTTTAGTTTTTATGGTGTGATTAGAGATTTTCTAAAGGAAGCAGAGGGAGATGGGCGTGTTTCACATTTACTAGCCCTTGCAGAGGATTTTCTCTCAAACTCCCCCTGCCTGACACCCAAAGGTCCAGAGGTTTATTGACATCTACCGGTAAGAGCGCTCTCTGTCTTGTCTGTGTCTCTCTGTCTTGTTACTTTTGTTTTGTACTGTGCAGGCTCGATTTGTACTTTGCAGGCTCACTGGGACAGACGTGTCCAGACAGTGAACCTGGCGGCAAAGGGAGACATCCCAGAGCCCTAAGGCCACCTCAGAGGTGACCATTTGGTTTAGGAGCATCTTTGGGTATCTTCCCCCACGGTGGGAGGAAGTGCCACTTTGTATTTTGTCCCAGGAATTTGTCAGAGCCATTTTGTGGGTTTTTTGTATGTTTTGTTGTGATCATTGTTACTTTACTCTCTTCTTCTCTTCCAAGAAAAAAGGTGCATGTCTGACTGACAGGGATGTGGAAGCCCCTGATGTCTGTTTAATTAAGGACAGAGATCCTCCAGTCTGGATTGTTTTTGGTGTGATTGAGCCTGGAGGGTCAAAACCTTCCCCCCCCCCAAAGCACATCAAGCTGTCATTGTTCTTGGAGCTTTGTTGGTTGTTTTGTTGGGGCAAAGTTTTTTCGTGTGCCTTTGGTCTTGTGTGTAATGTATTAATTGTTCTCATTGTTGACTTGACTGTGACGGACACTATGGGACAGTTCCCTTCTTCTCCACTAGACCTTTGCCTAGCCCACTGGAAGGATGTGTGAGCCACAATAGAGGGAACTGGGTCCCCCACTCCCACTCCCCGACTGAACTGAGATAAACAGGTAGCTCCTGCCAGGTGGGGCTTGCATACTGCAAGAGGGGCTCGCTGGCTGTGAATGAGGCCGTCGTCTCAGTGCTGATGTTCCAGTTCTTGGATTGTCTGTGTAAATGTTATTTGTTTCTGTCTACTAACCTCCCTTATTTTCCTAGAGGAAGAGGAGGAGAGAGAGGCATAACAAAGGCCACCTCCGTCCCTCCCTAGCTCTCTTGCTATCAGGACTGCAGCCAGCTGGCTGCCCTCAGGAGGGTGGGGGTGCGTGCTCTCGGTACAGGTGGGCAAAGACGGGAACTTTGGACAGGACAATGGGGACTGCCTGCAATTGACAAAAACTGTGTGAACACTGAACAGAGAATCTGACTTTAGTCAGAAGAGTTAACAAAAACTTTTTTTCAGGAACACTGGCAGCCAAGGACACGCTCTATGCCCACTACTCCCCCTCCCTTCCTTTACTGTGATAACTTCAAGGTCTCTTCTGCCGGCCAGCCGCTTCTCTTGTTAACCCTTCTCTGTCCTGGTATTGCTTAAAAAGAAATGTTCAATTACCAGTTCAAGATACTGGGAAAATTATGCTTTTGTTTCCACAGGAAAAATAAAAATTTACATGGGTTTTGGTCATTTGAGTTCAATGGGTTACAAAAACTTGCCATCATTTAAGAGACTTGGTTTCAAATTATTGCTGGTTAAGATAAAAATAATGTTTTTATAAAAAATGACTTGAGATATATATATATATATATATATATATATATATATATATATATATATAATGAAATATGTTTCAGATTTCTTTGTCTTGCTATTCTGCTGTTACATTGAGACTCCAAAGGGTCATAGTTGTAAAAATGTCTGTCTACTCTACAGGTATGAATGAAAAATGTGGCCACATGTATGTTTGGTTTTGAATGTCTGAGTTTGCATGTCCTTTGTGTTAAGAAATACAAGTTAATACTAGTCATCTGGCTATTCAGATACTAGTTTAAAACATAAACTGTTCTATTTAAACAAAAAAACTGAGAGGTATATTTGACTAATATATCTATAAGAGAACAAATTGGCCTGGTTATTGTTACCAAATTTAGAGATATTTTTAAGATTGGGCCTAGATTTGTTTGGCTCAGATACATTTAATAGATAATGGTCCTCAAACCTGTCAAAGATCTGATAAATATGGCATTTACATTATTTGATGAAAAACTTACTATACTAAACAGAGACTCCAAGCTTCCCAGCTCCTAGCAATGACTCCCAAGGAATGGCCAATTCCCCTATGCTATGTCAAAAGTATGTAGCTCAGTCTATCGATCCAGTGAGGGCCTAATACCCCGAAGTTTATATTATATATTATATGGATGATTTGTTAATAGCAGGGGAATCTGAAGAAAAAACACAAAATGTAGCTCAAAAGATAATTATCACACTTCAGGACCGATGATTTTATATAGCTCTAGAGAAGATACAAACCCAATACCCCTTCCTGTTTTTAGGGTTCGAGTTACACCCGGACCTCCTCTATACACAAAAAAATCCAGATTAGAAAAGATACACTTCGTTGTCTCAATGATTTTCAAAAGCTTTTAGGGGATATCAATTGGCTGCGACCCTATTTAAAAATAACCAAGGGAGAGTTACGCCCCCTTGAGGATATCCTCAAAGGAGACTCCGACCCTCAATCCCCTAGATACCTTACGGTGGAGGCAGAGAGGGTATTACAAAAGGTTGAAATGGCCATCACTCAACAACACACGGGATATTTTGACCCAACTCTCCCATTGTATTTGATCATTTTTTCTACAGATTTTGCCCCTACAGGCCTGCTTTGGCAAGAGTCTGTACCTTTACTGTGGATACATCTTCCTGTTACTAAAAGAAAAATCCTTCCTACTTATCCTTCCCTGGTTTGCCAATTGACAATGTTAGGAATAAAAGCCTCCACTCGATACTTTGGACATGACCCTGATATTATTGTTATGCCATATGATAAAGAGCAACTTGAATGGTTATGTACCCGTAGTCTTGACTGGGCCATACTTGTCTGCACCTATGAAGGGAAACTTGACACATAGATGCCCAGTAACAAACTCCTACAATTCTTCTCCCTTACTTCTTTTGTTTTTCTTAAAAATACCTGAATGGAGCCCATCCTGGACACCCCTGTACTTTTCATAGATGGGTCAAGCAATGGTAAAGCTGCTTATGTCCTCAATGGCCAAAAGAATGTTATGACAACCCCTTTTAAGTCAGCTCAGCTGGTGGAGCTGTATGCTGCCCTTGCTGTCTTTAAAAATTTTGAAGGTTGTTCCTTTAATTTGTATTCAGACAGTAGATATGTGGTAGGGGCTTTACAGGCTTTAGAAATAGTCCCAATAATCCAAACCATTACTCCCACCTTTCAAATGTTTTCTGAATTACAAAAATTAATCCAACAAAGGTCGCTACCCTTTTATGTTGGCCATATTCGTGCCCACACAGGCCTACCTGGACCCCTAGCTCAGGGAAATGAACTTGCTGATTCTGCTACACGTTCTATCTTGATTTCTCACTTGGAACATGATCAGGTAGCAGCCGCTCGTGAGGCGCACCGCCTTCATCACCTCAATGCTCAAACTTTGAGACTAAGGTTCTCAATTACTAGAGAACAGGCTAGGGAAATTGTAAAAAGCTGCAAAAATTGCCTGATGCTCTTACCTGAACCTCATTATGGAGTAAGCCCCAGAGGGCTTATACCTGGACAACTATGGCAGATGGATGTCACCCATGTTCCTTCTTTTGGCAAATTAAAGTTTATACATGTTACTGTAGATACCTTCAGTGGATTTATTTGTGCCTCTGCTCATAGTGGAGAAGCCACCAAAGATGTTATCAATCATATGTTACATTTCTTCACAGTGCTAGGTCAGCCGAAATGTATAAAAACTGATAATGGTCCAGGATATACTAGTAGCAAATTCAGACAATTTTGTTTACAATTAGGAATTAAACACTTCACTGAAATATCCTATAACCCTCAAGGCCAAGGTATCGTGGAGAGAGCTCATCAAACTTTAAAAAATACTCTTAATAAATTTAGCTCACAAGAGACACTATTTCCCCTTAAGGGAAACCACAAAGCTCTGCCTTCTCACACCCTATTCGTATTAAATTTTCTGACATTGGACGCTTTTGGAAAATCTGCGGCTGAGCAACTGGCACCCAGAAACCAAACAAGGATATGCGCAGGCCCTTTGGAAAGATCCAATAACTGGAATATGGGATGGTCCTGATCCAGTTATAATCTGGGGAAAGGGGTCTGCATGTATTTATGACTCCAAGTAAAATGGGGCTCGTTGACTACCAGAAAGACTGATTAAGCCTTACTCTGCACAGATTGCCTCCCTAGACTAAGGAAAAAATAACTGTTATGTCCAGGACACAACCCTGAGACAAAATTCTCTCTTTTTCTTTCAGAAATGCCTCCGGCTTGGAAAATAAAGGAAACCACGGACATCTCAATGGCAGGACCTGTTCATCGCGAGCCTTGGAAAACCAACCCCTGCTTCATCATTTGCTTACTACTCTTCCCCCTTCCCCTCTCCTGCATCTCCAAGGAAAGCCCCCATGCTATTAAAAAGCTTACCTGGCAAATTTTCACAGTAACAGGGGAGGAAGTCTGGAAGGTTACTGCAAACCATGCTCCCTATTCCTGGTGGCCATCACTCACTCCTGACTTCTGTCAGCTGGCTGCAGGATCGGATTCTTAGGATATACCTACTATTGGCCAACACCAGTTAAATGGTACAGGGGGTCAAACGATTCCAAACTGCAATCAATTTCCTCACAGTCCTAAAACCACTTGGACAAGCCCTTGTGGGACATTCCATGATAATGACCCTGCTGTGATGACTGCCCCAGGCTGTGTTAGTCCTACAGCTCATTGTAGGTTAGCACAATCTGACTTTTATGTCTGCCCTAAGGATGGTAGAAGCCAAGCCACGGCTGCTAGATGTGGGGGATTCGAGACCTTCTTTTGTGCTCGATGGGGTTGTGAAACTACAGGGGCAGCTAACTGGGAACCAACTTCATCTTGGGACCTTATTTCAGTTACAAGGGGATACAGTAAGCCTAGAACAAATAAACATTTTTGCTTTAGCCCCTATACTGGGACAGCCTATAATCCCGGGCTATCATTACCTTTAAACATAACCTTCACCCCTCAGGGTAGGGCGAATCGAGAATAGCCCTCAGGAAAAACATGGGGACTCCACTGGTATCTTGATGGCACAGATAAAGGAGTCATTTTCAAGATTTTGCTAACAATAGAAAACCTGTACCCAAAGTCGGTAGGACCCAATGTAGTTCTCTCTGACCAAAAAGTTCCCTCCAATCATGAAAAGGTGCCATCACCTCCTTCCCCCTCACCTCATCCTCGTCCCTTTCCCTACCATATAGGCACCGTGACTACCATCGTAGACTCCAGCAATGGCACTCCCCTTACTCCTTTTGGAGGAACAGGAGATAGATTGTTTAATTTGGTCCAGGGAGCTTATCTGGCCCTAAATGCCACAAATCCAAACAGAACCTTGGGTTGCTGGCTCTGCCTTACCTCCAGTCCCCCTTATTATGAAGGAATCGCCTTTCAGTCTACTGCCAATAACCTAACTTCCCCGAGCAATAGGTGTCAGACTAAGCCATATAAACTAACACTCCCTGAAGTCTCAGGACAAGGTTCTTGTTTGGGCAAGATTCCATAAACCCATCATCACCTTTGTAAACAAACTCTGACACCCTATAAAGGGAGCTATTATCTCGAAGCACCCAATGGGTCCTACTGGGCCTGTAACACAGGATTGACCCCTTGCATATCTGCTCAGATATTTGATGATTCCCATGAATTTTGTGTGATGGTCCAGTTATGGCCTCGTGTCACTTATCATCAAGAAAGCTCAGTGATGGAATTTTTTGAGCAGAGAGGCAGATACACTCGAGAACCTGTGTCTATGACTATTGCCCTATTGTTAGATATTGGAGGCATTGCTGCAGGAGTTGTTACAGGAACTGCTGCCCTCATGCAGAGCAACCACCTTATGCAGTTACAAATGGCTATGACTACTGACCTAGAGGCCATAGAAAGATCCATTTCTGCCCTGGAGAAGTCTTTAACCTCGCTCTCTGAGGTTGTGTTACAAAATAGAAGAGGTCTGGATTTATTATTTTTAAAGGAGGGGGGTTTATGTGCAGCCTTGAAGGAAGAATGCTGCTTTTATGCCGATCACACTGGGGTAGTTAGAGAATCAATGGAGAAACTAAGAGAAAGATTAGCACAAAGAAAATGTGATTTTGAAAATCAAAACAATTGGTTTGAGGGTTGGCTAAAGGGGTCCCCTTGGCTTTCTACTCTGATCCCCACCCTCTTGGCCCCCTTGATCATTTTCCTTCTCCTCCTCACCTTTGGTCCTTGGGCTTATCAACGACTAACACAATTCATCAAAAATCAGATCGATTTGGCCCTATCAAAAACTGTTTCAGTACATTACCATCGGATAGAAACACGAGAGGAAACTATTGAAACAGGTGAAAGGCTCAGGTTCAGTGGCCTACGAACCTAAAAACCCCTATAACTAAAAGCTAGAGGGTACTCAATGACGGGAATAGTATGGGGCCTGTGCTGGGAGCACAACGTACAGAGGTCGCCAGAGACCGGCTCAACATGGCACGTTGCCAGACAGGACTGCACCCCATATAGCCTAAGACAGGGGCCCTCTCGATTTATGACCAAAGCCTGCTTTGGCCATTTTATAGAAAGAAGGGGGAATTGTCAGGAGCCAAGTAGCCTAACTGATTCTCATGGGAAAAAGCAGTGTACCCAATCTTCTGTTAACAGTTTCAATAGCAACCATTTTTCAACAAAACCACAGTATGTACCTTTTGATCTACTCTCTGAAACATAATGGTTTGCTGTATGGTCCATTGATCAGGCCCTGGAACAAAGAGACCTTTTCCTGAACCCTACCTTACCCTAACTTCCTCCTAGTAACTTTCCATACCCCTATCTACTTCTCCTAGCTCCTAGCATATATAAACCTGATTCCCCTTGCAATAAACGAGACCTTGATGCAACTCAGACTGACTTTGTCTTCCTTTACGCGCCTGGTCTCCTTTCTCTCTCACCCCCATTGATCTTTCAGGAGGTGCCTCCTCGGGTCTCATCAAATAACGTGGCCCGCGGGACGGGTCACTTTAAATGGTACACAGGGTCAGACAAAGACCATGGCCTCCGCAGGAGCTCCTTGGAATGTTAACTAGGAGTCTGCTTGTAACCATACCTGCAGGGGCTCAGGATGGTTCTTCAGCCTGGTCAATGTCCATTCCACCTCACTCTGTCTATGCAGAGGATGCTAACATGAGCCTGTTCCTCCCTCTGTCTAGGCCCACAGAGGCCAGGATATAGTCCTGGTTTCCCACTCCTCAGTTAGGCTGGATTTGCCACTGATGAACTCATGTAAACACATTACTGTTATTTATTTGTTCTGTCTGAGAGATATACAGTGTTTGTTGTTATTTTACTTTGCAACCAGAAGCTGTAGAACCAAGAAATCCAGCTTCAAAGCATTCCTGGAAAAGCACCTAGGATGTGAGGTCCAGGATGAGATGGCGAGTCCCTGGTTAGGCAGTGTCTATTTGAATTAACTGCCTTAAAAGCAAAGGAAATAGAAACTTGTAGTTTCCTAGTAATGTGAGTCCCTTTTGAAGGGCTCTGTAGCCTGTGGTTCCTAGTTGAAGACTGTGCACCATCATTAGCAGTCTTGAGGAAGAAGAGGAGTGGTTTCTCTAAAGTCTCTTATGGTCAGAGGTCTTGGGCAGGACCTCTT
Source organism: Peromyscus eremicus (assembly GCF_949786415.1). NCBI lineage: Eukaryota > Metazoa > Chordata > Mammalia > Rodentia > Cricetidae > Peromyscus > Peromyscus eremicus. The sequence continues at coordinate 48,766 of NW_026734323.1, read as the reverse complement.
ACTTACAGCAACACATTGCTTGTCTACACCCAGTCCTATAACAAACCTGGGCATTGGGCAGTATACCAAGGTACTCATCAGGAATATAAGTGTCTGAACTCCATCCTAATTTGAACCTTGATTGAAAGGAGTTGGGGTATCATCTGTGGTTCAATAGTATTTAGTTGCTCATGTTGATGAATAGAGGAATACTGAGGAAGGAATGAGACATTCTTGGGCAGTGTTTGGATAGTATAGCTAAGTTCCCAACTTGGGATGTACTATGGCCATTCCAATGAAGCTAAGAGAACTCTGGCTTTGGAAGGAGGAGTTGCTGAATGGATTCCGCTATGTTCCAAGAGAGGCTCCTGGAAAGTGAACCTGGGCTTCTGGTCAGTTCAGGGAGAATGAATTAGCAAGGTGGCAAAAGCTGTTCCCCATGACATCAGCAGTCTCTTCTCTGGAAATTCTATTGTATCCTGGAGAGCTCTTGGCAACCCCTGTGATCTCACAGTGTTGTAGCACTCCAGCTGTCTTAGAGCATTCCTTCAATGCCTATAGGGCACATCATTAGACATGTTGTCAAGACTGAGGAGTCTGCTTTGGAGACAGAATGGAGAATGTCCAGAGACCAGAGAGAGGGAGAAGGAAGCTGGCCTTCAGTCTCAGAGGAAAACAGGAACAAAAAAAAAATGGTTCTGGAGAAGGAACAGTGAGTGCTGGGCAGGAGATGGAGAGCTTCCTGGAGGAGGTAGGCTTGAGCTGGACTTTCCAGTAATGGGGCAGAGGAGCTGGAGCACAACAGCTGAGTGCTTGTGCATTGTGCCATTTTTCTCCTGGCTGCTGAAACCACAGGTGTGGGAGCCCGTTCTCGGGTTCCTCGTGGCTTTACCCAGCAGGTCCGCATAGAGAATGATTAGGACCACGGGCCTGAGTGCAGGTGTCTGAGATGGTCTGCACTTGGCTGTGCTGGGGGAGGAGGTCTTTTGCTCCACCCCTTAGCGTCTCTATAAAAACCCTGGGGCAGAGACAGTCGGGGGCCGTTGGAAAATGTTCCAGGCCCTGTCGAAGCTATCCTTTATTTTCTATCTCCGCTAGATTCTCCACAATAAATCCTTCTATCTAATATTTCCTTCTGCTCGCACTCAAGAAAACTCTGGGGAACTATGGGGGTGGTGGGTAAACGCCCTGCAGAATGGCGCCATGAACAGGGACTAGATAAAAAAGAAAAAAAGGGGTACTAAAGAAAAAAAGGGGGGACTAAAAAAGTGGGAGACTAAAGACAAACTAATAGGGACTAAAGATAAAGAAAAATAATAGTTTTATTACAGAGTTTTTGGTGAAAGTGCTGAGTCAGCCCTGCCAGTGGAAAGGCATGCCGGTGTTATGGAAAATATATATTTTTTATATATATTATTGAGAGGCAGGGGTTTTATCCTCTAGAGAAAAGGAAAGCAGACTGGAAGGATGTCCGACACTGCAGCGAAATTCTCTTCTGTCAAAATTTTCTATCTTCTATCCCTTTCTCAATTTCTATCTGTGAAAAATAAGTATAAGGTATAGGGTAGTAATTAATATAGTATAGGAAAACTTAGAAGTGTAAGATTGTGTAGGAAAAAATAAATAAGGCAACTAGACAGATAAACTCTACAATTTTCTAACTTTGGGGCCTATGAACGCAAACTGGGGAAAATATCTTTCTTTGGGCTTTATGGGTAGTAAAAAAGCTCTTATTTGAGCTTATGGGGAAGAAAAAGTTTCCTATGGAAGCTTTTGACCTGGGGGCAGCTGAAATGCTAAGTCCAAGTGGCAGGAGAAAGTGATTTCTCCCTGAGGCAAAAATGGTGGTGTAAAAAGCCAAAGTTTAAAGTTGGGAAGTTTTGGGAAAAGTTGGTCTTTCTCTTGGGGGAAAAAAAAATCTTTCTCTAAACTAAAAGCTTTTCTTAGGAAATTTTGGGGGAAAATCTCTAAAAAGCCTTAATCTTTCTCAAAAGCTCTCTTAAAAACTTAAAAACTAAAGCCTTTAACTTTCTCAGAAGGACAAAAATTAGAATCACCTGAAGATATTAGTATGGGGACCACCTGTGATTAGCTCAAAGGGAAAACAACAAACCTCTTAAGAAGGCAAAACCTCTCCAAGTTCTCTTTCAAGCTTTAAAAATCCTCCCTGCAATGCAGGAGGCAGAGACAAGTTCCTAAAAACCTCTTCTAAGCTCTGTCTCTTCATGCTAGTAAAAGACAGGGGGTCAGAGTACCCTGAGGGAAACGCTTGGGGGAGAGTGGGTAAAGAGCTACAGAGAGCCCAAAAGAGCTGGAAACTTTACTGGGAAAAGCAAAAAAAGCCAAGCTTTTCAGTTACAGCCGAGCTGAGGCATCAAGGGTTTTGTTTCTGAGTGAGCGTCTTTGAAAAGGTGCTCCTAGTCTTCCTAACGCAAAGATCCCCTGAAGCATTGTATCCTTGCTTCTGACCAAAAACCCAGAGGCGACTGGCCAGCGTCTCTGAGTTGGGGTGCATTTCGGGGATACTAGGGTTCCTGCCGTTGTAAACTTCCTGGAGCACAGAGCTGAGGCAGGAAGGTGCAGGACCCAGGGGAAGATTGCTAATGAACAAACAAAGCTAAAGCCAGTGGGAACTGCACAGTTGTCTGCTTTCCTACAAGTCCCGGGTTGATAGGTCCACAGCTGAAAAAAAAGAAATCTGAGAAAAGCTTTCCTATCAGAGTAAGGACCTTTCTGGGAAAACAGTAAAGCTGAACTGTGTCTGAAGCAGTCCTGCTGCCGAGTCAGAACGCTGTCTGGGGAAAGAGCCCAGCCAGGGCAAAATAGAACTATCCAGGAATAAAGCTTTCTTTTCTGTCAGAGAAAGCACCTCTTTGAGAAAAGCTTTGTTTCAACTGATTCCCGATGAGATGAGGGAGTGTAGCCCTGAGGGGTGATTGCCTCTGGCATAAGCTCTGTCCTTGAGCACCCAGACAAGCAAATGCAACCCACTGGGGGACTGGGCCAGGTGAAGGCCTGATGAAGCAAAGCACCTGTCCTAATGGGAGTTTAGAAATGGCAAAAAACCTCCCTTGTTAGATTTTCAGTCTTTACGCAAACCACACAGACCCGAAAAACAGACAAAAAGCCCCTACCTTCAGTAGCAGGGAAAGCCGCCATAGTAGTGTTAAACTGTTTCTGGGGTAGCAGGATAAACTGAGACCAAACTGGATATTGTCAGGGAGAAAGACTCTGAAGAAAGAGAAGGGACATATTCCTTTCCAGAAAATCCATGACCTGAAAAAGCTGCTAGAATTTGAGCTGCTAGATTCGGGGGGAGGAAAAAAGCCCCTAACTCCAAAGGCAGCTAGCAGAGGTACAGAGCCGCAGACAGATAGCTGAAGCTCTGCATCTGGGGAAGGAAGGAACAAGCAAAATGAGACAGATCAGTGGGAGAAAATCTCTCCAAAGGAGCTATGGAAAAGCTCTGTTGTGAATGTTTTTCATTGACTGGCTAAGACAAACACAAGCCCCAAGGAAAGTTGCTATCAGAAATGCCAGCCTCAATGCCAGCTAATGAGGCAGGTGCGGTTCTGAACCGGGGCCAGTGTCAAATGAAGGAGAGACACCTGTTAAAGCCTGCTGAGGAGAGACCAGAACCCTCCCAATGTCCCATAGCTGAAAATGTAAAATGCTTGTTCAAATCTCCCATTGCAAAAGCAAAAAACTTTGTTCAAACCTCCCGGGCAAGAATTTGTAAGCAAGTCTGGTAAGAGAACCAGTTGACTCTCAGACCCAAAAAGAACTATGGGAAATGACTGCTATAAAGGACTGATATTATTATGGACTGATATAAGGGAAATGCATTCTGGGGAAGGTAGTTTTTCTGCTAAAGATGGCGACATTGCCCTGAAACACTTTTGTCAGCTCGAAAATACGTTCATGATAAACTTAACATTACAGCTTTTAAAAGAATAAGGAGGAAAATCATCTAAGAGTTTAAGTGTCAGTTCCAATGAAAAATTGAAAGGATACAGAACTAGGTGCTTCACGGTTTGGGGGTTGGTAAAATGCCTTATTTATTCTAATAGCTGTGCAAAGTTTTACAGTAGTTGGATGACAAAAATCTACCTTTAAGAGCAAACAAGCCGCTTTAAAATCCTTGAGAAAGCAGTTTATACACTGAATGTTGTCTTAGATATGAAGAAACTTACGTTGAAATTAAAAAAGTTCTTTGCCTTTTGAACAAACTGCCTGCAATGAGTAATTCCTTTGCAAATCTAATAAGGAGATGAGGAAACAGGCATTCAAAAAAGAAATGACTGCTTTATAGATGGGAAACAAACTTCAGAAAATCTAGCTGTCTTACAAAAGAGTTGCTTCACCTGAAAGTTTCTTATAAGAAATCAATGCTAAATATCACAGCTGCTAATAATATCAGGAGTTAAAGCTAATGAAGTGAAAATACTAAATACAGTTCAGAGCTGTACCACTTGTGGCTTTACTAGCTCCTTTAGAAAAATACTTTATATCACCTAATAGCTGTGCAGTATTTGGCGAAGAGCTTTACAGCAGCTAAATATGGTAATTTCACCCTCAGAAGTTTTTCAGTAGAACAAACCAAAAGTACTGCTGTAATAGAAACACTTGTCTGAATTGAAGCACTTAGGGGAACTACTATGAATTTGGGTGAAGGGACAGCCTCTAGTTAAAAACAGTCTACCGCTGACAGTGCATCTCTGCCAGTCCGGAACGGCTGAGAGAACTGGCAACTTTGGAGTGTGGCTTCATCCTGGGAAGGTTACAGTCCCCTAGCAACAACTATCACAATTCTATAACAACAACACTCACTAAATCCCAGTGTTTTATAACAAAGCTGACTATAAATTTCTAAATTTTAGAAATGACGTACTTCCTGTCTAGTTAAGAGAATATTTCTAATAGAGATAGTGATAATAATTAAGAGTAAGAAATAGAAAAAGATGAAAATAAGATATGTGAGTTTGTAAAAATTCTCTTGTTAGATCTGTGTTAAGAAATCTTTAGGTGTTTGCTAAGGTAAAAATATGCTAATGGTACCCCTATGAGAAGTATATCAGAAGTAATAAGAAATATATTTGCTAAAGTAGTTCTATAGTTTCCTTAAGGAGTATAAATAAGTAGATGTTAATACATTATATGTGAGTTTGTAAAATGTTGAATGTGAGTCTAAATGCTTTGCAAGGCAAAAAAATGTTATATGTGAGTTCGTAAAGTGTAAATGTTAAGTGTGAGTCTATTCTTAATGTATATGGTTGAAAGAACCTGAGACATGGAAGGAAGTGTCCTAGTAGACTGCAAAGCAGGCAGTCTGAGCAGTTTTCAAAAGCTCCAGAAGCCGCTAAGAAGCTAAGAATGGCGGACACGAGAACCAGCACAAGGCATCCGCAGATGAGATCCGTGGAAAATCGACGCAACACAGAAAAACCTGAGCTAACATCAAAAACGGTGCAGTTTAGACTACTACTGTACCTAAAACGGTCGGTCTGTGAGAACAAAAGTTGCAGAGATGCTTGTTTGAACTAGAATTGTAAACTATAAAAAGCTTTGGTTGTAAAAAGTCTCTTCATATTTGGAAGTGAAAGCCTGATACCAGAATTTATTTCTTGTTTGAACTTTTTGAACTTAAAATGAGATAAAATTACAAAAAGATTTTGGTTATGGATTTCTCATATTTGGAAGGCTAGTACCAGAATTTATCATTTGAATTTTAAGACTTAAGAAATGAAATAAACTAGAGATTTCATTGCAATGGGACAATTTTGAGTTTATTCATAGTAATGACCTAGGAACTGTTTGCTGGAATTGGGTTAAAAATGGAACTGTTTAAATGAAGAAATTTATTATTTCTACCTAGAATCAAGATGCAGTTTTGTGTATGCATATTTGCTTTATTAACTGGTGTTTCATGAATTGTTTTGTGGAACTGTTTATGTAAAAATGGAATTACTTATGGAACTGGTTTTGTGTTACAGATGAAACTGTTTAAACCGAAGTTTGGGTTTTATAACTAGGCTTGAGATTTTGCTTAAAAAATTATAAAAGGGAGAATTAATATTCCTTAGTCTATTTAATTTCAAAAATTGAGTGGATTAATGTCATGTTTTGTTAGTAAGAAATGCAAATGGGGTGTACTAAGAGACTACTTTTAAAGTGTGTAAAGAGTTTTATTAAACTGCTTTTGGATGTTTTGCTAAAAGTTTTCAAAGTGTTAATGGTTAGATTGAAAATATTGCTTTTCAATATGGGTTTGTAGGAATTGTATAAGTTTGGGTTTTTTCTAACTAGGTTTGAGATTTTGTTTAAAAAATTATAAAGAAAAGGAGGAGTTATGAGTGAATTAAGGTTTAATGTATATTTGCTGAAATTATGTTTAATCTATTGGTATTGATGCACCCTGGTTTTGTGGAGTTAAGGAAATATTTAAGTTTGATGTGAATAATCGAAGTTTTTCCTATGTTCTGTTAGCAAGAAAATTCAAATGAATAAAGTCATAAGACAGAAAATTGTTAACTATATATAGCACCGTATATGCTAATTCAAATGGTTCTGTTAAGAGTTTGCTTTGTGTTGTAATATTGAGAGAATTGTGACTATGTATAGCAATATTTATGTTAACCTGTTAATGGTAATGATGAAGCTAAGGGATTCTTTAAGTTTGTAGTCGCCTTAAGAGTTTTTGGTTTAGAAAGGGCTTGAGGCAGCTAAGACTGCTATAGTCACCTTGGACCTAATTAAAAAGAGAAATGCCATCTTTATCATCCTCTACTCCCATATTGGGAGGTGTAACAACTATGAATATTGCTGTAAGTCATTAATAGTTATTTTTTATATATTAAGAAAGGGGGACCTGTGGGAGACCGTTCTCAGGTTCCTCGTGGATTTACCCAGCAGGTCCGCATAGAGGATGATTAGGACCACGGGCTTGAGTGCAGGTGTCTGAGATAATCTGCACTTGGCTGTGCTGGGGTAGGAGGTCTTTTGCTCCAGCCCTTGGCGTCTCTATAAAAACCCTGGGGCAGAGACAGTTGGGGCCCGTTGGAAAAGGTTCCAGGCCCTCTCGAGGCTGTCCTTTATTTTCTATCTCCGCAAGATTCTCCGCAATAAATTCTTCTATCTAATATTTCCTTCTGCTCGCACTCAAGAAAACTCTGGGGAACTGTGGGGGTGGTGGGTAAATGCCCCACATACAGGCAGGTTTCGGGCTCTGGACCATATTGCATCCTGTCCCTCTATGAATATTCCTGAAGAGGTGGTCTTTGTTCCCGTGAAGCATGTGTAGGGACACAGAGGAAACCCCTGACTGCTTACACAGCCACATCTGTACAGAGTGACTGGAGAGCTAAGATCCACAGAGCAGGGATCTCAGCCCGGCCCAAAATATTTGGGTTGTCACTTGGTTCCAGACATGATCTTTCTGTTTGAGCCTCAAGGTTGTCTGTCCATCCTCTATGCCTTGTCACTATGCAAGTTCACTTGTGTTCATCTACCCACAGAGACTGCAATGGAGCCATCATCACACCCAACCCTCCTCACCAAGAAACAGGTGAAGAAGGAAATGGAGAGGCTGATCATAGTGGTCTATGCTAGAAGCATTTGGCTCTGATTCTTGTGTTGGGGGCCAGGTTTGTGGGCAGAAATGAGGGGAAGAAGAGAGGAAGTGTCACTATATATTGTCCTGGATCCAGCTCTATGAAGCACCCTCTCTGGCAATATTGAAAAGGGGCCTTTATGAAAAGTTCAAGGATAAGAGGCTTCAGGTTTCTGTATCCTTGATTAGGGGGATTCTGCAGCAAAGTGGCCACCTGATCCCGGCTCCAGGTCAGATGAGGGACAATATAGAGACCTCGGACCATTAGGCAGGGATTCTAGGCAGGTCTTCTGGGCTCCAGGACCCTCACCTTGATGCTAAATTAAGGGGAAATTGGAGCTTGAATTCACTTCCTTCCACATTTTAGTGTGCATTATTTTTGGTGCTGAGAATGGAAACAGGCCCTTCCATGATCTCTATCACAGAGCCATACCTCCAATCTGATTTGACAGTTCTTTTCTGTTCCTTTTTGAAAATTTCTTTTCCCTTTCTTACTTTTACAAATTTTTATTCTGTATATGAGCACATGAGGTCAGAAGACAACTTTGTTCAGTCTCATTTTTTTCTTCACTCCACGTTTAAGAAAATTCTGGGGATTGAACTTAGGTGTCCAGTTTTGTGCAACAAGTCTTGAACAAACAAGTCCTGCTGAGCCATTTCATAAGCGCTTGACTGTCATTTCAATATTATTTTAATTTTTGTTTTTTTTCCTTTTTTAATATTTATTTCTTTTTTTTTTTTTTTTTTTTTTTTTTTTTTTTTTTTTTTTTTTTTTTTTGGTTTTTCGAGACAGGGTTTCTCTGTGTAGCTTTGCGCCTTTCCTGGAACTCACTTGGTAGTCCAGGCTGGCCTCGAACTCACAGAGATCCGCCTGGCTCTGCCTCCCGAGTGCTGGGATTAAAGGCGTGCGCCACCACCGCCCGGCAATATTTATTTCATTTTTTATGTATATGAGTGTTTTCCTGCAGGTATGTTTGAGCACTGCATGTGTTCCTGGTGCCTGAGGAAGCTGGAAGAGTGTGTTTGAACCTCAGTATGGTGGCTGGGACTTAAACCCTCATCCTCCACAATAGAAGCCAGTGCTCTTAACTGTTGATCCAACTCCCAAACTCACTTTTTCTTTGTTTGTTTGTTTTTGGAGATAGTGTCTTACTATGTAGCTGTGACTGTCCTAGAACTTGGTCTATAGACCAAGTACGTCTCAAACTCACAGACATCTACCTGCCTCTGCCTTCTGAGTGCAGGATCAAAGGCATGGGAAGCCATGTTCTACTTCTGACTTGCATGTTTAAAGTGCTTACTGTACAGCAGGCCCTGTGCTAGCATTGAGGATGAGCACTAGACAACAAATCAAACCTCACACTGCTTCCATCTCCCTGGGAGACAGACAGAGAGCAAAATGAAACACACCCAACTTAGAAGGAGGCTCCAGTGTCAGAAGGGCTGAAGATGGTCAGATCAGCTGCAGCCCACAATGACACCAGTGCTGGTATACTTCAGCATTGTCATAGTCATGGTCATGGGGCTCAAGACAATTCTAGAATAGGAGAAGGTAGAGGGATGAGGTAAGAATTGACCAAGACTTTTTACAGAGCAGTGATGACCAGAATGTGTTTTCCTATGGCATGCATATGGACTTCCAGCTCTGGATGACTCCCAAGGCTAGATGACTAGGAATTAAGACTTGGACATTCTGGTCTAGGTCCATTTCTGCTGGATTGAGTGTCAAACTTGAAAATCCGTATGGCTACCAGGTAGTATTTTAAAATGTCTGAATGAGTTGTGAGACAGTGCAGGATAGCTGGGGAATTTTGTTGTTTAAACTGTGGTGTGTATGTGTGTGTATGGAGTGTGTGTGTGTGTGTGTGTGTGTGTTTGTGTGTGTGTGTGATATGTGTTATGTGTGTGATATGTGTTTGTGTGTGATATGTGTGCATATGTGTTTTTGTGAGTGTGAGCATGGGTGTTGTGGTCAGTGGATGGTCTTAGTTGTTGCTTCTTACCTTCTACCAAGAGACTGGGCCTCTTTGGATTGTATTTTTTGTCTGTATAGGGACAGGTGTGTGCATGCCATTGCTTGCATGTGGAGAGCAGAGGAGAACTTTAGGAGTCTGTCCTCTCCTTCCAACTTTACATGAATTTCAAGGAACAAAGTTAGGTCATGAGGCTTCATGGCAAGTTCTTTTACCAGCTGAGACATCTAAGTTGGTTCTCTTTATTGTGTTTGCCACTGTGTGTGCCTGGAAAACTGGGCTGTGTTTCTATTGGTTCTCTTGTCTCTGTCTCCCAGTTCATCATAGGAACACTAGGATTAGAGATGCAACAGCTTCCACACTCAGCTTTACATGGGTTCTGGGTTTCAAATGTAGGATTCACACTTGTGTGGAAAGCACTTTATCCAGTGAGCCGTTTTCCCAGCCTGGCTTGTTTTCTCCTCTGCTCTTTCTCCTCCCACTCCCTCCTCCTCCTCCTCCTCCTCCTCCTCCTCCTCCTCCTCCTCCTCCTCCTCCTCCCCCTCCTCCTTCTCTTCTACCACCTCCTCCTCATTATTATTCTCCTCATCACCTTCCTCCTCCTCCTCCTCCTCCTCCTCCTCCTCCTCCTCCTTCTCCTCCTCTTGTACAGTTTTTCAAGACACAGTTTCTCTGTAAAGCCTTGTCTGTGCTGGAAATTTCGCTATAGATCAGGCTGGCCTCCAATTCACAGAGATCTTCCTGCCTCTGCATCCTGAGTACTGGGATCAAAACTGTGCACCACCACTGCCCAGAATTATTTTGTTTTGTTTAAAAATTTATTTATTTTTATGTGTATTGGCATTTTGCCTGCATATATATCTGTGTGAAGGTGTCACATATCCGGGAATAGGAATTAAAGACAGAATTGAGCTCCAATGTGGGAGATGGGAATTGAATCTGGGCCCTCTGGAAAAGCAGCCAGTTACTTAACTGCTGAGCCATATCGTCAGCCCTGGCTTATTTCTAATATAATCCCCAGCTGATGATATACAGATCCAACTTCACTCTATTAGAGTCCAGTTATGCCTAATGTGTGAGCCGAATGAGTCAGCCAGGTCTGTTTGGCATGGGACAGCCAGAATAGCATGGGAACATGGTGAGTTTAAAAAAAATATGACTGAGCAATGTCTAATAAAAACTGATGGAATATATTAAGTTTTGAATGTTGAGCTGTACAGTTGGGGAAAGATAGTATGCATTTTGTGGAATGTGGGAAATTTGTATATAAAATATATGCTTCTTGGTTTTTTTGAAGATCAATGTTTAAAATCACTATGAGCAAACTCTATAGGAATTTTAGATCAAACCCATTGAATATCTTCAAAAACTCTTAAAAGTTGACGTACTAGGTAGTGATTATCTATAAATCCTGAGTGACATTCTAATGCAATCTGCCAGTGGTCATCAATTTAAATCAAATAAGCTGCATATTATCTTCTGGCAGTAATTTCTGTAGGCTCCACACTAGGAAGTTGTTTATTTTTTATTTTATTAAATTTTCTATTCCTTTTACATACCAACCACAGATTCCTCCTCTCCTCCCTCCTTCCACCCCACAGCCTTCCCCCGACCACTCACCTCCCCTTCCCACCTCCTCCAATGCATAGTCTCCTGTGGGGAGTCAGCAGAGCCTGGTACATTCAGCTGAGGCAGGTCTAAGCCTCTCCTCCCTGCACCAAGGCTGCAAAAAGTGTCCCACCATAGGCACTGGGCTCCAAAAAGCCCACTCGTGCACCAGAGATGGATCCTGATTGCACTGCCTGGGGTCCCACCAGAGAGTTCAAGCTAAATGACTGTCTCGCATATCCAGAGGGCCTAGTCCTGTAGCATGGGGGCCCCACAGCTATTGGTCCACAGTTTATGTGTTTCCACTAGTTTGGCTGTCCGTCTCTATACATTTTCCCACCATGATCTCAATGTCCCTTGCTCATAGGATCTCTCTTCTCTCATCGATTGGACTCCTGGAGCTTGGCCTGGCCCCCAGCTGTGGATCTTTGCATTGCTTCCATCAGTCACTGGGTGAAGGTTCATGGGGGCTTCTCAGCTATTGGTCCACAGTTCATGCGTTTCCACTAGTTTGGCTGATTATCTCTGTACTTTTTCCCATCATGACCTCGATGTCCCTTGCTCATAAAAACTGACCTTCCCATTATCATTAAGTCTATCACTTCTTGGTAGTAAGGAGATGCAGGTACTTGTGGAGAATCATACCTCACATACATTTCTATAATAATTACCTTCTGGACATATACTTCAGTAGGAGATGAACACTCACTTTCCCACATGGAAGTACTGAGGCATTTCCAAACATTCAGAGAAGTCAAGGGTGCTGAAGGATTTCCCTTGTGTCCCAGGAGAGATTCCTGGAATGGGAAACCTGACTTCTGGAGAGTTATGAGGAGAGCTGGTTAGCAAGGAGGCAATGTCAGTTCCCCATGACATGGAGTGCAGAAGGGAGAGGTTCCTTTCCTTCTAGAAGCCCTTCATTGTCACATTCTCTCAATCTGGCTGATAAATAACCAGGTCACACAGACTGGAGAGGACACATTTTGTCCTTTTCTGTATACTTCTTCCCATTATGCTGCAAATGAATGTGTTAGGTAACGAAGTGAAGATTTTTTTAAAGTCAGATGGTCATATCTGCTTTTGAGATTTATGAAACCATGAGTCGTTGACTTGAGTAGAAATGAAGCAGAGGTTAAAAAATGTTAGTAGTCTCTAATGATAAAATTGAAAGGAATACACTGATATTTGTGGACTAAAATCAAGACCATGGCATTGACAAGTGATAAAATGAATGAAAGTGTAACATTCCCTTTTTATGAAAAATAACACATCTCCATTTTTCCTTAAAGGCTCAAGAAGAGAGTAAGTACTCACTCCAGGGACCAGAGGTCACACTAGAGAACACTGATCACAGAAACGCTTGAACTGTTGCTTCTGCCTCTGGTTCCACTTCCACATCTGTTGCTGTTGCTCCTGCTTCTGCTGTTTCTGCTTCTCATGCTTCTGCTTCCTCTCCAGAGGCTCCAGCCTCTGCTGCAGCTGCTTCTGCTGCATGTGTTTACAGCTGTTGTTACTGCTGCTGTAGCACAAGGTAAATGAACCCACTCTACAAAGACACAGTGGGCATACTCACAGCTAGGATTCTGTTATTAAGGAGAAAGGAGAAAAGGATAAGTAAGACCGTGACATATGTTGAAAATAAATAATCATTTTTGACTTACAAGACAAATTCTCTTTTGGGCTGACATTCATGATGAACATATTTTGCTATGATGGGTTTATACTCAAGGCCATAGTCAGGCATTTCTAAGTATCACAATCATTTACCTAGTTGGATCCCATTTCTACTTACATGGAAAGCAGTGTTATATAAACACAATCATCACAGCTGGCAAATGTGAGGGAAGCCCATTGCCTTGTCATGTGGTTAGATGAATTCATCCACACAGAAGTCAGACTGCTGTTCCTCACCAAGAACCCACTTGCCTCCACTTCCACTCACAGTACCTGCCAGTGTCTCCTGACACAGATAGATCTGGCTCCTGTTTCATCTCTGACTTGAACTTGGATTTTTCTGTCCCTGTCCCTGCAGGCAAGTGACACAATATTCCAGCATCTTCCTGTTTTTGAGTCTTTTTTGTCTGGCTTTTCTTTTTTTAAGTCTTTTTCTAAAGAATATTTTAAAATTCATTTTACATACCAACCACAGATCCCTGTCTCATCCCTCTTTCTGCTTCTCCCCCAGGTTCTCCTGGACCCACCTTCCCCATTCCCTCTTCCAAAAGTGTCAGGGCTCCTCCCATGGGGAGTCAGCAGAGCCCGGTACATTCAGTTGAGGCAGTACTAAGCCCCTCCCCCATGCAGCAAGGCTGAACAAGGCTTTTCTTATATTTCCTTTATTTTCCTTATATACCATGCTCTCAGCTTCTCCCACTTGGTCCTACTCACTTAAGTTCCTTCCATCTTCCCCTACAGTCCAGGAAATTTATTTTCATCCTCTAACTACTATGTGTCTATCTGTGTGCCTGTCTCATTTATTGTTAATTTATGTATCCTTCAATTCCAGTAGGTGTTTGTCTACTTACCACTGTACTTCATTGGTTAGGTAATGGGCTAGCATGCAGTAAGTGACTACTCACAGTCTATTTACTGAATGAGTAAATGAAGTTTATCCCAAGTGTTGTTTTAAACATTAGACTAATTGTCACTTTTAAAAGTTTGATATAGATCAATTCTCAGAGTTTTTTTTACAAATGATAATCATTAAAAACTAGCAATCTTTTTTTAAAATATTCAATATACATAAACTAATAATGAAAATAATGAAAGCAAAACAAAGCAATTAATTATGTTAATTTTGTAGAAACAATTCAATATCAGCATACATAGTATCATTTTACAGTAATATTTATCCACTCATAAGGTATAATGTGTCATATTATGTTAGAATAATTGTCGAATTTGTTATTGATATAATTAACTGTAATGTTATGAATTAAACATGTCAATAATTGTACTAGTGTGCAATAATGAACATACTATTTAATCTTAACCAGTAATGAGTCACCAGAAAGGTATGACATGTGTGGGGGCAAATTACATTTCCAATAGGCAACACTATTCTGTCATTCTCCAGGGGAACTGAAATATGAGTAGAGAGGAAATGATCAAGTTTTTGTGGATGAGAATGTCCCAAAGACTTTTGTCATGGCCCCCAGGACCTCCTTATTCCTCAGGCTGTAGATGATGGGGTTGAGAATGGGGGTGAGGATAGTGTAGAAGACAGCCAGAATCTGATCTTCTGTCAGGGAATGGAGACTCCTGGGACGAAAGTAAGTGTAGACAAAAGATGCATAGTAAAATGTCACCACAGTTAAGTGAGTTGAATATGTGGTGAAGGCTTTTTTCTTTCCTTGAGTGCATATGGAAGACAGCAAAAAGGACCCATCCACAGGAAGCTGTGATGCCAAGGAACAAAAGTAGAAGAAACAGGCTTGTACTCACAAATACCGTGTACTCATAAACCCAAGTGTCCATACAGGCCAGGGGCAACATGGCAGGGACATCCCAGAAGAAATGGTTAATGGACCTAGAATGGCAGTAAGGAATGTGAAGGAGATAGACTGTGTGTGATAAGGAGTTAATGGAGCCCAGTGTCCGCGATCCTATGATCATCTCCAGACACATCATTTTGTTCATGGGAATAGGATAATGAAGAGGGTGGCAGATGGCCACGAAATGGTCATAAGTCATGGAGGCCAGGAACAAGCCCTCAGAACCTACCATGGTCAGAAAGAAAAAGGATTGCACTCCACAGCCCAGTAAGATAATGCTTTTCTGGCCAGAGAGGAAGTTGAATGCCATCTTGGGAACAGTAGTAGAAATAAGCATCAGGTCCATGAGAGAGAGCTGAATGAGCAGAAAGTACATGGGGGACATGGAGCCTGGGATTCACAGGAATGAGGAGGATCATTGCTGAGTTGCCAAGCAAGGCCACAGAGAACATGGAGATGATGAGCAGCAAAAGCAGTAAGCCTGTGTGCTTTCGTGGTAATAATCCTAACAAAATGAAATCACGTGAGCTCTGATTCCATTTCTCCATGAAAATGTATTGCTTTCTCTTTCTTCAAAAGTGACCTGAAAGTAAAATGCACTTATATAATATTTTGAAATCTGAACTAAATGTTTCTTCCCCCTTGCCTCTGGCCAAGTTCTCAGTTCAGAGAAACCTGTATGGTCATTTTATTTTATTTTTTAACAAATATTTTTATTTTATAATTAATTTAATTTTACATATCAGCCACGGATTCCCCTGTCCTCCCTTCTCCCAACACCCAGGCTTCCCTCACCCAATCCACCCCCTATTACCACCTCCTTCAAGGCAAGTTCTCCCCTGGGGAGTCAGCCCAGCCTGGTAGATTCAGTTGAGGAAGATCCAGGCCCCTGCTCCCTGCACCAAGGCTGAGCAAAGTGTCACAGCATAGGCCCTAGGTTCCAGTTCCATGGGGGTTCCTCAGCTATTGGTTCATAGTTCATGTGTTTCCCCTAGTTTGGCTATTTGTCCCTGTGCTTTTTCCATTATGGTCTTGATATCTCTTGCTCATAGAATCCCTCCTCTCTCTCGTCCGTTGGACTCCTGGAGCTCCACCTGAGGCTTGGCTGTGGATCTCTGCATCTGCTTCCACCAGTCACTGGATGAGAGTTCTATCATGACAGTTAGGGTGTTTGGCCAAAAACTCTGACAATCTTTTAAAGCCTTCATAATGACAAGTTTCCATGCAAAAGGGAAGTACCAACTTCATAGTTATCAATATTTCCTCTTCTGTCAGTATTTATGATAGTATTAACTATCAATAAGTAGAACAAAAAACACCCCACAAGAAGTCATTTAATTGTTACTAGCATAATAAGTATAAATAGTAAATGTAGTAAAAAGCTATTGTGGAAATGGGAAATCAGTTGTCAAGGAGTTCCTGTTGTCACGATAAAAAACACCATGACAACAATTCAAGATAGATAATTGAAGAGACTTCATTTTCTCCAACAAGACAATATATGAAGTTATTGCTGTGTGTGGTAAGGGAGAGCTGTGTTGGTCAAGCACAGGTCAAGCACAGACCATATCTCATACCACAGAATCCTGCCTAATTTGTACAGTGTTCTGGGAATAGTAATAGTTAGAGCTGTGCCAATTCAAACAGTGAGAAGGCTGACATTTGGGATGAACATAGTTTAAAACTCACCAACTATAGGCAGCCAAGAAATTAAGGAGATGACCCTTGCATCTTATATTTAAATGAAATTATTCTGAACATCATTTTACTGTTTCTGCTCTATATTATTCATTATCATATGTTTTTAAATAAGATTTTGCTCATTAAGACCCACCTGGCTACCATCCCCACTAGGGTCCCTTCTGTCTTCTCCACCTCCTCCTCCTCCTCTTCCAATCTTCCTGCCTTTTCAGTCTTCTTGGCTATGCCTGGGATCCCAGGGTGTACGTGTTGAGCACCACTGGAATTCTGGAGACCTAGGCCCATAGAATCCAGCCCATGGCACCTGTTGTCTGGGGCCTATCAGTACCCTAAGAAGCCACCCATTTCAGCCCACAGCACCAAGGTCTCTCATAGCCCTGGTGCCATCCCACAGAGCCAGACAAGGTGAGGCAGGTTGGTCAGACAGTATAGAGACTCAGCACCAGGATCTGCTAGGCATTTGGCCTCAGGGACCCTGGCCCAGGTCATGACCAAGGTGGAGGACATGCTTCAAGGCAGTGGGCACTCTCAGCCCAGGCAAATGGCAGCAGCTTGATAAGGAGGCTGGGGACACCAAAGAGTAGCTGCTGCTCCAGGTGCACCCTCCTAAGTGGCAGGATGAATTCCAGGACTTGCTTACTTCACTGAAGCAGATACAGCCTCAACTGCTGCCCATTCTCTGCCTGAAGGACATCTTCAGACTGCAAAAGCACACTGAGGGCATGGGTGAGTAGTAGTTCCTTAGGGCTCCCCTGGACTGCCACTCACCTCTTCTCTCTGCAACTCACTCAGTGTGTCTAGGATCTGGTAGTGGCCACTACTCTACCTGAATGTCCAGGGTGACACCTTCTCTCTTAGCCCTCGGGGAAGGGACCTGTGGCTGGACATGAATTTATACCTACTGCCTCTGTTCTGATTCTCTCAAGCAACAATAACATGATAACAATAGCAGAAGCCTTTCCTTTCCTGTCCTGGTTGTCCTCAGTGGGACATGATGTCCTGTGCCATGTGGAGGTGGTAGAACACCTTGGAAAGATGTGGTTCATCCTCTTTTTAAACTCCTCACCAGAACTTGAAATCAGTAAGAAGAGATTCTACACTAAGGGTAGAAAGCCTAAGTTTTGGTCCTGCCTATCCATTTAAATATCACGAGTGTCTATTCTCTCTGTGCTTTATTCCTTCTTGCTTCCTGGAGGTCAGTATCCTTTCTAGTCCAGATTACCTGTGAATTATGGACAATGCCATACCCATTTTGCTTTAGGAAGTAATGGCCCAGTTTAGGAAGTTACATGGTAGCATGTGAAAATCCTATAATGGTTGGTGAGGCTCAGTTCCTTCCCTGAGGGCTGAGTTCCCACTGGAAGAGAGATGGTGACTGATTGCTGTGAGTGCTGTAGACCTATATTTCCTTAGGGATATCTCACGATATTAAATTCTACCTTTCTCCAAAATATTTTGAGGAGCAGTGATTGCCTATTTAGTCTACAAATGAGATACAATAATAACCAAAGGGGACAGTAGGAATAATAACTTTTATAAATGCTGCCTATATATAGATTTTAAAAGTAATAACCTTTTGTTACAAGTTTTCAGCTAACTTTTGTTATGCATTTTACAAATTTTAACCATGCCCCAGGAATTTACACATCCAAAGTTAAAGAAATTATATCATAAGATATTATTTTTTGAGATTAGGAAGCAAAGAAATGTAGAGATAAAATGTGTTAGAGTACAAAGTAGATAGAGCTTAGAGATTTTCATCTCTTCATTACATTTTTTTTAAATTTAAAATACTTTTGTAACAATTCTTTTCTATCAATGTTGGCCAGTTTCCATTTTTAGTATAACTCTATCCTTCATGTGCAAATGTATACATGAAGTGAGTTAAAAGTAACCTATTACTGAGCAATGTCTAATAAAAACTAATGGAATATAGTAAGTTTTGACTGTTGAGCTATACAGTCAGGGGAAGGTACTAACGATTTTGAGGAGTGTGAAGAATTTGTGTATAAAATATATGGTCCTTGTCATTTTGAAGAACAATCTGTAAAATCACTAAGAGCAAACTCTACAGGATTTTTAGATGTAATTTTGGGTCATACCCATTGAGCATTTTCAGAAACTCTTAAAAGTTGTTGTACTGGGTAGTGATTATCTATAGATCCCATGTAACATGCTAATGCAATCTGCCGTGGTCATCAATTTAAATCAAATAAGCTGCATATTCTCTAATGGCAGTAATTTCTGTAGGCTCCATACTGGGAAGTTGTTTAAAAAGTGTCCTTTCCATTATCATTAAGTCTATCATTTCTTGATAATAAGGAGATGCAGGTACTTGTGGAGAATCATACCTCACATCAATGTCTATAATACTGTTACCTTCTGGACATATACTTTAATAGGAGATGAACACTCACTTTCTTTCCCACATGGAAATACTGAGGCATTTCCAAAAAATCAGAGAGCAATCTCTGGCTATGAAACAAAAGGGTACTGAAGCATTTCTCTTGAGTCCCAGGAGAGATTCCTAGGATGGGAAACCTGAATTCTGGCGAGTTATGAAGACATCTGATTAGCAGTGAGGCAATGTCAGTTCCCCATGACATTAGGGGTGTCTCATGCCTGGATATTCTATTGTATCCTGGAGACTTTAGAATGTTATCTGATGTCACCTGTGTGGTAGCAACACCAACTGCCTTCGGACAGTTGGTTCAGAGCCCTTACAGTTCAGCCATGAACATGTTGAGAAGACTAAGGACACTGTTGTGTCGAGAGAAAGGAGAGGGAGGAGAAACCAGAGAGAAGCAGACACAAGCTGGCCTTCAGCCATTCCAATGTGAACGATCAAGAAAGAAATGGTCCAGAAGATGGTATAGTAAGTTGTGAGCAGGAAATTGCGATGTTCCTGCAAGAATTGGGCTTGAACTTAATCTTCCAGTAATGGGACACAGGAGGTAGGAGTCTCTGGGAACCAAATGGACTTCCCTGCTTGTCATGGCTCCTGAAATTCAAGGATTCCAGAAGAGTAATTTGTCTGTCCCAGAAATCAGGAGTGAGTAAGGCCAAAGCTGTTGTGCTGGGAGCTCTTGCCTTTCAATCCTACAGGAGGGTAGGGGTTGAGAGGGGACAAAAAGGCCAGCATTAGGGTAGGAGGTTCAAGTGAACTGTGACCAGCAAAAAGCAGGTCATCAATGTACTTCAACCTCAGTGTCTTCATTTATTTACAGCCCACTAGCTCTATGCACCCTCCTTTGTCACTGAGGCATCTTGGTGAGGATGGTGACCATATTCTGTCCCTGTGTGGCTTCTCCATTTTTGTCATGTGCTTAGAGTGACCTGTCAGGTGCATCTTTAATGACCTGAGTGCTTGTGGACTGTGTCAATTTTATCTTGCATTTGAAAGCCACAGTCTAGTGAACCCTGCAGCCAAGTTGAATGCAGAGTCCAGCGCTGTTAATAAGCCTGAGGAGGCTCTCTCCTTAGTTACCTAAAACATATGCTAAAGGAGCCAAGGAAATCAGCTGGCTGAGACACCTATCTCCCATCATAGAGATGGGAGACCTAAGATGCCCAGCAGGAGCATCTCAGTCCAGGGCAAAATTCTTTGGTGTGTCACTGAATTGCTTGCTTACATCCTTTCTGAAACACCTTCTCAGGTCTCAGGGTGACCTGTTCATTCTCTATGTCTTGTCACAATGCACGTTCACTTGTGTTCATTCATCTGCCCACAGGGGCCTCCAAAGAGCCACCACCCACTCCAACCAGCCTCACAAAGAGACAAGTGAAGCAGAAGGTGGAGAGTCTGACCACTCAGATCCGTGAGATGACTGCTCAACGGAATGATCTGAGAGATCGCCTCATCTTAGTAACCGAAGGATCCTTGGACAAGAG
The DNA here is from genome assembly GCF_949786415.1 of Peromyscus eremicus. Lineage (NCBI taxonomy): Eukaryota > Metazoa > Chordata > Mammalia > Rodentia > Cricetidae > Peromyscus > Peromyscus eremicus. The sequence goes on along the minus strand of NW_026734323.1, from coordinate 28,511 downwards.
GTATTTACTGTTTCAAAATCCATGGTGACTGTCTCTGTTCCACAATTTTACCCTTAGTTTATTTTGTCTAAGAAATGGGCTTCTGGGAGGTTGGGTTCACCTTCAGGGTATCCCTTTGCCCAACACCATTTCTCTAAATGCTTCCTGAAGCAAAACCTGACACACGGGCAGGAATGAGATGGGGACATAGACTGTTCTGCTTCCTCCAAATGAAAACTAGAGCCTGTGGCCTGAATCACATAACTCAGGAACTGAAGCAGTAGTGTGTGAATTCCCAGCATGCATTTGGAGAGATCCTGTCAAGTGGTGGCTAGTGTGAGAATGCTGTTATTTTTCTTTTACTTGCCTGGAAAGACATTGTGTGCTAGATGATTCTAGTAGCAGCTGGAGAGTTTTTGTACCACATCTTAATATGTGGCAGCAAGGCCTGGTACTGATGTCTGTTGCTCTTGGTCCTCTCTAAGATGACACAATTGCATGCATTAATTTGTCATCTCAATGAGAGCATTTTAGCACCTTTCCCTGTCTCATTTTCTCCCTCTGACTCTCTCTCTCTGTCTCTGTCTCTGTCTCTCTCTGTCTCTGTCATTCTCTCTCTCTCTCTCTCTCTCTCTCTCTCTCTCTCTCTCTCTCTCTTTCTCTCTCTCTCCCCCTCTCCTCCATCTTTTTGTATCTATGTGTTTGTGTGTTTGTGCACATGTGTCCCTCTTCACCCTGCAATCAAGGGTCTATGGTTGCGCATGAAGTGTTTCTTGTCTCAGTATCTAGGTGTTGTCTACATGGTGTACTGGGAGCCCCAGTTTGAGCTGCCTAGCCCTTTGTCAGTGTGTTCACCTTGGTGTCAACTGGGAATGCCCTGGGGGAATTTATGAAGCTGTCATAATATTGAGTCCCATCCTCTGAAATGCTCATGATGTGATTTTAGCCGCCATGTCAATAAAAGCACCCTGGAATGAGTATCTCTTATTTGAAGACAGCAGAAACATCACAGTTTCTGGTGGCCCAGACCTGTGATAGCCTCGTGGGAACTCCATCGCAAGCTGTGCAGGACTCCTGAGGGAGCATATTCAGTCCCAGCTGCATCACTCTTAACACCCTGACTCTGCTGGCCTGGGACCAGAAGAGCAAGTGTAATAAGCAGCCAGAGGTCCCAGTACATAGAAACCAAGATGTGGCATCTTATTAATTCCAGTAATATAGAACACACACTGAATTCATGTGATCCTTGAGGCCTGTATTCACAGAATTCTTTGCTTCTGGGTCCAGGCCCTACCACAGGCCAAATCCTTTCTGGGAAAAGCTCAAGATGGAACATCAGCAGGTCATGTCAGACCTGAATAAGTTTGAGAAGGAAAATTTGGAGGCCTCACAGAAGCTCAGTGAGCTGACCAAAGAGAAAGTCTTCCTTTGGTAAGTGCTTATCTTGGCAGAGACCCCCAACTGTTGTACAATAGCCAACTCTAATTTTCTTTGTGTTTGAACTGCAGGGTCTGCAGATGTGTTTCTAGTTTTTCTGCTTCTTAGCCAGCAGCATAAGCAAGCAGCCTTTGGACGTATGCCCCTTTACTCAGTTTTGCTAAGGTTTAAAGAGACTATTAGCTCTTCCAAGCACCATATTGTCATTCAGTAGCCTCCAGATCAGTGGTTATTAACCTTCCTAATGCTGTGATACTTTAATACATTGCTTCATTGTTTTTGATGACCCCAAACCATAAAATTATTTTGTAGCATTGTCTTAAGTTTATTTTGCCACTGTTAATAATTTTAATGTAAATGTCTACATAGGCCATCTAATATGTGTCCCTTGTGAAAGGGTCCTTAGATCCCAAAGGGTTCACAACCCACATACTGAGAACCACTGGTTAGAAGATCAATTGGCCTCACGAGAGGGGTGTCAGGCAGGAGCTGACTGCTATGGGATCTATGAACCCTTTGGGTCTCCCACTTCCCCAAGTGTACTTGCACATTACCTGCTGGTGTTTCCTCATGACAGTGGACTGATTAGGACAGGTGGAGTACTCCTCTTGGTTATGGAAGTGCATGAATTTCTGTTATTTGGGGGGGGGTTCAGAAATAGTTTGATTCTTGCAGGAAATAACTGTTCTCTGCTTTTGGCCTTGAGTGCCACTGTCATTACTGTTGAAGGTTCTTGTTTACATCTTCCTGTGAACCTGGGATAGGGTTGGGTTGTTGAGGCATGGTGTTGTGGGTGACCAGAGGTGGCTGACATGGTCTTACTATTTGTTTCCAGTGATCTGCAGAGCCTGCTCCTGATGGAGCAGAGTCAGCTCAAAAAGAAATTGGATATGCTGAGGCAACAGAAGGAGAACCTACTGGAGGATTGGGTCGTGCTGAAGCACCACTTGGGTGACTTGCAAGTGCTCAGTAAGGATCAAGAAGAGATCAGTGACCTCCAGAACCAGCAACAGCAGGTAGGGACAGGCAGCTGGGTCACAGTTAGGTCCAGCATCATTTACTTATGTAACCTTACCAAATCTACCCATCCAGACACCTGTGCTCTATCTCATCACTTTCCTCATCCATACACCCATCCATCCACCCACTTCATGACATAAAATTGTTCATTCTATGTCTGTGCATTAGTATTTCTGAGAAGTGAGTCTCCTCTGAGAATCTTGGTCATTGGCATGCAATCCCGGATACTCTTCTTGAACCTGTAGTCAATGGGGAGAAACAGGTCAATCACTCATCACACAGCTACATGTCATTATGATGGGAGGATTGCTATACACAGAATTGAGTTCAAGAGTAAAAATTTTTCTAACCACTTCCACTAGTTCAAGAGTATGCTCCCCTAGGCCATTTTAGTTCCCAGGAATGGAAAGCTGAGTTTTGGGAGTTTGCTTATAGGCTGGTGTGCTTATTTTAAAGATAACTATTCCTCTATCACTTTGTTGTTTTCGTTTCACCCCTTTCTCTGTCTCTCTCTGTCTCTCCAAGGTGTGTGTGTGTGTGTGTGTGTGTGTGTGTGTGTGTGTGTGTGTGTAATAGAGGCATGTGGGAGTACAGTGCATATTTCATGTGGATGACAGCCTGAGGAGACCACTGGGTTTCTGTCTTTGTCCGTCTCTGTCTTAGGAACTTCAAGCAGGCTTTCTCATGTGCCCATGAGCTTGAAATTTTGTGAGATTGACTGACCAATAAGCTATTGGGATTCTGTGTGTGTGCTTGCACTTGTGTGAGAATGTATTGACTATACTATACTCAACCCTCCAATAAGGACACAAACTTGTAATGAACAGGAGCAGCAAAGAATGGAAGAGAGACTCCAGAGCTTGCTGAAGCAGAGGGAGCTGGTCACACAGCAAAAACAGCTGGCAATAAAGCTGCAGCCTCATTTGACTGTCTCCCAGATGAGGTAGGAACCCAGGCTGAAGTTGGGGTATGGAGCCAATTGGGTCCCCTGTCCCAGGGCTCTCTTTCCTTTGTGGGCTTTTGCTTATCAGCAAGACTCCCTGTTCCAAGCATGGGTAGACCAACTCAGAACTCAGAGTATTATGCTGGTCCCGTCAACAAGAACTCCTGTCCAGCAAACAATATGTTTGATAGTCCCTGGGTCTGTACACTTGTGTCCCATTCCTCCCTTCTGATCTCTCTGGAATGTTCTCAGCAGGCTTTCCTTGAACTCACAGAGCTCCAACTGCTTATGCCTCCCAGGTGATGGGACTTAAAGGTGTGCCTCACCATATCTGACTGAAATTACATTTTTATTCAGGATTAGCACCTGTAGGATGAGATTCGCACCCTTGTCAGTATTTGATGTCACACTGGCTGTCTTCATTGTTTGAGCATTTCCCATGTAAAGTGTACTGGGGATATAAAAAGTTTAGTCATTACAGGATGAACCCAGGTAGATGTCTCTGCTGAGGATTGTTCAGAACCTTCAGCGATTGTTGTGGAACAGACTCCTCTAGAGTGCCAGGATGTAGATTCCCAGCTGTAGGCCTAAGGATAACACAGCTCTTTTTGTTTGTTGCCAGAGACCATGCAGTGACAATATTCTCAGACACATGGCTCAAGAAATACTGCTCTAGCATGACAGGCTCCATCTTGTGAATTACCTGGGTGCAAAGTTGTATTAAGTCTATGTATATAAAATGAGGTGGTCTTTTTAAAATTATTTTTTATTCATTTTACATACCAACAACAGATCCCCGTTTCTTCCCTCCTCCCACTCCCCACTCACCTTCTTCCCTGACCATCCATCCCCTCCTCCAACAGGGTAATTTCTCTCATGGTAGGACAGTTAAGCCTGATACATTCTTTTGAAGCAGGAGCAAGCCCCTCCCCACTTTATCAAGCAAGAGCAAGGTGTCCAACCATAGGTAATGGGATCCAGAAAGACAGCTCATGCACCAGGAATAGATCCTGATCACACTGCCAGGGGCCCCTCAAAAACAACCAGCTCCACAATTGTCCCTCATATGCAGAGGGTCTAGTCCGGGCCCATGCAGGTTCCACAAGTGTTAGTCTTAATTTCCTGAGTTCCTTTGAGCTTTGTTCAGTTGTTTCTATATATTTCCCCATCATGATCTTTACCACCCTTACTCATGTAATCCCTCTATAAAAGTAAAAAGGAACACAGCTTGAAATTTTAAGGTTTTCTCTATCAAACCTGTGACAGCATTGTACAACATGGAGAGGAAAATAAAATAATATCAATTAAAAACAGTAATAAGGACAATTTATGTGATGGTGCATGTTTCTAATCCAAGCTCTTTGGGATCACAGGCAGGAAATCTCTGGCCACTTGTAGCCATCCTAGAATATGTATCTAGTCAGCCAGAGATGTATATTGTAACACTGTCTAGAAAGAAAAAAAAAGAAATTGGACAAGAAAAAAATGAGGTAGTTGATGAGAAACTCATCATGAACAGTCTGTGAATCTCCACTGTGCTATTATATATGACTTTAATATGCTATTCCTTTTATTTAAATGATGTCTCTATACTGTAGGAAAAAATCCGGTTCTTTCTCATTAGAGCACAGTACATATAGTACTCATATCAACATCTTATACATGTTAAGGGCAGAAAATAATTCAAGGCCCAACTATTCTGTGACACTTATTCCTTAGTGTACAAACAATGACTGCTGCCAAAGATCAGTGTTGACTGTCCAGCACAATTGAGTTTTTGTGATATCACTGAATGACAGGTGACATGGTGGATCCCCACCAGGACTCTGCCCTTACGAATTTCCTCCTCTAGGTCAGAAAATCTCCAACATGAGCTGGAACAATCCACAGCTCAGGATGAGAGCCTCCTGCCTACAGAGCTGCTGCAGCAGGAGCACTAAGTGTCATAAGCAAGTGAGCCATCATGACATCCCATCCCCAGCAACATGGCATTGGTAGGGTGGAGTTCTTCCTTGATTCTGGTTTCCTGTGTATGAATAGGCCCTGAATTTATCTAGCTAGTGACCTAGCAAGGCTGTTTTTAGATCTGATTGCCTTTTCTTCTCTCACAGCACTCTTTATGAGAACTGAGGAGGCTGAAGGAATCCATAGTCAACTAGAAACCCTGACATTCTTATGATCAAGGTCTCCTCAGAACAAGACATGTACTACTAGTTGTGAAATCACCAGTGAGGCAAATATCATCTGCCCTGAAGGTCATCCATCAATAATCTGATCCACGTGACTGTTGACTCCCTAGTTATAGAATAAAGAAACCATCAAGAAGATGCTTGAGATTCAAAAAATAAACACCAAGAGTTATGCAGAAAAAGCTGACATCTACCAGCAAGTGTTCCCAGTGAGGGCCACAACAACATGAAGAGAGAATATGTTTCCACTCATAGTTACTCTGAAAGTTTATTGCTACAAACTTTTGGTAGCTGACTGAGTGTTGAGCCCTTCATATGTGGAGGGAGATATGTCAACAGAGACTGTGTTGATGTCATGCTGCTATCCAGACAGACCACACAAAGGAAGCATTATATCCTCACTCCAGTCCAGTGTGGGAACTACTCAATTTCACGCACATGTGATGGTGAAGTGAATTGTTCTGAGAGATGGTTTAGGAAGGATGTCACCATGAGCTGTTATGTCTTTTGGTAACAGATGCTCCCCATGTCATTTTTTGCTCTTGTATGGGCACACAGACACATGTTGGCAGAAAGAATCATATAGTGGCCAACATGGCATAAGATCAACTTTGGCAAGGACTTAACCTAGAAGCCCCAAAGTGGCATGACCACACTTGTCTTGAAGAGGATATTTCAATTGAGGGTTGTCTCCCAACTTGTGTCCAAAGCCAGCCACAGAGTGTAGGACATCTGCATGAAGAGAAAGCTTCTTATGTAAATAGTTTTGATTTGTTTTGGGGTTTGAATGAATTTAGGTTTTGTTGCTCTTTGTTTTGTTTTGCTGTTTTTTTATTTTTTGGTCCTTTGTTCTTTCTTTGATTTTATATTTTGCTAAAGCTATACACTGGATATACTGAGCACCCCTGTAAGGCCCTATTCAGTCAAATTTCTGTAATTTAACAAATAAAAAATAATTTCCAACTCTTCATTCTTTCCTTTAAATTTTTTATTGAATTTGCTTACCAACCACAGATCCAACTCTCATCGCTCCTCCCTCTCCTGCCTACCAAATTCCCCCCACCCCTCCTGACCTCCTCCAACAGGGTAAGTTCTCCCATAGGGGAAAACTAAACCTGGTACATTCTCTTCATTCTGAAAGTAGCTTTGTAGTCAGGTGTGGTGTCACACTCCTGTAACATTAGAACTCAACAGACAGAGGTGGATCTTTGCAAGTCCCAGGAAGCTTAGGCTACACTGTGAGTTCTCAGCTAGACAGGGTTACAAACCAAGATGGTGTCTTGGGTGTGAATCGCATTGCCTACTCCATCAATATCCACTTCATGATGGAAAACGATCCATATAAAACACCTGACTTCACATGTCTGGCTACTTCAAAAAACAGAGAATAGATACACACATGTTCATGACTTGATCATTCATATCAGATTTTTCAGAAATACACCTATGTTTTCTAATGCATCTCAGGAAGTAAGAACATTTGTTATAGGAGTATAGAAGAAATCAGGAAACCTATAGATATCTGCCTTTCTTTTCCTGAAATACAGCACCAGTGACAGTGGCAATGCAGGGGTAGTAACCTTCTAAGACATATTGAGATGTGGTCTTTTTAATGTGCTGTTGCCTTGACTATTCATTTTGCATGGAATTTTTTGGAGATTCATTTACTTGTATTTGTGAATATGGGTATTTTGCCTGCTTTCTATGCACCACAAGCAATCAGTTTGCACTGAAGCCAGAAAGGGCAATGGATTCCACATGGAACTGGAGTCACAGAAGACTGTTAGCTGATTTCTGGATCCTCTGGGAGAGCTACACATCCTCTTAAAGGATGAGTGACCTCTCCAGCCCCTGCACTTGACTTTTGTCCTTCTAGCCTCTCTAGTGTATTAGTTGGACTGGATTACACCTAACCGAAGAGAGATATTTCTGGAGAATTCTAGAGACAGGACAATGAGGTAGGCATGGGAGACTGCTTAGGATGCCATGCATTCAAGCAGAGTGCTGCCAGGTTCAGGATCATTGCTCAGCATCTCTTAAGTCAGAGTTGGAGCAGTTATGCCACCTCTCATTTAGAAGACAATGCAGAGTAGGCCCATCAGATGAAATGCAAACTTTTAAGACCCGCCTGGGGATGGAGATGGGGAAAGATATACCTGTGAGGCACCAGCTAAGCAGTGTTAAGTGGAAAGTTCACATTTGTCTGGGTGGATGGTATCTGCAGCAAAAGTCACATGCCTCTGGTGGAGAGTGTGTCTCTGCAAGGCTTGAAAGCGGGAGGGATGGTTGATGCTACTCTTTCACCACAACAGAAGTCACAGTGTATTGAGGAAAGGTTTCTTTCAGATGTGGGCTTTATCCTTTTAAAGTTCTCCTGGAATGGATATGACCTGAGACTCACAGTAAGTCAGAGAGTTAATATGTGAAGCAATTATCCTTGTAAATTCAAGTCTGTTTCTCTCAAACCATAGCTTTTAAGATCTCTAAAGCCAGAGAAGCAGGTGGTTCATTTCAGTTCCTTCCTTTCATTGGACACTTTCTCATTCTTCACTGACTCTGACATAATACCTGTAGACACACTGGAACCAGCTGAGACTTCATTCATCCTACACTACCAATCACTGAACTGTGGCATGTGTCTCCCTGTCCATTTTTCCATTATTGGGAAGGAGCCTATGTTCAGTCATGCCTTACTTCCTTGTGAATCCTCAGCATAGCTTTGGTTCTTTTGATAAATGCTACAGATAGATTAACACAGTTTCTTCTCCTTGCATTTGTGGAGGGAGATAACAGTTTACTATCAATCTTTCTCAGACTAAACTGTGTAGAGTGTGTAGTGTGGACTGGGGCGCTTCTTCTATCTCAGATAAGCATGCCTAGTCTTCAAAGCATTCTGTCAGCTACTCACAAGGTCATTCTTATGAGGGCTAAATTGACAGTTAAAGCTCATCTTGATGTCTGCCCTGTAGTAGCTGTAGCAGATGAATGGAGTTACAAGCCAGGAATATAACTTGGAGACAGAATACTTCCCTAGCATGTGCATATATTAGGTTCAAAATTAGTACTTTATTTATGACAGGGATGGAAAATTCATCCGGTTACATCCTATGAAGTGAAATACATCAAACTGTTCGTTATTGTAGAAGTTTTAAAATTCTCCCAACTCCGATTCTTGCCCTTCGTTAACTGTGACAAACATTCATTTTGAGGATAAATATTTCCAAAGTAGGATAGATATACACAGAGACCATATACAGAGATATGTAGCTTATTGAAATCCGTGGCTTTGATGGTGGACTTGAAAATGTCTAAGGAGATAAAGGTAATGCAGACAATCCTGGGGACATGCATTTATATCCCTGGGACCCACCTTATTGATAGAAAGAATAAAAAAATCTGCCAGAAATTGTTCTCTGAGTTGCATGTAGTTGGGGGTGCCAGGTCTTGACCCACTGAAACTAAGACAACTGTCTTCCCATTTCTCATTTATGCTAGAATATCTCCATCTGATGCACTCATATCAATATATTACTACCTGTTCCACTTGAGTGATTTTGGAATTTTTCTTATTTTAGTTTGGCAATAAGAAACTATAGAAATAAATAAGGACAATATCAAATCATTATGAAAAAAACAGATTAAGAGAATGTGGTCATCTTGAATTTGTAGATTTGCTAACCTTTCTTAATCCCCAAATGCCCCATCACATCTTCTAGAGATGCCTCGCTAACATTTATTGTCTCTTTCTTATTCTCTCCAAGAGCCCACACACTGTTGTGAATGTCAAGACAGTGTCTATGGCTTTCCCATGCCTCACTGATGCTAACAGACTCCTCTAATGAGGATGACATGTTCTGAATGATTCAAATTTGGTCCAGGTAACTATCATTGCCTTTTGTTGTCATCCACATTCCTCTTACCTGTGAGCAGTCTATACACCACCTAGAGCCAAGGAATTCACAGAACTACTGAGTATGACCCTGGAATGAACATGGTGAAAGTAGAGAACTAATGGCTGCAACTTGTCCATTTACCCACAACCATGCTCTGGCACATGTGTGCAATACACATATATAAATATACAGATGAATAAATGTATTAAAGTTTTGAGAACAGAATTCCATACCTGGCAACTCTCAACCTTGTCTTGTCAAGTGACACAGACATTTATGGGGAAATGATGAAGAAAAACCATGTTTCTGTCGAGATTTCTAAACAAATGTTGGATGAAAGAAAATGAGGCTGCCAGAATGATGCTGCGGGGGGGGGGGGGGGGGGGGGGGACCACAAAGGCTTTGGATGTTCTGGAAGGTTTGTTCCAAATAGAGCAAGGATGAAGACTTGGATCTGTGCATGTCAATAAGCACACACACACACACACACACACACACACACACACACACACACACACACATACACACACATCTCTGATGTTTTCTAAATGGATAGAGACCCTCAGTGAGAAACCATTGACAATGTTGTGACAGTAGAGGGGAGACAATGTCTTTCCCCTTTCCCTCCAGAGCTGTAACAATTGCACCACCTTCAATAGTAAGCATATTACCTGCCTGGAGGCCAGGATCCTTGCAGAAATAAAAAGGAAAGTAACCAGATCTCTGGAATGCTCAAAGTAAGAGGAAATGTGTTATATGGCCGCTGAACTGAGGTTAGAGGGAGGGGACCAGGGAGTGAGGAAGTACCGGGTGGCTCCCAAAAAATCCAAGGCATCTTTCTCCTACAAGATTTGTGTTCAGGATTATCATTCTATTTTATGCATAAGACATCTGAGCCATCCAGGGATGCCTAGTGAATTATGGTGAAGATGAGCTCTATCTCACATTGTGAACAGGGATATTGTGGTTTAAATAAGAATGGTCCCCATAGGCTCCCATATCTGAATGCTTAGTCATCAGGGAATGGCATCATTTAAGAAGGATTAGGATGTGTGGCCTTGTTGGAGGAAGTGTGTCGCTAGGGGTTGGACTTTGAGGTTTCAGAAGCTAGGGGTGGCCCAGTTCTCTCTTGGCAGATCAGGACGTAGCTCTCATCTACTGCTGCATAGCACTGGTGCCACCATGACGGTAATGGAGTAAATCTCTGAATCTGTAAGCAAGCCCACAATTAAATCCTTTCTTTTATCAGAGTTGCCTTGGTCATGGTGTCTCTTCACAGCAAGAGTACAGGGACTTAGACCTTTAGAAGAATATTCTAGTCATATTTCTGTGCTTGGGTCTGTAGGGAAGAGGAGGGCAGCTGCTGTCTTGCACACCAGTGTTGGCAGATCTGAGTCCAGCATAATTATTGGTGCTATGGCAAGCTCCCACCTGCCACCACTTTCAGGGGCATCAGAGAGAGTTTGTAAACCTCCCTCTGGCTGCTTTATAAAACTGCAGAAGTAGTTCCTTCTTCAGTGACAGGTTACTTTTGTGGAGGTGCCAGGGGATTGGGAAAATAAAGATTATAGCTGGGGTCATTAGGACCACTTCTAGTACCTGGATGCTGTGCTGGAGAAGACAGCCTTACCTGATGCTCATTCTCTACCTCAAATGTACCACGAGCCTCAGGAGTCCTCAGAGGGCACAGGTGAGGAGCAGTTCCAGCAGCCCCTGCAGCCTTCCTGTCCTCCATCTCATTTCAGCTCACTGAGGGGGCAGGATCTGGTTGAACTCAGTGCTCCATCTGTGTCTAGCTGGTGACACTTTCTCTCCTATCCTTCTGCTATGATAATGGAGAGGCTCCTGGAAAGGGCACCTTGGCTGCAGGTCAGTTTGGTGTGAGATAGTTAGCAGGGAGGTGAGGACTGTAAGGTGTGACATTAGCAATTACTTTCCCAGACAGTCTCTTGTATCTTGGAGAGCTCTGGCATCATCTCTGATATTACCAGTGCTGTGCGGATACCAATGACCCTTGGGGCATTTGTCCAGTGCCTGTGTGTTTCAACCAAAGACATGTTGAAAAGACTGAGCTGGCTACTAGAGAGAGAGAATGGAAAGCACAGAGATACCAGAGAGACACCAAAGGAAGGTGGGCTTTGGTCTCAATGTAAAACAGCAAGAAGTCAATGTTCCAGGTGAAGGCACTGTGATTCCACGACAGGGGGTTGGGAGCTTCCTGGAGGAGTTGAACTTGATATGGACCTCCCAGGAAGAGGGCTCAGCAGCTCTTCCAGGAAGCAATAGGCCTATCCTTCTTTGGGTTCCTAAAGAGTAGACCCAGAGTCAAGGATTTCTGATGTTTAGTTTGGCAGAGTCAGGAGCTTACAGACTGCTCTGCTGGAGGTCTTCTGCTTTCCCTCTGAGTGAAGAAGGAATCAGGGGAACTATTTTAGTACCATCACTGCTCTTCATCCCCACTCCATTCCTTTAGGAATTTTTGCACTAAAAACAGGGAGGGGAAACTGCCCTGGCAAAGCCTGAGGTTCTCATACTTTATATCAAAACCACTAACAGGGCAGGAGTCACCAAGCATTGCTGTCTGCCAGTGAGTCCTAAGGTGTCTGAGGTCCCAGCTGTGTGGGTGGCACCCAGATCTCCAGTGTAGCCTGAGAGCTTTTAGAGGCAGTGTATTAGGACAGAGATAGTCCCTTTCCTGACAGCACAGGTGAGGAAGTGTTGGTGAATCTGATGACTAAGTTTTGTCCTGCATGACATTTCCATCAATATGAAGGTCTCCAGCATCCAGGAAGTGACTTGGGCACACCCCCCCCATTCCCTAAGTGCTTGTGGATAGTACCAGTTTTCCTCTGGCTCTGACAAAAGAGGACTGAAGACTCTGAAGCCAAGTTGCATTCTGTGCAACTGTGAATCAGCCCAAGGAGATTGTCTTGTGCAGGGAGGCAGAAGAAGCAGCTGGCCTCTGAGACACCCCCTACCTATAAAGGGGTGGGTGATTTGATAGCCACGGAGTAGGGTGAGACTCCACTAGGCTTTCAGATCCTTCTAGGGCAGAGTCTCTTCTGCCAGTCACTTCCAGAATGTGTATGCTTCTGTGTGCCAGGTTTGCCTGAGATGAAGCAGTGTGTAGGGCAGGTCCTGTCCCTTGGCTTCTGGAATCGGGTATTCCTGAGATAGCTAACCTTGGCTAGCATGGCTTGTCAGTGTAATACACCATCTAAAAGGACACAGTACACCTCATGTCACTCATTTGTTCTGGGGTCCAACAAGTACACTTCCTAACCTCATTTCCTAGAAACTTTTATTTCTCATCTAATTGATTAGAGATCTTAAGAAGGGAAGAGCTATTCCCTGGGCTGTTTTTAAAAAGTGAGTCTTGAACTCTCTACAGATAAGTAATGAAAAGGTTCTAATGAGGCAGAGAGAGGCCTCTGGTTTTGTAAGGAGGAGGTGCAGAATGGCATCCCCTGTGTCCAAGGGAATGCTCCTGGAAAGGGCAACTATTGGTTAATTAGAGCTCAGTAGCAGGTAGGTGAGTGCTGTTGGCAGTGACCCTAACAGTACCTTCCCTGAACATTCTATTCTGCCCTGGAGAGCCCTAAGCATCCTCTTTCATGTCACCACCGTTGAAGCAACACCAACTTCTATTTAGGGCATTTTTACAGTGCCTCTGGGATTCACAAAGACATGTTGGTGAGACTGAGAAAGCTACTTGGGAAAGAGAATGGACAGTCTAGAGAAGAGAGAGAGGCAGAAGGAAGCTGGTCATCTGTCTCAGGGTAAAGCATCAAGAAATAAATGTTCCAGGGAAAGGTATAGTGAGTTTTGTGTAGGGAATGGGGAGCTTCCTGGAGGAGGTAGGACTTGAGCTGGGCCTTCCAGTAAAGGGACTCATCAGTTGGAAGCCTCTGGGAAACAATGGGGCTATGCTGCTTCTCAAGGTTCCTAAATAGCAGACACTGAGAAGGATTTCTGAGGGTTTGTTTGACAGAGATCTAGAAATTATCAAGTCTGCAGCTACTGTGTTAGGGGAGCTCCTTAATTTCATTCAGAGTGGAAACAGGGCAGCAAGAGGCACAGGATGATAGAAGAGGAATCTCTATCAGGAGAGAGTGTTACTGAACTTCACTGAACCTCAGCAGATTCCTTTATGTTCCATGGATATCCATTTATAATAACAGGTATATTAACTCCCTTGGTTATTCACCAAGGTTCCAGCCATTCAATCCCTCTTGGTACTAGACACAGATGGTCAAGGCTTGGTGCTGCTAAGCACTATGGTCTCCAGGACTTTCCTGCACCACATCATATATGAGCTGAGGTTGTACTTCAAACCAGCATGGCTTCCAGGGCCCATGGGACTGCAGTGGGTGTTGAGGCACATATCTAGCCATTGTGGTGAGGGACCTGGATATGGCTTCAGTGCCCCAGCTTGAAGATAGCTGCCCTGTTCATCCAGGGCTACTAAGGTTCCAAGCACTTCTTCCCCAGGCCTCTACTTGGTACTTATTGTAAGTATTACAGCTTTAGGGGGAATGGCTTCCCCAACAGAAGTGTTACAGCTCGGCCCCCGCAGGCAAGGTTTCCCCAGTGCAAATTTAACAGCTCTGCTCTGGTAGGGGGAGGTTTCCCAATGCAAGTTTTACAGCTGTATTCTGAAAGGTATCCTGGAAATCAGGAGACAAGAAATTCCACAAAGTCACACCATACAACATAACTCACACAAGATAGTTATTGAGAAGGAAACCCCAAGAAGGTGGCTCCTCTGTTTTGGTGAAAAGCCACAGGGAACTGAGCAGAAGGCAGTCTATACAAGGGGTTTCTTGGGGGTGTGGAGCTTTCCAGTTTGGCCTGGGATTGATGAGACTTTTGTGAACTGATTTGGGGGCAAGCTCAGAGATTGATAGGATTCTTTTTCCTGGCCCAGGTCAGGGTCAAAATGTTCTTTCCTTGGCCCTGGTCTCAGAGCCTTCATGGTCAAGTTCTTTCCTTGGCCCTTTTACCCTAAACTTAGCATTACCTCTCCTGGCCCTATGACATTCAATTATGTAAATACAGTTTTTTAATCTAACTCCATGAATGACTGGAAAGGCATCATTTCAACTCTCCCCTCACTGAGCAGGATCTGGACATGAACAAGGTGGAGAAACTGACCATTCAGCACTTGTCTAGAGGAAGAGAACACATTGGGATTCAGGAAGAAAGGAGAAGACCACATGCCACCCAAAACGTTGACAATGAGAACCACTCACTTGGCACTGGCACTGGGCTGTAGTCCTTGAAGGCTGCTTCCTCCCTGTGATCTCACGTGACCCTTGCAAAGCAAATGAGCCACAAGCCACTGACATCATCAATGAAAGCTTTGTGATGTTCCCTAAGTACCTCCCTGCATAGCATCCCTCTGATCATAATGACATGTAGGTGTGTGATATGTGGCTGACCCAGCTCTCTCAATGTACTGCAGCTTCTAGCAGAGCAAGACGGTTTGCTTGACAATTATCCAGTTTCTTGCAATGGGCTAACTCTCCAGAAAGACTTGGGAGTGATCACAGAAATCAACATTTGGATGGTATGTAGGTGGGAGTCTGGATGAATGGGTGGATGGTTATTTGGGCATCTCTATGTTTATGGTTGGAAGGTGGGCACCTGCCCCTCCTGCCTCAGCTTACCTGCTGCTGCTCAGCACAAGGGTCACAGATCATCTCATGGGCCTCCTTCAAGAGCCTCTTCATCTCCTCACAGTACTCTTGCAGTTCAATCTGCTCCTTCCACAGCAGTCTGTTCTTCAGTCTCAACACATGTACACTCTCCTTCCGCTGAGTTCAATCAGCGGAAGGACCTGGCTGTAGAGGTAACTGAACAAGCGCCAAAACATGGTGAGCCCCAGCCAACCTTCTTTGCCCAAGTACCACCAGTGCTGAAAAGTCCCAGACTCCCAGACAGCCCAAGAATGGAGCTCTCAGTAGCCAAGCCAGCATCACTTAGATGCAGGCCAAATCCAGAAAATAACCAAATTCCAGAAAGATTCAAACTACTTCTGAAAACCCTGATGTCAAAAGGGATCCTGTCCCCCTGAGAACAGGGTGCAGCCCACACCTGTATTTAACTGTCCATGATACTGGGAAAGCATCAGCAGGTAGAGGGCAAACACTCTCGGAAGGAGGGAAGAAGTCCCAACCAGAATCAATTCTGTCTATGGCTACCAAGGAAAGCAGCTCTGTGAAGCCCTGGTCAGAGCCCCAAAGGTCCTAGGATACCTGACAATCTCTTCATGGTACAAAACATTTTTGTATCAAGGGTCTCCCGAGGATGGCAGGACATTGCTTGGAGTGGCTCAGTGTCTTTTCACACTTAGCAAAAATGAGTGCAAGAGTCACAAGGCCAAGGACCACATGTCAGACTGCTTGCTAAGAGGCAGACAGGCAAGAACCAGAGCCCTCACTTGGGGTGAAAGAGAAAGATGGCAGAATCAGTGCCTCCCAAAATAAATCAGGCACATACCTGTAGGATACATTCTCCTCAATCAGCTGTTTGACCTTGTTCACACTGTCACTGATCTCCATGGGCAATTTCTGCAAGTCCAACATCATATGCTTATGCTCCTTTTTCAGCATCTCAAAAGAATTCAGCCTGTTGTAGGGCATGGCCCCTGGAGAAAAGGACCCCATGAACACAGGCCACAAGGATCATACGGAATCAGGCTATGTTCTGGACTCCTCAGCCCCATGGATGCCACAGCCTGACACACACTGGGACCTCCTGGTGCTAAATAAACTTCCTATCATGTCCTCAGGCCAGAAGAAGAAGGTTGTCCAAGGGAGTTATCCAGGATGCATGAGCACCCTCAGTGGACTTGGAGCTATAGATTATCTCTCTAAGAATATCCTGGGAGTCTATTCCACATATCTGGTGCCACGGAAACCCTATGGTGACATTTTTCCTGTCTTTACCACAGGGATTCCCATGCCTGGGTACTCCTCCTTATACACAGAGGACCAGAGCATACATTGAGTATTTCCAGGGAGGAGTCTCAACTTCAGGAAGGCTTTATAAACTCCACAGGGCCAGTTGGTGGTGGCAAACACCTTTAATCCCAGCACTTTGGAGGCAGAGGCAGGAGGATCTCTGTGAGTTCAAGGCCAGTCTGGGCTACAGAGTGAGTTCCAGGACAGGCTCCAAAGCTACACAGAGAAACCCTGTCCTCAAAAAATAAAAAAAAAACCTCCCCAGGGGATTCCAATGTTCCATAAAAGTGAGAACAGTGGCCAAGCTTCTCACAGTGGACCTCCCTGGTGTCATCACTGGCTGGTGTCATCACTGGCATCCACTGGAAAATGTGAAAATGGCAAATCCTCAGGCCCTGCCACAGACCCTAGACCTCCAGTACACACACACACACACACACACACACGCACCCTCATGCCTTTTAAAACACACACACATACAAACACACACACACACACACACACATGTACACACACACATGCACACACACACCACATGTACTCAGAATGCACAAGAAATGAAGGGAGTTTGCACTGTCTCAGAGTATAAGAAGAAGCTGAGAAAAGCCTCAGGCTATTACTTCCCCAACACACAAACACACCACATACAGTCAGGATGCCCATGAAATGTTGAGAGCTGGAACTGCCTCAGAGTATAAGGAGGAGGACAAGGGAGAAGCAGTGAAAAGCATCATCCTTATAGCCACAAATTGAGATGGATGAATGGGACCAGGCCCCTCCAGCTGCTGCCAGGAGCCTTCAGCACACTATCATCTGCTGGTCAAGTACAAAGACTCACCACAAACTCACAGAACCTAGCATCTCCCACAAGCCAACACCTGCCAAGGCCTCTTCAAATGCATGTTGTGAGCTCACACACTAATGTCCCTATCCCCAGACTCTAATTCAGGCTACAGGCTCTGCTTTTCATTTGGATTAATTGAATGGCCTGTGTCTCTATCTCACACCTACCCAGGTTCCAAATTCTGCCTCACCAGTGTACTCAGGAAAATTAGTTTAGGCACCAGGACACCCTGGAAGTTCAGCCTCCTGTTCCTCAAGAAAGCTTAGTACACACTGTGGGGTCAAGATGGTCAGCAGAGAAGTGCACATAATGACTACCTGTTCTGCAAATCCTTGTCGGTATAACTGGCCAGGATCCCATGCAGTTCAATTCGCTCATATGTTATACTCTGTAGCTGAAGGGTGTGTTTCTCCAGCTTTGTCATCTGCTGCTCCTGCTCAGTGGAGGTGGAGGTTTGGTTTGGTGCCTTCCCAGTGGTCCCTGCAGGAAGATAAAGCAAAGTGAACTTGTACACTTGAATGGCATAGGGCCAGGAGAATCCATGCTAGTCCCAAGAAGAAGCCCCGGGAAGAGGAAATGCTAGGGACCCACTGAGGGCCCCAAAGTGTAGGGCAGCTATCCTCAAATTGGTACCCATGAGCTATGTATCTGTCCTCAATCACCATGGCAAGGCACGTGGATCCCTCTCTAATGCAGTCCCCCAGCCCTGGAAGGCATAAGATAGCCCAGCCATGTAGATTTGGAGGACAGTGTCACCTAATGTCTGATGTGGTACAAGCAAGTCTTATTGTCCCTAGATCTTAGCAGTACTAAGTCCTCATCACATGTATCCATGACCAAAGTATCTGAATGTCTGAGACTTTGGTGGATGGTCACGGGAGTTTCCCTCCCTTCTTATTGGCATCAGATTCCCATGGAAACTGATGGAATCCACTAGGATGAAGTGCAGCAACACCCTACCCAGAGAAGGACACCTAATTAGTTACCACTTTGCTCCTGCTGGCCTTCCTTTCCATTCAAAATGAGATTAAGGATCTCACAGAAAAGCCACTTCAGGTTTGAAAATTCATGGCTCTAAAAACTAACCATCAGACATTGTTGACTCTGGGTCTGCTCTTAGGGAACCCAGAGAAGCAGGATAAGTCCATTGCTTCGCAGAAATTCACAGATGCTGAGCCCTACTATGGAAGGCCCAGCTCAAGCTTCACTTTTTCCAGAAAGCTTCCCACCTAGGACTCACTGTGCCCTCCCCAGAACCATTTATTTCTCCATGTTTTACAGTGAGACAGAAGCCAGCTTCCTTCCACCTTTCACTGGTCTCCCCATGTCCTCCATTCTCTGTCCCAAGCAACCTTCTCAGTCTTGCCAACATGTCTATGGGCAGTAAAAGAATACCCCACAGTCACCTGGTGTTCCCACAACACTGGTGACATCATGAGAATGCCAAGGACTCCCCAGAATATAATAGCTAGTCATGAGAAGGAACTATTGGATTCACTAGCAGTAGCCCTCACCTACCTACAAACTACATCTTCTGCAATTCACTGGAAGCCATACTGACCTTCCCAGGAGCCTTCCCAAAAACACAAGGGAAGACCTTCATCACCTCCTCATTACAAACCCTGAGATCTCTTTTTGCTTCATTATAATATATTCACTACATCATGGACAGGAAGTTGAAAACTCACTTCCAAACACATCCCAGGAAATGGCTCATCCAACTCGTGAAACCTCTAGTCATTAACACAAGAAAAAAAGGTTTCTAGGTAACTAAGTAAGGATAGTGAGGAGGAAAGTTCAGTCCCCTGAAAGCAACAAGCACATTATGGAGGATGCACAAGGCTGTTAGTGTGGTGGGTGATTGGGGGGTTCTTGTCAGAACAAAGATAAGTCCTGTAGTCGATGAAAATTACCTCTGAACTTCAGCAGAATTCATTCCAGCCATCGTAGATACCAAAAGTGTTGTTAACTAGTGACATGTCAGGCTGGAGATATTAAGAACCAGAGTTCCCCAGGGGAGCCCTCAGACACAAGAACAAAAATTCCCATGAAGAATGATGGGCCATTCCTGCATTCAAGTTTGACAAAACATGAATGGCTATTGAGAGGCCACACAGAGAACTGCAAGACATTTACAGAAAATCAAAATTTGTGATATTCATGAGGAGAGTATGCAGTGTGTCTCTGTTGTGGTTCTTCACCTAGAACTACACAAAAGCCAAATTCCTTGAACTTGAGCCTACTGTGACAATGCACATGCTCTTAGGAAAGGTGACACAGCCAGCTTAAATTACAACATCCATCGGAGCATGAGAAGGGCAGGCAAAGGGCGCAAAATGAGAGATAATAGGAGTCCTTTGCCCTAGACCTTCCCCAGAGCCACACTTCACACTTTTGAATTTACTGATAGTCCTAAAATGAAGAGCTAGCACCATGTTCAGTCTGGATTGACAATTCACCAGAAATCTAGACTGTGGCTTCAGAAGTATACTTGGTGGACCCCAGAAGAAATGAGTGATGTGGGTTAAACTATGTCCATTCAGATGTTATATCATACTGACAACCATGTTAGACAAGGTTAGGTAATCACCAATTCTAGAAGTCAATGGACACCACCTGCCCTACACATTACCTCATCTCAGTCAATCCTGACACACTAAAGGATTATCAGGAAGTTACTGACAGATGAGACTTTGCCCTAGCTGGTTCTGAAAGATGACTTGAGGCTCTCCCTCTGTGGATGTCAGTTCTCACATCTTTCTATAGGGAGATGGGTGTCTCAGAAGTTACCTGGCTTCCCCTGTATCCCTGCACAGGGTGACCTAAAATACACAAGCTTCAGAGCCCTCAGCCTTGTTATTTCCTGGACATAATCCTGGAGATAATTGCTACTCTCACAAGCGCTCAAGTAGTATAGGGATGCCCAAATCACTTGGATGATGCTTCAGAGTCTCATGTTAATGGAGAAGCCATGCAGCTGCGGAACATAATCAACATTTCACAAAGGCATCTTCACTGGCAACCCAGGACACCTAGATCCTGTAGGAAGGGGACAGTCTCAGTCCGGGTCCACTGAATCCAACAGTTCTCAGGTTGAACTGGAGACCTGGGTGCCACCCACAGCTGGGAAGTCAGTAATCTTAGGGGGTCAGTGAAAGACAGCAGCACTTGGTGCCTCAGACCTCCTAGTGTCTACAATGTAAAGTAAGACAAGCTCAGGCTTTGCCAGAGCACTCTCCTTTCCCTGTTATTGCTGGCACACAATCTAAGGACTCCAGTGGGGGTGAAGTGCAATGATGGTACTGAAATCTAAAAATTCCTGTGTCTCCTTCCCCACTCAGAGTGAGACAGAGGGTCCCCAGCACAAAGACTACAGTCTTGTCACTTCCTGACTATGCCATATTAACCATCATGAACCCTTGATCTGGGTCTGCTTTTTAGGAACCCATAGAAGCAGGATAGGTCTATTGCTTTTCAGAAGCTCCAGGTTCCTGATTGACCCGGGCAGGCTCAAGCCCATCACACCCAGAAAGCTCCGAAGACTCTTCCCTGAACTCACTGTATCTTCCTCAGGACCATTGATTTCTCCATTCTTTCTAGTGAGACCTAGGGTCAGCTTCCTTCTGCCTTTCTCTGGTATGTCCACAAAATCCATTCTCTTTCTCAAGTAGATGCCTAAGTCTTTACACAGTGTCTATAGGCAAACTGTATATGCATTGAACGAACATCCTAAAGGCACATGGTGTTGCTACAACACTATTGACATCACAGGGGATTCCAAGACCTCTGCTCTCCAGGATACAATAGAATTCCCAAAGAAGATACTCCTGATGTCACAAGGAACAGCCTTTGCCTCCTGGCTAATAAATTCTCCCTAAACTGACCAGAAGCTGAGATTTCTTTCCAGGAGTCTCTCCTGTGACACAGGTGAAGCCATTCAGTACCTCCTCCTTCTAAAGCTGGGAATTTTTCTCTGCTTCCTTAGAATCTTTTCACTACTTTACCCATGGAGAGTTGAACACTCACTTTATAAGCACTGCCCAAGAATGGACCTTCCTCTCCTTAACAACCATACTCAATAATATTTGAAATAAAGTATGCCAAGGAATTAGATCAGGATGATGTGGAGGAGGAGGGTTGAGTTCTCTGAAGTGAGCAAGCACCTGAGGAATGCTAAGGTTAAGAGAAGACGGCCATGGAGAATTTGTAAGTGAGCTGAGACTGTTATGAGACCCAAACTCTTCTACAATGTCCTCTCTTTGTGCCTGGTGTATTATCAGGCCTCTAGAGTAACAGAAGTTATAAAAATGAGTCTTTATATTAAAAAACTTCCTTCTTCCATATACTTTTATAGGCTTCCAGCAGAAGGAGTGGTTCAGATTACATCTGGATTAAAGATCTGAATTAAAGGTGTGAATTCATTCCTCAAAGTTCCACAATAAAGTAGTTCTCCCTACATTAAATTAAGTAGAAATAGACCACAGGTGTTCCCTCTATTTTGGGGTTATATTATTCCCAGATGCCATCATGTTGACATCTAAAAATAGACATGAAAGTCTTAATCCTATCTACTAATATTCTTGAGCAAATGGTTCCATCACAGATTGAAAGGAAGGAGTGGCAATAATCAACAGGTACATGGGAATCAGCTGGAGATCTCATGGTCATGATGACTCTCAGTGGCTGTGTTATGGCCATGCATGGCTAAAATAGGATGAAATACCAGTCTGTGGTTTCTTGAGTAAGAGGGGAGCAGCTGGAATCCCAGTACTTTAAGAATCTGGTCTTTCTCTATAATTGAAGATTTGAAATTCAAATAATTATGTTTTGTTTGATAGTAACTCTGGTTTTTTTTTAAAAAAAAAGTGCCCATAGATAAAAAATGGGTGCTCTTTAAAGAAAAAGAAGGAAGGCCTAAAATAACAGCACATTGGATCTGTCATAAAGAGGAGGGTGTCTCAGACCATGTGAGTTTTTGACTTGAACTCCTCCAGACCATGTGTTGCTTATTCCATACATCCTGTGATGAGGGGGAGGGAGGACCTCCTTCGTAAAACAGGAAGGACTGGGATGACTACTGTGTGGTCTTCATTGTCATCAACAGCTAGATGCCTCCTATTGCTTTCAAAGCAAAAAGGGTCCCTTTAGATTTGAAATTTCTCTAGGGTCATACAAGTGGGATTTCAGGCAACAGCATCCGAATACAAATCCTACTCCCGAGTTGACACCACCATGATGAGCATGGGCACTGTAGTGTGTGTCACCAAGAGTACTGGCATTGGACAGTGTTCCTGGTGCTGCTTCAGAAACTTGCAACATGTATAATTCTGAAAATGGAATAGAGCCTTCTCCCAAATCAAGCAGAATTGACTCCTCCATTTCTTTAGAAAATAATCTCTGGCATGCAGATGAGTAACTCAGGCTTGTATTGGGACCTAGCCTCTGTAATAATGGCAGGACCTCTGATGGGAACTTTTCTACCACAACACTTCAAGGAAGGTTAAAGCTGCTGGCAGTCAACAGCTACTCCAAATGTCCCCACTACAGTGTCAAGAACCATGGCTAGGCATGTGTCTCCCTCCCTAATGCAGTCCCCTGACTCTCGAAGGCATAAGCTAGCCCAGCCATATAGAATTCGAGGACAGTGTGAGCTGATATGTGATGTGATGCAGGTAAGTCCTGTTGTCCCTAGAACTTAGCAGCACCAAGTCCTGATCACACTTCCCCAGGACCAAAGCTTCTGAATGTCTGAGGTTGTGGTAGATGGCCAGGGGAGTTTCCCTCTCTTCTTATTGGCATCAGATTCCCATGGAAACTGTAGGAATCCACTAGTATGAAGTGAAGCAACTCCTACCCAGAGAGGGACAGATCATTAGTCCATCTTTTCCTCCTGGCCCTCTTTGCCAGTCTGAATGAAATCAAGGAGTTCCCAGAAAGGCAGCTGCAGCCTGAATACTTCATGCCTCTCCTAAACTCACCATCAGAGACTCTTGAATCTAGGTCTGTTCTTACAAAGCCCAGAGAAGCAGAATAGCCCCATTGTTTCCCAGAAGCTCCCAGATGCTGAGGCCCATACTGGAAGGTCCAGCTTAACTTCACCTCCTCCATGAAGCTCACTGTGCCTTCTCCAAAACAATTTATTTCTCCAGGCTCTACACTAAGACCAAAGGCAAGCTTTCTTCTGTCTCTCTCTGGTCTCTCCATGTTCTCTATTCTCTCTCCTAAGCAGCCAGTTCAATCTTGCCAACATGTCTATGGACACTAAACGAATACTCCACAGACATGTGGTGTTGCCACAACACTGGTAACATCACAGAGAATATCAAGGGCTCTACAGGGTAAGGTACAATTTCTAGAGGAAGAACTACTAGGGTCAACTCCACAGCCCTCATCTATCTAATAACTAGCTCTTCTGCAATGCACAAAAAGCCATGTTGACCTTCTCAGGAGCCTTTCCAGAAACATAAGAACTTCAGTACCTCCTCTTTACAAAGCCAGGATCTGTCTCTTCTTCATTAGAATGTTTTTACTACTTCAAGTATGGGAATTAGAAGTCTCTATTCCAAACACATCTGGCGAAATGACTCATCACTTCTTCAGATTTCTAGTTAATAACATGAGATATAAAGGTTGCTAGGGTATTAGGTCAGGATTGTGGGGATGAAAGATCAGTCTTCAGATGTAAACAAGCACATTGTGGAGAATCCCCAAGGCTGTTACAGTATGTGGGTGTGGTGGGAGATTGTGGGTGTCCTGTCAGAACAAAGATAAGTCCCACAATCAATGAGGAAAATTACCCCGAATCAGCAGAATACATTCTAGCCCTCATAAACTACCAAAAGGTGATCAAATAGTGACATGTCTGCCTGGGGATACTAAGAACCAGAATGCCCCAGGGGAGCCCTCAGACACAAGAGCAAACACTCCCACAAGTGTAAGGTTCTATTCCTGCACTGGGGTTTGAGGAAAGGTGAATGGCTAGTGAGAGGCCACACACAGACATGCAAAGGCATTTACAGAAAATCAAATGTGTCATAGTCATGGTGATAATATGTAGTGTGTCACTGCAGTGGTGCTATCCCTAGAGCTACACAAAAGCCAAATGCTTTGATTGGAGCCTCCTGTGACAATGTGCATGCCCTTAGGAAAGGAGACACAGCCAGCTTAAATTACAACATTCATCGGAGCATCAGAGAGGCTGGCAAAGGGCACAAGAGGACAGATTATTAGGGGTCCTTTACATAGACCTTTCCCAGAACCACATTTTACACTTTGGAATTTACTGACAGTCCTGAAATGAAGAACTAGCACCATGTTTGGTCTGGATTGAAAATTCACCAGAAGTCTAGACTGGCTTCAGAAGCATACTTGGTGGACCCCAGAAAAAATGAGTGATGTGAGGCAAACTATGTCTTTTCAGATGTTCTATCACACTGACAAGTCATGCTAGACAAGGTGAGCTATCTCAGTAATACCCAATTCTAGACGTCAAGGGACAGTGCCTGCTCTACACACTGCTTCATCTCAGTTAATCCTGACTCAGTGAAGGATGCGCAGAAAGTGACTGACAGATGAGACTTTGCCCAGGCAGGTTCTGAAAGCTCAGACTTGAGTCTCCCCTCTGTGGATGTCAGTTTCCCATCTCTCTATAGGGAGGTGGATGTCTTAGAAGTCAGCTGGTCTCCTCTGTCTCCCTGCACAAGAGGACCCAGTGGACAGCCTCTTAAGGTTTACTCACAGTTCAAGAGGATGCACCTTGGCTGCAGATCCCTCGGCCATGTGTTTTCAGATGCATGGAGATAATTGCTACTGTTATAATCACTTGGGTAGTGTAGGGATGCCGAAGTCTCTTGCTCTAGGCTTCAGAGTCTCATGTTAATGGAAAAGCCATGCAGAGACAAAACATAGTCGTCAGATTCACAAAGCCATCCTCACTGACACTCCAGGACACCCTGAGCTGGCAGGAAGGGGACAGTCTCAGTCCAGGTCCACTGAATCTAACAGCTCTCAGGCTGAACTGGAGACCTGTGTGCCATCAACATCTGGTAATTCAGAAACCTCAGGGGTCACTGGAAGACAGCAGCACTTGGGGGCTCCTGCCCTGCTAGTGGCTATGATGTCAAGAGTAAGAACCTCAGGGTTTTCCAGGGTACTCTCCTTTCCCTGTTATCACTGGCACATAACTAAAGGACTCCTGTGGCTGTAAAACACAGTTATGGTACAGAAATCTCATTAATTCCTCTGTGCCTCCTTCCCAGAAGTTCCCAGTTCTTGAGCCCTCGATCTGGAAAGCTGAAGCCACCACATCCAGAAAGCTCCCCAGCCCCTTCCCAAAACTCACTGCCTCTTTCCCAGGACCATTTTTTCCATGTTTTCCTGGGAGACCTAGGAGCAGCTTTCTTGTGCCTTACTCTGGTCTCTCCATGCTGTCCATTCCCTCTGCCAAACAGACCTCTGAGTCTGGACAGCATGTCTAGAGGCCAAGCTTGTGGTCACTGAACTAAGGTCCTCAAGGCAGTCAGTGTTGTTACAACACTAGTGACATCACTGGGGATTCCAAGAGCTGTCCAGGATACAATAGAATGCCCAGCAAAGGGTCTGCTGATGTCATGGGACAAAGCCTTTGCCTTATTACTAATTAGTTGTCCATGAACTGAGCAGAAGCTGTGGTTTCCTTTCCAGGAGTCTCTCCTGTGACACCAGGGAAGTCATTCAGCACCCCTCCTTCCAAAGCTAGAGATTTCTCTCTGCTTCTTAAGAATTTTTTTCAGTAATTCATCCATGGGGAGTTGAATACTCACTTTATAAACACTGCCTAAAATTGGCTCTTACCCTCCTCACATCCATACCCAGTAATATGAAAAGGCATGCCAAGGAATCCGGTCATAATCATTGAGGAGGAGAGTTGAGTTCTCTGAAATAAGCAAGCACCTGGGGAAGGCTACGGTTAAGTGAAGGTTAAGCTTAAAGGAAGTTTAGGATTTTTACTCCATCAAATTGGCTTGCAAGCATGCTTTTTTGGCATTTTCTTGTTGCTAACTGATGGAGGATGGCTCAGCCCTCTGTGGGTGTGCAGGTGATCCTGGGCCTCAGAGGAAAGCTACCTAAACAGAGCAGTAAACAGCATTCTCTGTGGTTTTTGTAGCCCCTGCCTTGGGATCTTGCCTTGGGTTCCCTTGATGATGCCTGTAACCTGTGAGGTGAATAAACCCTTCACTTTCCAGATTAGCTTTTTGAACATTTATCACAAAAATAGAAAGCTAACTAGAACACTTTCCATATTCTCAGGGCATGCTTTCATATCTATCCTTCTCCTTCCAGCTTGTGGCCTCTTTTTTCAACAATTATAAACTTTCTGGACATTGTAGTCTGTTGCAATATATACTCTATCAATCACACCCACTGCTTACATATCTCTATTAAAGTGTTTTTTATCTCATATGTCATCTTTCTCTCCAATATGGCATGCTTCCCTACTTTACTCTTTTACAATTATCTCTAGATGTTCCTGCCTGTTCCACTTTAAAAAATTGTCCTTTGCCCAATAAAAAACATTTATGGTTACATTATGAAGTTCCACAGAAATGGGTGATATATTGTATTCACATTTTCTAATTCAATATCTATTGCATTAGTATTATTAAATTAGCAAAATTGACCTTTTACATTACCTACTTATCCACAAAACTTTAAAAATTTCAATTCATTTAAGTCTTTAGCGTCTTTCAGAACATCAGTTTTGAAGGTCTTGCATGTATTTGGGATTGCTCTTGGGTACTTCATAGCACTTTTTATTAATGCTTTTAAAGTGTGCTTATATAAAACGTCTTGTCATACACTTTTAATCCTTTTGTGAGTGGAACTGTTTCCCAGACTTGTTTGTCAGTATGTTTGTGATTGGTATACAGGAAGGCCACTGACTTTTGTGTGTTAATTTTACAATCTTTCACTTTTATGAATCTATTTGTCAGGCTTAAGGGAGTTCTGATAAATATTTAGTTTTATGTGTTTATAATCATATCATCTGCAAATAAGGACATTTTGACTTCTCCTTTTCCCATTGTATCCCCTTTATCTCCTTCAGTTGTCTTATTTCTCTTGCTAAGAGTTAAAGTTCTATATTGAATAGGAGTGGAAGGAGTGAACATTCTTTTCTTCTTCCTCCTTTTTGGAATTGCTCTGAGTTTTTCTCTATTTAGCAAGGTGTTGTTGTGGGCTTGTTGTACAATGACTTTATTATGTTGAATTATATCCTCTGTATCCCTAGATTCTCCAGGACTTTTATCATTGATGAAAGTTGAATTTTAACAAAGGCCTTTTTTTCATATACAAAGATGGTTTTTGTACTTTATTCATTTTATGTGGTGGAATAAATATGTTGATTTGTGTATGTTGAATTATCCTTGCATGTTTGAGAGGAAGACAAATTGACCATGGTGGATGAATTTTTTAATGTGATACTGAACTTGATATACAAGTATTTTATTGAGAATTTGTATGTATATGTTCATCAGGGTAATAGGCCTATAATTCTATCTATCTATCTATCCATCTACTCTCTCTCTCTCTATCTATATATATATATATATATATATATATATATATATATATATATATATATATCTACCTACCTACCTATCTGTCTTCCTCTCTCAATACCAGGGTATCCCTGGCTTAAAAAAAGAATTTGAATGAGTTCCTTCTTTTTCTATTTCAAGGAATAGTTGGTGGAGTGTTAGTTTTGCTTTAAATATCTTGTTCAACTTTGACACTGAATTTGTCCTTCTCTGGACTTCTTTTGTTGGGAGATTTTTAATTATGGCTTCTAAGCCATTAATTAGTAATCGATTATTTAAACCATTCATGTTATTTTGATATAATTTTGGTGGATTACAGACATCTAAAAATTCATCAGTTCTTTAAAAAGATTTTTCAGTTTTGTGGAGTGTAAATTTTTAAAGGGTTAAATTCCCTCCATGTTGCCGGGCGGTGGTGGTGCACGCCTTTAATCCCAGCATTTGGGAGGCAGAGGCAGGTGGATCTCTATGAGTTCGAGGCCAGCCTGGGCTACCAAGTGAGTTTCAGGAAAGGCGCAAAGCTACACAGAGAATCCCTGTCTCGAAAAACCAAAAAAAAAAAAAAAAATTCCCTCCATGTCTCCTTTTTCCTCCTTTGTTTCATTATTTTCATCCTCCTCTTCCTTATTGTTAATTTGGCTAAAGGTGTGCCCATCTTGTTAAC